>NW_010972775.1:23424892-23425355 GCF_000737465.1 Haliaeetus leucocephalus | reverse complement strand
CCCCCTTCCGGGCGCGCGCCCCCCGCCCGCCGGTGGGCGGGGACTCGAGGGGCGGGGGGGAGAGCGCGCTGTGGGCGGGCAGTCCGCCGTCGTCCCGGCGTGCCCCGCGCGCGGCGCTGGCTGGAGCCGCTCTGGCGCGGTTGCCTCACCGTGCCTGCTGCGAGCGCCGGCGGTCGCGGCTCGGCGGGGAAGATGGCGGCGGAGGCGGCGGATTCGTGGGGTAGGTGGTGGCCCCCGCGCCCCGCCGGCGTCCCCCCCGACCCTGCCCGCTCCCTCCCGCGCTCACCCGCTCTCCTCTCCCCTACAGACGCCGATAGCTTCGAGGTGGTGGAGCCGGTGGCGAAGCGGCTGGTGCCGGGAGTGGCCGGAGACCGCTGGGCCGGCGAGGATGAGGAGGACGACGTGAAGGTGCGGCCGGCCGGGCCCTGGCCGGGCCCTCGCGGTGCGGTGCGGCGTGGCGTGG
>NW_010972775.1:23363661-23424882 GCF_000737465.1 Haliaeetus leucocephalus | reverse complement strand
GGAGCGGCGGCTCCGCCCGGGTAGAAGCGGCTCTTGGGGCTTGGTGATCTGAAAGGGCAGCGGTCGGTTACAGATGACAAGTCAAAATGCCAAGTGGAAAACGAGTTGGTCTCTGCCCTGCGTCCCTTAATCCTAGCTGAGAGCGGGCGCTTCTGCCCGAGGCTCGTTCCCGCTGCATTGGGACTTCCAGGGGAAAAAAGGCAGGCAGGCAGACAGACAGACGCTTTTCAAGCCCGAAGAGGCGTCTCCTGTTCTTTGGGGGATCCACCTGCTGCTTCCCAGCAGCTTGCCAGGCTTCTGGGTGCTTTCTTGTGGCCAGCTGGTTTCCCCTTGCTTTCTGTAGCCTTTCAGATTCCCAGTTTTGAGTATGGTGTGCTGGGTGAGGCATTAGGATTGGATTTAATGAAAACAGTGCTGGATTTGTGCTTCTGCTATTGACCAGAAACTTCTGTTGTGTGGCAGCATGTCTTTTCCACCCCTTTTTCCTACTTCTTCACGCACCACCCCCCTCCCCCAGGCCCCACTGCCACAGTTGGAAAGTACAGCAGCCTTACTCTGCAGTTTCAGATTTGGTAGTGCCCTGATCACTTAAAATACGTTTACTTAAGGCAGTATTTGAAACGGATTTTTACTGTGTTTCAGAGAGTGATGTCTGCATGGAATTGGTATTAAAAGGTGCAGATGTTAATTTCTGATGCTTGTAAAAGCAGACCTTCCTTAAAAGCTTGTTTTCTCCTACTTAGTTCCAGCTGCCCCTTAGTGAGCTAGGGGGAGTGAATGGTGGATGCCACAGAAACCTCAGTTTGCTCCGTGTTCGTACAGACAGTAAGCAAAATGATGCCAGGGAACATATAAGGAACGTGCTTGGTGAAAGTAAGGAATGGAAATAGGTTGACAGAAAAAGACCTTTTTGTTTCAAATCAAGCTGCTGAGATATTGTAGTAGACAGTCTCACGGGGTGGTGTGGTCATTGTAGTATGGTCACAGGTATGAAGCTTTCTGGAGTAAAGTATTGGTGCTTACTGGGTGAGGACTTGTTGGGTTTGTTATTCAGGCTGCTGACTGTGTTACCAGAATCTCTGAAAAACATTAACACAGTCGTCCTTGGAGCTTAGGGTGGTTTTCTTTTTGTAAATAGTATGAAAAAAGTAGTTCATCTTCTCTTAAAAAAGAAAAAAAAAGTTAACAAACTTTTGTGAGTTACAGGCTGTCCATTTTCCTTCTTAAATTTAATAATTTCCCCGCACCCTATAGTTATCATAGGTGTCACATTACAGCAGGCAAAATAAGTAAAGGTATCTCTGTATACAGTAGCTACAGTCATTTGGAAAGATTGGTTAGTATGTAACTATATGCATATATATATAAAATTTGTATATGTGTATATATACACATAAATCTTAGATTCATTTTCTCTGTGAGACTTGCTTTTCCTCCTTCCTTTGAAAGTGAGAAACTTTTCTGCTATGATAGAATGTGTCCAAGAGAACTGGACTCTAACGTGTTATTCTTTTGAAGACACCCGTGCTTTCTGTGGCTGTTTTAATAAAGGAATACTGTTTTCCCACATGTAGTAGGAATGCAACTACTTAACTCTTTCTAAGGGATTATGGCTTTAGTACTGGAGCTGCATCTAGAGAGAGGGACCAGTCCAGCAAAGAAAGCTGTTTTATTTTACTTTGATTTGCTCTTCCTGTAGAAGCAACAAAGATGACAGAACTGAGCTTGGGAGGTGGTTGCTTCAGCTCTAGATTCTTTGTTTGCAAGGGTCCACCTTGGGGAAGTACCCACAGAAGAAAAATTACATGGTCTAAAATAGAAGCACAAAGTTTTTTCTGATGATTAGTTTGTCTTAAGGTTGATACTTCATGTTTTGGAACGTGTTTTATATATTCAGATTCTGTAGTTTATTTTGGAAGATTTTTTAGAAATGAACTGAAAGTAACTGTTAAGTTAGGAAACTTTGACTTCCCCAGGTTTAAAATTAGCATCTTCATCAGTAACAAAACTACTTTCCAGTGTTACCCAGAACACAAGTTTCCCAGAAGACGGGCCTCCTGCCAAGGAATTTTCATCTATTTACTCTTGGGCAATTCTGTGCTTAGCAAAGCCAAAACTGGGAGCTGTGCTTGTTGTCATCTAGGTGACAGCCTTTGGCATGGTACAGTCATTTTGCTTTGAAGGAGAGCATTCAGGTTTAGCTGGGAATCTAAATGCTGGAGCACCTGTCACTTTTCAGTCATGTCTTCTGTTTTTTGGGGGGAATAATGTGCGTTATCATATGTTTAAGGTACATGTGTTGGAGCATATGAAATTGTAAGAGAGCTGCTCTCATCAGGGGTTTATTTACATGGAACGGAAGATGTTTCAATAGCCTTAGTTTAGATAAGTATGCGTAAATAAGTATTGTTGAAATACTTCAAAGTTTTAAGCTACTGTAGTGGACATGTTTTGGAATAAAGATGTCCTCTTTGAATTACGTAGTATCAGTGCAAAGATGCAGCACTAAAGCAATTTTCTTTTCCTCCAAGAGAGTTCACTGGCATTTATAAAACACAGAAATAGGTGTATAATTGGATGCTCCCCCTGCCCCCAGTAAAAAAAAAAAAAAAGTATATTAATCATGTTCTATTGCTGTTTAAAAACAAACAAACAAAAATCTTGGAGAAGAGTGAGAGAGTATTCAGCATAGCTGGGAGACCTGCATATAGCACACCAGGTTGAAGAGTGAATCCTCAGATGGTGATGTCTCGCAGGTTGCCCTACCAGGAGCATTCCTCTGATGACACTGAGCTCGCAGTTGCCTGTCCCTGGTTCCAGCAGCGTTGTTCTGCTTGTGGGGCTGTGGGTGGGCTCCCAGCAGTCAACGATCACTCCGGTTAAAGTCGAGATCTTAAATTCCACCTAACAGCTCAGGGGCAGGTTGGGCCAGATGGCAGGCAGTCACGCTGCCCTCTGAAGGGTCTGCTATTTCTGTGTCGCTTCATCATCCCAGCTTTGCAGGCTGAAACTGCCATCATGTTGTGCGCTGTCCCTGTGCAGGCGTGGCTAGCAGGGATGTGGTCTGCTGTGGGGAAGGAGTGTGTCTGTCGTCACGTGGAAGTCTTTGCCCACGTACCCTCTGTTCAGTCTCCCAAACTTACTAATGATGTAGCTTCCTTCAGTCCTGTGAGTATCTTTACATCATGGGCAGGATGCCCTTCCTCTGGGTTTTTGCACCATAAAATACTTGATTTTAAGATCTGTCTGTGAAGGACAGGGCAAGGGATAAGGCAGCAAGCTATATACAGCAGTAATGAAAAGAGCTATTTAAGAAGTGGGTGTAACAAACTCTTAATTAGATGTGACCTAAAATAATGCTGTTCCAAATTCAAGTCAGCTTCTTGGAATGTGGAAGGGAAGCCGAATCCCTTACAAGTGCCAATTAACTTGAGTGAGCTGGTAGATGAACTCAGGTGTCTTCCTTGCTTGGATCAGCACATTGCAGTGAAATACTGAGTTCTTTTGTCAATGTCTTTTATTTTGCCGTGCCAGTAGCAACCCTTAGAAATTTCTAAGTAGCTTGCATGACCGCCTGCATTACTGCTGTGAGGTGGAAATCACAAAATTTAGGATTTATGGTTTTTAAGCTTACCTATAATGGCATATTGACAGTATGTGTGACTTTTGTGTAAACTAGGGCTTGTCAAGTGTAGTCTCTTAAGCTTGCAAGTTGAGTTGAAACAGGTAACTGAAATTAGATTCCTGTGAGAATTCTTGGCTTTAACTTCTGGTGTGTACATCATGTGGTACTCAGCATGTAACTTCAGATCAATTTTAAGAGCATTGATTTCCATGCAGAGGCCATCTGCTAGAATTTGGAGTGGCATTAGGACAAGAATATGTATTCCCTTAACACTTACCCAGGTAACTGTCAGGAAGAAACTGCAGAATTACTGCTCACAAAGTCTGCAGATGACATCAGCAGGTCAGTTTCGTGGAAAATGATGCTTCTTTAGTATTCGGTTGAACCATGTAGTATTCGGTTGAACCATGGATCATCCACCTGGGTACAGGTCAGTGGCCACGAGGAGTGGGAGACAGTGGCTCTGAAAGGAAGGAGGGCTGTGAGCGATGGCTGACGGTGAGGCGTGCGGCGCGGTGGCTGAGGACCACCATGAATCTTGAACGTGCTGAAGGTGAAAACTGGAGGCAGAGTTACTGCAAACACCTCTTCTCTTCTATCAAGTAACTAGTGGTAGGATGAGAGGAAATGGCCTCAAGTTGCACCAGGTGAGGTTTAGATTAGATATTAGAAAAAATTTCTTTACTGAAAGGGTTGTCAGGTGTTGGAACAGGCTGCCCAGGGAAGTGGTGGTGTCACCATCCCTGGAGGGGTTCAAAAACTGTGTAGACAAGGCACCGCAGGACATGGTTTAGTGGGCATGGTGGTGTTGGGTTGACAGTTGGACTTGATCTTAAAGGTCTTTTCCAACCTAAACGATTCTATGATTCTGTGATTTAAGTGATTTGTTTGTGAGAAGTCTTTTGATAGTTCCTTTGCTTATTAAAAAAAAATGCCATAGTCATTGGTCAAAAATGTGATCTTGTGACTGTTAGAAGTTGGTATTCCTGTTCAAAGCTGGGGCCCCTGCATTCTCCTCTGTCTGCTTACTGCTGCTTTCCCTGCTCCTGCAGCACAGCCTTGTCTGCTGCGCGTTGTGTTGGCAGCAGATCCGGGTTAGTGTTCACCCATGTGTCGCAGTTCCCATGCAGCCACAGGAATGCTTTTCCCAGCACAGGGGAGAGGGGCACGCTGGTGCTGCACAGCTATGGGGAGCGGGTGTCTGGGAAGGAGTGGGTCTTTGGGTGGTGGTGACAGCGCGTTCTGGTTTCAAATGGTTTCTGTCGAGTTGTCTGTTTCCAGCGGTGGCTGTACTACATGCCTGCATGCGATGGCATTCCAGTATCTTGTAATGTGTAATACAAGAAATTATAATAAACTCATGTTCTACTGTGGGTGTTGATTTGACTTTTCATGAGCTTGCTTTTGTAACTATATTGACATGAGCTTTCTGATTCTTTGAATAAAAGCTGCCCTTTTCACGGTAAGAAGTCATCCTGAAACATCTTGGTCAACAGCCAAAAGCCGTGCCCTTGTACAGCTCTCACGACTTCCTCCCCGCTTCCTCACTCAATATGTAAGATTAATGGATATGTGAGCATTTAAAGAGGTTATATGTAAGCTGCTGTTCTTTGTTTTTGTTACAGATACTTTCTACTTGTTTAGGTAAAAGAATCTTAATTAAAACTTATTTTGTAGGATAACTGGGATGATGAGGAGGAAGAGGAGGAAGTAAAGGAGACGGAGATAAAACAAGGTAGGACTTAAAAGTAATACAGGATTCTGTACACAGCATCAGAACAGACACTGGTTTTGTCTTGAGTGTATCTGAAGAATCAAACCCACGTAATAGGGTTGGGTTTGTTTCTGACAAAGCATGTCTTTTAACTCTCTGTATTCAGATTCCAGTAACTGAGCTCTGTGGCTTTCTATTTGATTAGTGATTCTAGAGTTGCTGGAAAAAAAATCAGTAGACCTCTTGAGAGCTGTATTGTTCAATGTTTTACAGAACCAAAAGTTTCAGAAAAAAAGAAAATAGCAGAAAAAATAAAAGAAAAAGAAAAGCTACAGAAGAAAAAGCAAGAGGAGCTTAAAAAAAGGGTAAGTCCTTATTGTTCCAGGTATCAAAATTTAGAGGGCAGCTTTGGGTTGGTTTGGGGGGGGGTGTTGTGGGGGTTTTTTTGCGCAGCTCAACAAGACCTGTAAATATCTTGACTAGTCTGATAAAACAAACTTGTCTTGTACTTAATGCATCTGGGGGATGTTAGCTTTAATTTCTCTGTAATTTAACCAGTTATAGAAATAATGCTTATCTCTGTTTCTTTTGTATGCACCACATGATAAAACATGCAGTTGTGAAACTTAGTTCTAAGGTGTTTCTTCCCACTTCTTGTAAAATGAACAATTTCTTAAACAATGTGGCATTGTTATACTTCATTGGAAAGGTTTTCAGGTCTGTACATGCTTGAAGTGTATTGACTTCAGGCAGAAGTAAGCTATTCAAGTGGCACTGGAAAAAACATGATTTCTTCTACTACTTCTGCTCAAGGGTAAGAAATCTAACATTCTCCCTATATACCTTTTTTTATTCAGTTAGAGGCACCAGAGGAACACAAAGAACTTACACCAGAAGAACAGTTAGCAGACAAACTACGACTAAAGAAGTTACAAGAGGAGTCAGACCTTGAGTTAGCAAAAGAAACATTTGGTAAGTGTGCTGTGCCCAAGTCAAGCAAGTCGCTGTAACTGTAGCAGCACGGAAGTGCTGTATCCTCTAAATAAAACTGTGTTATGTGTAGATACCTTGCAAAAAGAACTGAGCAGGATTTGACTGTGGGAGCACATGCAGGTTGTGTTACTGAGAATAAAGAGGGGTTTAAATCCAGACTACTGGAGGCATGTCCTGGTACTAAGGACTAATTGCAAGAACCACAGAAACATTTTAGAATAGAAGGTGCTTTTTCTTAACATGTTACAGTAGGAGTTGTAGGAAAAAGATGGCCAACTCAATTTTCCAGCATATTGGTACTCCTGGTAAAAGATGAGTGTATAGAAAGGAAAAAAAAAAAGAAAAAAGTGCTGTCTCTTAATGTTTGGAGGTGCTTTACAACATGGATTTAATGAGGCTTTGGATGAGTGTGGCACAGCACAACTCATGCATGCTTTACTTCGGGCAATCTATGCAATAAGCTAGATGTTGAGAAAGCCAGTTAAGTTGGTGGAATGAGCTTGTTTCCTGGCATAGACAAAGTAGACTTAAAGCAGATCATTCTGGTTTTGTGCTTTCACAGAACTAGCAGAGATACTGATTCATAGCAGCATTCTTCAAACATGAGAGCATGTTTCCTTGATTATAGTGAATTATACAGCTTATTACTCAGTGAAAATTCTGCTCTGTGAGTCTGAAAGAGTACAGTGCCCTGGGTCAGGGGGAATTCATTGAATACAGTTGCAAAGAAGTAAATTTTGCAGTTACGAGCTCAAGACAGGAATTCCTTATCGTAGGGGAAAGGTGCTTCATGGGGTGCACACTGGTCCAGAGAACAGGGATAGCTGGTTCAAATTACTAAGCTTTGCAGCAAAATCTCTCTCCATACAGACTAGTAACTCAGGCTGTTAGCTCTAGTGTGGCAGAAGCCAGTGGGAAGTGAGTGAGCAAACCTCAGCTTTGGTTTTGTAAAGCTTCAGTGGAGGTGAGGAACTGAATGTGAATGATGTTTGCTCTGGTGTCATCTTTCAGAGATCACAGCTAATGTTTTCTATAATACCTCTGTCTTTCCTTGCAGGTGTAAATAACACTTGTGGAATAGATGCCATGAATCCCTCTTCAAAAGATGACTTTACGGAATTTGGCAAACTACTAAAAGAGAAAATCACACAGTATGAAAAATCATTACATTATGCCAGTTTTTTGGAAGCATTAGTTCGAGACGTATGTATTTCATGTAAGTTAAGTGAAAAACATCCTAGAATACACTGCTACCAAAATTGTAATGGAGTTGAAGTTGAAAACATGCTCTTATAGTAAATCTTAAATCAAGATTGATCTGTGTAGTTTATAGTAAATGAAGTACTAATCTGTTTCACAAACTAGTATCCAATTCTGTTCCCCCAAACTTTATTAGAGATTGTGTGCTTGTACAAGTTACTCTTTCTGCATGTCAGTTAAAGACAGTCACTTTTAAAAGTATGAATTTCTATGCTGATCTGAATCTTGCATGTTTTTCTTGAAGCCACTTCTAAAATAATAATAAAAAAATTCTTTGAGCCAGGTAACTTGAGTAGCTCACATGTAATTCTGGGACTGCAAAATAAATTGTTCTGGAATTCAACATGTAACTCTACAGAGATAAAACTAAACCTAATTTTTTTCCACTGCTCGGGTAGGCTGAACTACTTGGTAAACTCATTGCTTGAGATCTTTTCCTGTACTGTACACATGTTGTCCTTCAGTGAAGTGGTAACTTGATACTATTTAGTGCTGTATAAATACAGTGATCACTGGCTGACTGGAGCTGATAACTTACATTTCAGATGGATTCCAGATCTTCTGAAGTGAAGGACTTGCAACCTCTTGGACCATTTACTGTTAACAATTTATTGTTAATCCACTGCTCCTTTTGATATGCTTTACTGTGTTTTACTGGATCCATATTTTACTGTTCAAATTGCTCCTCATTAAGACTTTTGTGTTCCCTAACTCTTCAGAAGGTTTCACCTTCTACAGCATTCAAGCTGCTTACTAGGGACCATCTGAAATAGTAGGTGTGATTATAAGGACCAGAATTACCCAGTCTGTATTTTGCAGATTTAAATCAAGTAATTGCCTGTACTTATTACTAATGCTTATTTCTAGTTTTTAGAGAATGTTGATGTTACATTATTTAACTGCTTTCTAAGAACAATATTGATAAGGAATATTTTTTTTTCTCCCCCCCAATGTAGTGGAAATTGATGATTTGAAAAAGATCACAAATACTTTGACAGTACTATGCAGTGAAAAACAAAAACAAGAAAAGGTAAGACTTCTGTGTGTTTCTGCAGCAATAACAACATGCGCTAAAGGGGCTAATCTGGAAAATGGCAATAGGTTTAACACTGAGTTGAACTGCTGATTCTGTTACAGGTAGTAGCAGGAGATTAAAAGATAACCTTGGATACTGGTTTAGCATTAAATCCTCTTCACCGTGTGAGGTAATCAGGAGTTGATTGAATCTAGAGATCACAGTCAAAACCTTGATTAATTTACATAAATGTTACCGAAGTGCTACCCTTGTTCCACTTTATGCTGTCTTGGAGTTAAAATGGCTTACACAAATATTCTGAAGGCAAAAGTCAGCCTCATTTAGAGTTAAATGTCAATATAATACCAATCTATGGAAGTAACTTAAATCTTTGGCAAAGTTTGGGATTTTTACCAGCAGGTAACTGGGATTTTTATGCTGTCATGCAAACTAAAGGAGGAATAACTACATAGGCAAGGAAGAGGGGAAGTTTTAAAAGGTGATGTAATAGCTTAACTGATGCTTACGTGATGCAAAGCATTGTGTTTTATAGCATACATCTATGTTAAAACTCCAGGTGGGTTGGAGTTCAATGATAAATTGAATCATTAGATAGCAACAAAATCAAGTGGAAAACATGACTAGTAGTGCCTCTCTTTGGTATGTTTTAAATCAGATTGAAGGATTGGTAGGAAACAAATGGCAGGGTGTTTTCCACATGAGTAGCAACCTGTAAATGGGAAACCTCTGAGACAGGAACTGTTACAGTAGCAGGTGTTCTTCTGTGATGCCAGTTCTAACTTCCGAGGCATGCGTGGGGCACCTTAATGCAAAACAAACTCGATGTCCAGTGTTGATGCATTAAGTCTGGAGCTGGCAAATGTGATGAACTGTTTCCTTAATGTGAACAGCACTTTGGAGAGAGGCCTGTGACTTATTGAACCAAGCAAGCTTAAAAAGAAAAAGTATAAAAAATAGGAAGTATACATACTTTTCTGTCATGGCTTTTCATGTAAATTAGTTTGGTCAACCACTGAAACCTACAATGGCACCAAACCAGTAAGGAAGAGCTTTACTGTGAAATGTTCTGTAAAGTTTGCTTAGGGCTTCCTTTTCCTTGGGGAAAAAAAAAAAAAAGATCTTCAGCCTCTGGTGATAAAAGCCACATTAAATTCCTGTCCTGTGGGACACCTGAAAATGCCATAGCTTTACTATGACTAGATTGCATTGTGGGACAAAATGCGGGGGTAGAAATCATTGGCAACAACAGTGCATTTACCACATGGGTATGCGAATGCTGGTACCCAAAGACATGTGGCATTGCTCTACTTAGAGTAAGGACAAATTACTGTGGATTTTAAAGTAAACATGCTCTTCCTATTTAAGCAGAATAAAGCCAAAAAGAAGAAAAAAGGGGTTGTGCCTGGAGGTGGTTTAAAGGCTACTATGAAAGATGACCTGGCTGATTATGGAGGATACGATGGAGAATATGTACAAGACTTTGAAGACTTCATGTGACACTTATCTCCCCTTCTATTGTCTTTCTGTTGCCCATAATCCCTTAAACATGTAGCACAACTTTTCTTCCTTTCAATTCTGCCAAATGCTACAATCAAAATTGCAGTATCTCTGTGCTGGTGGTTTAACTCTTGACGGGTCTGTGCTAAAGCACTGGGCTCCCTGTTCTGTGGTCAGGGGTTAGAATGAAGACATTTAAAAGCTATGTAAATTGCAGTTAAAAAAACCAAAATTCTGATAATGGTAACTGTTGCTATTTGATTTTATAGTAACAGCCACTAAATTGGAAAGGAATTTCAACAAGGCAAAGTATTATTACCAGCACAGTTCAGTGACATGGCCTTAACTGTACCTCCTTGAATGACTTGTTTGATGAACAAAAGCAGTTTGCAGCAAGGGCATGGTGTGCACTTAGTATTACAATTGCTTTGTCTTAAGTTAGAGCTTGAGGTTTTCAGTATATTGTGATGGGGAACTGCTGACTTCAGAGTGAGGATACTGTACCTGGGAATGCATCACTTGAGATAGATACCCACTACGTCAATGCTTGACTTCTGAATAGAACACTTGGTGGGTCAGAACAAGGACAGAGTTGCTTATTTGAAAAAAAACAACTTGTGTCTTGAGTATGAAGTTTAGTTTCCATTCATCTAAATTTCTACTAATGCAGCTGTATGGGTTGGGTATTCTTTAACAGTTAATTGCCTGGTTTAAGTGTAAAAAACCAAGACTTTTGGGCTTTCATGGGTTGTGGTAGACTTTTCACGACTCAGCCATTTTCTTTCATTTAAAAAAAAACCACTTGCTTAGCAAACTGCAACAGTTACTACAGTTGGGCAAATTGTTATGTTAACAATTATGACATCTGCAATGTTTTATAAAGCAACTAATTTAATAAAAATCACTATTGAGGACTTCACTACAGCTGTCTGGGCCAGTTCTTTTAGTATCTTTCTTACAACAAAAATACTTGAAGTGGAAGAGCTGTAAAACGTGTGTTGGGCATGTGCTACTAGGTCTTGTCTCTGCTCTGACTTGCAGCTTAAGCTTAACTGCTGTCAGAGGGGCAAAATTTCATTCTTGTAAAATGGCTGTTTCTTGTGGTAAGACCCTTACAGATGCTGATGGTAAACAAAGTACTTTCAGGATTGCCATAATCCAAGCATTTCCATGAGGAACTTAATCTTTTCTGTTGTGGGAACTGCTGAGATCAGCAGCTTGTCCTTACCTTAGGAATATTTTAGGGTGGCCCTTACTCCTGCAAGCAGTTACTTTGTTCCAACTAGCAGCTGCCATTATCACAAGCTGTCCTGCATTTACCACTTGCTGTTTACTCAGGTGTTTGTTCCCAATATGGATGGGATGTGTGTGTGCTTCTACAAGGCAGGTGCTCTTCCAGATCCTTCCTATTGTTAGTGGTCCCAAATTTTGCTTGCTAGCCATTATTTAACTTTTAGACTAATCACAGCCAGCTCAGACTAATTTGGTCTTGTGAGACTGACTAGAACTGGAATTTTAAATCAGGTTCTGCTCAGGCATAATCCTCCTTACATAAAATGTTTTATTTATCAAAGGTGCTGTGACTTGTACTGTGTATACCTGTGTACATCTTTTAGTGCTGCCATTGCAGATTTGAGATAAATACTGTGCAAGTAAATATTTGTCATATGCAGCAGTTGCTAGCATGAAAACATTCAGCAAGGACATTGTTAGCATCTCTTTGCTAATTAACTGGGTTGCTATGGCAATTGTATTTTTGCTAGGATAATGTTTAGAAATAGTACGATATCATTGCTTAATTTTACTTAAAAGCTGTCTGCCCTCCCCACCCCCCTTTTTTGGACAGGAGGTGACATCTCTGGATTAGTTGGAAGCTCTGCAGGCTGCATTTATTTTGGGGAGCATACAGAATCCAAGCTGAAACTGGGTTTCTGCCTGAAGCAGTGTCCAAGTCTTATCCTCCTCCCCAGTTAAATCAACCCTGACCTTGTAAACTTGCCAAAACATTTAAGTGGCAGAATACTCTGGTTCCTGGCTCCCGACAGGGTGTTGATACCAACTGTCTGCCCAGTAGGACTGTCTAAGCATGGGAAGGAGTTAAAATTTAGTAACTGTAAGAATACATTTGTACTGGACTACTTCTTCAAGACAGTAGCAAATATAGTGTATGCTGTTTAGAGTTGTACAAGACTTTCACTTTATCAGCAAGCTAGAAAACAAAACCAGTCTAATCAGACTGGAATCAAAAAATCGATTATCCTAGTGTGTATCTGAAACTTTCAAAGGAGTTTACTAATTCTCCTGCTTATTCCATTGTCAGTGTGCTGGATGTTCTGCACATTCCATTTCGGCCTTTTGTCAGTTTAGCTACAATCCCTATGGTGATCCATCATCCACTCCCCTAATTTAAAGGACTGCTGGATCACTGTGGTTCATCATCAGCTGCGCCAGTCTGAATTTGCTGGTTAGTCAAGTATTTTGTAAACAGTAAGATTTATTATACAAAACACAATTTTAGGTTAACGCAGTCTCAGCATTTTAAATATTTACAACCGCCACCAGTTTTCTGGAGTAACTTTCACATAGCAGCATATCACTGTAAGCAGGTCATTGATAAAAATATCTGTTAAAGAATCAGTACTAACCATGCAAGAAGCTGTGGCACTGGTACTTGTCAGAGACAGTCTCTACTTCACAGAGGTTGGAGTCTAGTTTGATAACATATCATTAAGGCAACAGCCAGTCTGTGCATCCTTCAGAAGTGTATTTACCACATCGTAGAACTTGTTATCGTAAGCCAACCTGTAGTATGTGTAGATATCTTCACAGTAAGCAAGCAATTTCTTCAGATTTTTCAGAGCAGCATCAGTAGGTGGGTGTTGTTTAACTCTGAAAATAATTGTACGTATAATTGAAATAGAAAGGCTTCACAGACAATGATTATAAGATTATCTTGCTATAGACCCATAAGAACTACATTTCTTAAAAAAAGATTGTGCTCAACATGTACATTTGATTATCTTGGTTGTTTATTTTCCTCTGATTAATTTTAAAAAAGATTCGATTTGACCAGACCTAAGGCACCCTATTTATCCAGCTCAATAAAAATGGTAGATCCAGTGCTATTTCCACAATAAGCTTAAGAAACTGAACATAGATCTTGAGTCCCTTTATACTACACTTTATCACAGAAAAGGTTTTAACAGTACTAAGACTTGCATGCTATTAAACATGCAGTTGCTCCTATAAAGTAGCCTGTAGAAAAGTTCCATTTTGGTTGTAGAACTACTTACTTCTTAGCAATCTCCTCAAATATGCTAGGCTTCAGTGGTTTTTGTTGTTTAAATTCTTCTAAGTAAGTGAAGTCTCCCTTGGTGATCACTTGTTGATACAGAACTTCAGCCCAATCTGGAACAAACTCGTAAGCCTCAGCCACAATAGCCGCCTGCAGAGAGAACACATGCTGGAATTACTGAGCAGGAAGAGTTTATTCTTGCACAGAAACATTCCTATACTTAGAATACTTAAAATATTCTAGGTCTTCTGTTTGGCCCATCTCTTGATGCTGTTCTTGAGAGCAGCTGTATTACACAGAAATAAAAGGCTAACAAAGCACTGCAGATAATCTTCCTTAACCCCTAAACAAGATGTCAGAGGTGGGTGGGTGCGGTTTGTTCTCTTTAAAAAGCCCTCTTCTTACTTAGTTCCGAATTTACAAAATGATGGATGCCAATGTAGACTAGATTTCAGGGCTCCAGTGTAGATCCACAGCAGCATGAGAGCCACTGGATAGCCAAGGTCCTGGCTGTACGATGGCAGCAAGCCAGCAAGGACTGCTAAAAGCATTGGCCCACACCAGGACTGCGCTTACATTTCCAAGCTTGGTAGCGTCTGCAGCAATGTGATGGGTTAATAGTCACAGGACTTGGTGGCCACGAGGAAGAGCTGAGCATTATGCTCACCAGAGCAGAGTGCTTAGGTACCTGCTGTTTAAAACAATCATTTTCAGAAAAAATAACAGATGAGGAAGCCAAGCCTACCTGATAGAATCTAGGCAAGGACATGATGGTGTCCATCAGGTTCTGTCTGTTCAGGTTGATCAGCATAGTGCTCTGAGCAGTGTTGAGAAAATGCAGCTGGAGGGTTATCAGCTTTGTTAGCCGACTGCAGCGCAACGACTGGCGGACACAGGAGTCCTATTTAATAAATCAAAAACAAATGCAAGCTTCTGAAGCATGTTTCCAGAGGAAAGTAATAAATATTCCTGAGAGCAACAGTGAGTTCGGAGTTGTCTAGTATTTCATCTTTCAGATCACTGCAGTTGATCATTGATCATATTCCATTAGTTTTAAATGAAGCTGCACTCACCACAAATACTTCCATCATAATCACACCAGTTTTTAAACACTCTTTATATTGTTCTATTCTTGCTAGTTAAGCTCATGGTCACTCCGCTAAAACTGGGGAACCTAATTGTAACCCTAGCTGTTAAAGCCTGAACAGTGTACTGCTCTCGGATACAGCAGTGTTACTGAGACTGCTGCGATACTGCTGAGCTGACAGAGCAGGAGATTCCTTTGCTCCTTGTCCACTGGGAGAGGATTCTGCACACCCTCCCTAGAGCAGCTTGCTTTGTTCTCCCAGTTCAGCTCACTCCTTATGTGCTCCCAATGCTGTACAGAAGTCATACAATTCCACCTCATTTTACCTTAGAATAACTTTCTGCTGCATCAATGAAGAGAGTCAGAGCTTTCATCAGCAGTTTCTTTAAATTTGCAACATCCTGAAGAGACTCCTCTGAAATGGGAGGGGGGGAAAAAAAAGAGTAACCAATTATTTATAAAGGTGACAAAATAAGTTCCAAAAATACCTCCTGGTACCAAGTCTGTCCCTAGTGTTGTTTCAGAAAGCAACAAAAGACTAAAAAAAAAAAAATTTGTATTACAAAAGTGCGAAGAAACAGTGATGCCTATTCAGTTAATGAGCCAAAGCTATTGCTGGAACCTAGACTGAAGAACTGAAAAGAAATCCAAGTCATACATTTGTGGTAGATCTGAGCACTGACTATTACCAGATAAACCATTTGGCATAGCTTCTGTTCTAGTTGCTGTTACGGTACTGGCTAACTGCTCCACAGTGAGATCTCTGTGTGCTCCCCAGCATTCTCCCAGCTGTATAGAACTTGCCAAGTTTAGATGTTAGAAGTTACCTTGCACAAACATAAAGACCCCAACACTTTATATATATATACTTTATATAAAAACCACTGTGTCACATCCAATTAAAGTGAAGAAAACATGCATGTGTCTTCACCTCCTCCCATGCATGGTACCACAGGAACACTACATTATGGTAAGAGCCAAAAATCTCAATTCTTTGAAAAATACCAGAGCAGCCAGATAAACTGTTAAGTACAAGAATACCCCAAGCCTGGCAAATAGGACCCTGCTTCCAGACAGTGGAACTTTGATGGATGTTACCAGGACAACACAGGCAATCAAAGCTACAGTTACCCATAATGTCTTCCTTCTTAAACAAACTTGCTTGTATTTCTTGTTTTTGCAGTTTCCACTCACCCCATGGCTGCGATTCAATGAGTTTAAGCTGTATGCAAGCAGCAGCCTCATGATTCTCTCCAATTTCTCGACACATACTAAAGCAAAGGGCTATCATGTTGTGCTTTTCACTGTCCCCTGGACGGCAACGCTTGATGTAATCCAGCAGAGCTGTCTTCAATGTCCCGCTCTGGTCATATGAAGGAGTATCAGATCAAAATTTGATGAGCTTTTTTTTCATTCACATTTTGGTACCCAAAAGCAAATCTGTTCTGCTACAATTTTCCAAAAAGTGATCGTTCAACTTTTTGAGGTTTCTCCATACTATTTTAAAAAATAATGGCAATATTATACTTGGGCTTAACTACATTATGTCATGTAAGAAAATCCAGCATCTATGCATTTATTTACATACAAATGTCCAAACTGACATATGTTTATGACTTTATGTTACAAGAAAGCTATAAATATTTATGTTTTTTAAAAAACCATGAAACGTTAACTGGAAGTAAAACCAAAGCAGACATGAAAACTTTAAGTGATATTCCCAAGCTTGAACTTTCAATGCTGCTCTCATTGCAGCACTGAACTAATTAGAACAAACTTGTTAAACTAAAAACATAATAAACCCCAGAATTAATTTATTACTATGAAAGTTGACTGACACTTCCTACACTGCAGTAATTACAATCCCCGGATAATTCCACATTGTTGTGTAAATATCAGTTTCTGATGTACCCACACAATTCTCTGAAAGTTTTCTCCCCTTTACCCCCCTCCACCTACTGGGTCTAATTTCTTTCTCATGAGCACTTCAAAGTAGTGTTTCTCATGCAGCAGTTCAAATATGTAGGTCATTTCATTGTATCTGCCAATTCCAGTGAGAAGACGAACCTGTAGAAATAACAGTGTTAAGTATGAAGCTCAAAGTAAGCAGAAAAATCCTCTCTCTCAAAGCAGTCAGTGCTGTGGTAGGGAGAAGGCTGCGTGAGGCCAGAGTGTTTTGCTAGCTGATACAGCTACACGGCACAGTGAGTCGCATTAGGCAGGCTGATGTTCCCTTAGAGCCACAGAGGTTTTATTTTTAAACCAAGCTACTGCATCTTTTTTACTGTGAGGTGAAAGGACATAATTTTATCAAACAAAATTTGCAGTGAACCTTTTAGCAATGACACCATTATATTGGGCATGTCTCAGACTCCAGGAGTCCTTTCAAGGCAGGACTTAAAGATGCATGACAGTCCAGTAATACAAATCATCCCACTTCACCAGTAGTTGAATTACTTTGACATTCCCATTCTGATTTACTACACTGTTGCAACCTCACCATTCCACTATCTCTACCTCTGTTTTTCCAGAGAAGTCTTCTAAGAGCTTCTGTGACATAAAAATCATCACCTGCACATATCAGACCAAACCCCCACTTTTAGCTTGTAGGGACAGGCAGGACAAGACCAGTCAGCCAGAGGTGGAAGACTGGACTCCATTCCATCACCCACCTACTCCCCCTGCACTGCTCATGAGCAAAGTTATTTCCTAATGTGTACATGGAACCCTTCATACAGCATATGAATAAACAAACACACATGGCGTCAAAGACACATACCACAAGTCCGTACTCTTCATTAGGTGCCAAATGTTCATCTGTGAGAAGTCGTGCTGCTTGGAGGACTCTAGTGATTCCTTCCATGTGGCAAGTCAAACTAAAGCAATTATGGGCCAAAATCAGCAGTTCTATAACTGAAGAATAGAACAACTCAGGTATTTCAGTTAATAAGCTGAGGAAGTTAATTATTATGCGTCTCTCCAGAAGTGATGCCATTTCTGCAGAGGATACACAACCCTTCCAGTTAAATTTGTAGCAGAATTGGATTAGAAAGTTGAGCTATTATGGTTCTGTCCTATGCAATTTTAAGGAGTAACAGTTTCTGTAACAGTATGCATTCAGTCTGGCTTCTCAATCTGTGGGAAAGTCTGGGGTTTTTGGATCATTTTCTGAAACATTATTTTATTCTGCACACAAAACTTCCAACCTCCTCCACCAAAAGCTGATTGACAAACATATAATAATACATCAGCACTCCACTATGACCAGTCAGCTCCGCACTTGAAAAAGGAAGGCCACAAGTTTTGCATCTCGGTTTGAAAAATCATTCGTGAATTCTATACACTAAATAAATGAGTTAAAACAGCACATCTTAGCGTATTCCATTTTCCGTGGAAGGCCCAATCTAATACGGTAAAGCAATCACGACACAGTGGAGTCCCAGACCTTACTCTCGGCACCATGCAATTCACTTCAGAAAAGTAGTAGTATTATACAAACTGGTACACAACATATTTAAAAATGCAGATTTTTAAAAGAACACAGTTAATGTCATAAACCTATAAAACATATTTTGAAACAAACCAATTACACCTCTACCTGTAAAAAGGTACTCTAGCAGAGACTCCATTCAAAGAGAGGTAGAGTCCTCCAGCACAATTTGGTAATTCCCAACATTGTTTCCTCAGAGTCTTTTCCTTACTTTAGTCAGCCATACACGAAAATACTAATATTCACCCTTACATTAATTAACCAGACAAAATAAGGGGTGAGTTAAGATCTGACAACAGGACAAATGTGTTAGGGACATAAAGATTACACAGAACATGATATTTTACTTATTTTCTCACAAAGGTTTTCCAGATTTACAGTGTTATAGCTGGATTCCAATGGAACAGTTTCAACATTAACTTCAGCCATGCTTTTGCTTCTACAGAACATGTTCTAGAAGACGCTCTTTCCTCACCACTCTGGACAAAATAGCATTGGAAGTTCTGCCCACATTAATATGAGACAACTCACACTAAAATCTTACCCTCATTCATTTTCCTCAGAGATGAGCTACCCATAATAAATCTTTTTATAAAAACAGTCTAAACTAGCAGTTTGGCACTGCTGATTAGCAGTGGCAAAATGGTAGCAAAGTACCGTGGCTATGTTTTGTAAACTTAGTGACAACATCTCCATGGTATGTAAAGCTGCAAAGTGTAAAATGGACTTTGTTAACAAAAGATCCAGAAAGTTAGTTTAACAATGGGTAAAGAAAGCCATTTCTAATTGTGATTAATATGAAGATAGTCACAATACCCTCCGTTCTGTAACATATAACTACAAAAGTTCAGGTAATTCACTGACTGCATTTCCCAGCTGTTGGCACACAAAAAAAAAAAAAAAATCTGTACTTTGTTTGTAAAGTAAACTGCTGCCATACTTAAGCAACACGTTTATTTACTGTGCATTTACTTGGATCTATTAATTTAATATCAAATTTGAGATCAGTAATAGATGCTTCCATCAGCATTGCTTTTATTCTTTGTGATTTTAAACCAAGTAATGCCATGTTAGTAATGCACTAGTTACATCAAGTATTATTTGCCATTTACTTACTGCAAGACAGTTCCCCACGTGGTACAGAGGAAATTTTATCCAGTAACTTCATGCCAACCAATGTATGATCCTGGCACAGCTTAGCAAGCTGTAGGAATGCCTGACTCTCAGCTGCAGGGTTCAAAACCTGTTTCTGTCCTGTGTCCACACAGAGAGAGAGTTATGTCACAAGTGCTAATTGTTCAGGAGAGATTAGCTACGTTAACAGAAAAAAACCCCAAAGAAACCAATATAACTTCATCCAGACTGACTTAGGACTTGGAACTACAATTCTAAAGACAATTTTGATCTTACTGCTTAAATTTAAGAATCAGATATTACTTCTTTGCCAGTTCAGTCCAATGAAATCCTACTGAACAACTGTATTGCTACCTGTAACTTCACAAATCCAGTAGGTTGCTGCTGCTGAGAAAAAGAACATTTTCCTCTTCCTTACACAACACCATTCTAACCCATCCCTTGCAGAGCACACCCGGACTCACAAATCTCCATCTGATGGCTCATTGTTTCTCATGGAACTTTGTTGTTAAAGTTGTAGCAAAGTAGAAGTGACTCAAATAGAAAAGTCCCCCAGAAAGTTGTTTTGAGGAGCATCCCTCATTTCACAAAGTAAAAAAAAAAAAAAAAGGGAAAATATTTTGGCCATGCTTTACACAAAGAAATGAACACGAGTCTTTCCAAGTCAGATGATGTGGGGCTGCAAAGGTCATGATTAAAAAACCCAAACAACCCTCTTTTTTAAAACCATTAATTTTACATACATAAAAAATAAAACCTTAACTACTGCAACACCACACTGGACACAAAAATAACTAAAAATAAACATTTGTATAAAACCTTATATAAGGTATACAAGGTTTACAAACCTTATACAAGAACTGCCCAAACATTACTGACTATAATTAGCACTCAAGTATCCCTAGAGCAAGGACTGTTTTTCAGATACACAAATACCACACCTAGAAACCAAAACCGCTAAAATACAAGATCAAGCTTCTTTACTACCTTTCCCTTCTGAAGATGCCCGTAATTCCTGCATGATTTCTTCAGCCACTAGTTCTGCCACAGTTTCAGGCTGGAGACCCTGTGTGGTAATGAATGCCTGAGCTTTCCTGCATCTGTCTGGCTGATGGGACGACAGAATTGCTCGAAGCACTTTTTCAGGGTTGTGGGCTGACATTTCACTGTAGGAGCAGTTCAATTCCTAAGAAATACACATACACTTAAAGGATTCTACACAGCAAAAATTCCAGTCCAGAACATATACTGACCTGCAGTACATCTTAATGATGAGCTGATGCAAGAGGGGAGTGCTGGAGAAGCAGACAAAACTGTTTCAAAAAATGCAAACATAATCTGTCCTTCTATCAGTTAACAGTGCCTTCATCTGTATATCTTCAGTATTAATGTTCTCAAGATCAGGATGGCATGTAAGTACTTTGTATTTGAAGTTTAATACTCACAGAGCTGTTGCCATGGACAGAGATACTTTCCTGAACCAAATATAAACCTTAACACTTAAAATACCTAGAAGAAAGACAGGAGTATTTCCTCCCAAAGAATTGTGTTTTACTGCATTAAGTTTTAATTATGAGGTTCCTTTTCCTCTTCTCTACATACCACAAACTCTCAGCAAAAAAGCTATACTAGTTTTTACATTTGCTACATTTGGAAGAGGAGTTGGTGAGGCTCTGTACATACTCTGCTATAACACATTACAACTTTACACATTCACAAATTAATAAAAAAAGTATGTCATAAACACAATGATCAATTCTTAATTAAAAAATATGGACATCCAGCTTCAGGCAAGAAGTATATGGACAGTATAAAAGGGAACAAGCCAGTCATATGAATACTTTTTAGTAGCTCAAATCTAAAGTACTCACTCCGAATATTCGAGGCATGAAAAATTCTGTAGGAAAATCTAAGAACCTCTGTAATAAAGAAGATTCTAATATTTTCAGCACACGCACTGCTTGTTTTTATTCAGAAAAAACCTAATGCTACCTTCCAAAAATATGACATGGAAAGGGGTTCTGTACCCTGAATGAAGTGTTCAGCAGCACCCTCTGGAGAAGAAGCAGAGGTGGGCTGCTGGCAATCATGAAGGTCAAAGAGCAGAGAGGCAACAAAGGACAATCTGCTACTTCTCCTATCGCTGTCTGGGTCAAACCACTTGGAACTTATTAGCCATTCCTCTCAGCAGCCTCTGGGTAAAGAGCTGACACTGTGTGGAGCCTGCAGAGCCCTTCTGTGCTAAAACTTCTAAGGCAGCTGCTATCTCTTTGTCTGCTTCTGGGTGGGTGTTGATTATGAAGGCATCCCACAACAAAGGCCTAAAGCAAAGTGCTAGATGAACAACATATGCTTTAAAGATTATAAAAAAGGCACATCAAAGAGACACAGGCTGAAATCTGGCTTAGTGGAGTCAGAGGTAGGGGCCTGGGGAGTCTGGGAGTTGAGTCATTTCAACACTTCATGCCTAGGAAGCATCTGGCCATTTTTCCACACAAAAGCTTGGTAATTTCACCCTCTGAAGCTTGTTTCAGGCACTTGATGAGTACTTTCACCACTCTTTATTCCTTCCTCCACAAACTTCCACAGCACAGCTTGATACGAACCACTTGTTTCTTCAATCATGTTATTAGACACATACCTTAGAAAGTTCATATAAACAGAGAACCTGTCTGCAGTAGTTTCTCCCATGGACACATTCATCTATGAGAGCCTTCAGACTGATAACAACTTGGTCATCTAGAGGTGGAGCCACAATGTGTGTCCAGTCTTCTAAGCTTGATGCTGGAAACAAAAATTTATATATAAATTCCTTTCTCATAAAGACAGGTAACACCAACAAGCCTTATACTTGGAGCAAGACTCCAGATATCTGTAGCAAATACATAATAGTTTCTCAGTCTTTGAAAACTGAACTCTTGATACCTGTGATTTATTTTTTTTTTATAAGTTTTAGGGTACAAACAATATGACAGAACACAAATGAGCCAAAATATCCACAATAATATCTCAGATGTAAAAATCCTAAGCATGAGAGAGCGTAAGGGTTCGGCAGTCTTTCTGATGGCTTAGGCTTCATTTATTCTCTTCTATTTCTATTAAGTGTTATTCAAGTTAGTATTAGAAAGTATTGTTCCAGCTGACAGCTTTCTCATTCAGACTTCATAAACCTGCACAGAGTACTTTATATATAAACATTATCAGCCTTAGCCTTGCTATTAATAAGAAACACTAAACCCTTTATAATAACAAAGAATTCAGAGAAATATGTTAGTTAAAGCATTTCCTTGTTTCAGCTCCAGAAACACACTCAAGATTTACTAGAGTGTGTATTCCAAAAGCAGGAACATAGATGAAGTTCAGTGCTACTTTACCAGAACAGAATTGTGAACTATAAAAAATGAATGGTTAAGAGAATATAGAAACTGTATACAGAAACACCCTCCCTGAAGCACATACAGGCAACGTATATTACAAGGCTTCAAATTCCTTTCACCAGAGGATTTACAAACCAAGGAGATAACCCACTGTCCCGAAGACCTTATTTCCTGCAGGAATTTTGGGGGAAATTAACACTGTAACAAAAGAGGAAGAATCCAGTGGAACCGCAACTATGGTATCACTTGTCAAGTGGCTGAATTGGTTAGTGTTACTTACCACTTGGGACTCTGCTTTGCTGAGACGCACTGCTTTCAGATGTCTTCTCCCTTGTTATGAGGAGAGTCTGAATATCCGTGTGTAATTTGTCTAGCTCAGTCTCCCCTGAGGCCAGAGCTCTGCAATGCAATACCAGTGAAACATCTCTGTTGTAGAAATGGAAATACTGACAAACACGGCTGGCTTCATGGACACTTCCTTCATCAAGAAGGCATCCGATCAGAAACTTGAGTGATTCCTCCTCCTCGTTAGTCAAGGTCCGTTGAGAATCTCTGAACAAAAGACCCTCCAGTTTTAAGTACTTTGATGTGTTCAGAGCAGGTAGCTTTGAAAAAGAAAACTCCTTAGCTAAGTTATCAAAGGTAAGATCCCTGTTCGCTACAACACGGGAGGAAAATCTCAACTTGCCTGACCCCTCATCTGTGGATAATGTTTGTTGTGCGATGCGACAAATCCAGATCTGCTTCTCTATTTCTTCTATTTTGTGCAGTGGTACCGAGTCGTCCTTGGCTAGCCAATGGCCAGCTAGGGTAAGCAACAAATGTCTCTCCATAATGCTGTTTATCTTCTCATGAGCTAAAGATTCAAATACTGTGTTTGCCTGATCAAAAAAAAAATCAGATGCAGCTTTGCTGGAGATTGAATTTTTCATGAAGTTCTCATTACATTTTTTCCAGAATTCAATTCTTGTCTGGTTTTGATGCCACTGTCCAATGTCTCTTAAATGACGTAGATCTCTTAGAACCTGCAAAATTCAGAGAGGTTTTTAACAAATATCTTTCCAAAAAAGTAAAATCACACTGGATGGCCAGCATACTGAAAAACTGATTTTAGATTAAGTGTCTCAATATGCAACAAATCCATCTATTATTCTCACCAAATAAAACTGATTGCATAGTCCATAAAAAGAGTAAAAGAATAATGAAAGCTATATTGTCCTTTTCAGCTCAGCACTTACAGCCAACTTGTTTGGTGTACATGCACTGAAAATAAAAATGACTTGAATAAAAGTTTGTGTTTCAGGAAGGCTGAGAAGCAGCAGTCTCAACACTGTCAGCAATAGGAGTATTAAGAGGTGAATATCATTATCTAACTATACTAGTTACCTCTTGCATAACTACGGTGTCCACAGGTAATTCAGCTAGTGCTGCTACCTCCCGAGCCAGTGAGAACATTCCTTTCTCTTGTAGCTGCTCCAGAATTGATCTGCACTCACTCTGAAATGTCTCCATATTGTGACTGGTTAGGATGGAGTGATTAATTGATATGAAGGAATCTTTCAGGGTCTCACTGAGCGCACAGAGTTTCTTCATGTAAGGACCTGTTTTAAAAGAGTATAAACAACTAAAGGCAGCTGGTTTTTAAATCTGAAGAAATTCTGCTACTTATTTCAGCATGCAACCCTGCCAGAGGAAGGCAGATTTTACACTTTAAAGCTTTCATGGGACTGAACATAAGGTCTTAAATCCATAACTAAAATACTTCTGCAGATAATCTGTGCACTCCTCATTAACACTTGCACATAATCATTCTCCCAAACAGAGTTACACACAGTTACATTTTCACCAACTGCAATTCACCATAAGGACCAAGTCTGGCTATATAAATTCTTATACAAAAATAAAACAGTATGAATACACTTAAAAGTAAACATTTTCAGTCACTCCAAAAACATTGCATGTGGTATTTAGATTAAAGCAGTAATATCATCTAACAGAGGAAGCTGTATTTACCATTGAGTAGATTATCTGCTGCAGCAAACAGCTGTAAGAGCTTTCCTAATTCATATTCCGTTCTACACTGCTGCATCATCAATTCAAGAAGAAACAATGCTTGTGATTCCAACCATTGCACAGGTAATTCTGAAGCTGCTGCTTCATCTTCAGTTTTAAGCTGTGTAGATAAAGATTTTTAAATGTTGGGGGTTCTTTTGCAAATATATTCTGCATTTTGGTGGGAATTGCACTGGAAATGGAAGGTGTACCAGAACTACCTCCTTCTTTAAGAAACAATGAACTGTCATTTGCAAGGGGGCACTGATCCATTACTGATGTATGTTTGACTTTGATCTGGAAGTAGTAAATTTTATGGCAGGGTGACCACCAATTACTCCTGATAATCATGGAAGAGGTATAAAAGATGCAAGAAGGATCAGAAATGGATAGATAAAATAAATTGCTAGATTAATGGCTCTTGTCATACTGCTGTATACTTTAGAAGCATATCCACTATCTGAGTGGCACACAGGGAAAAGAAACTTATCTAGTTATTCCATGACATGGAATGTTAATTCCCAAGATATTCAGGGAACTAGAAAATTGTGATGGAAATGAAAGAACTGAAATAATTTGTGAAAACGTCTGTATGTGACAAACAAGGAATGCTGCATGAAAACACTTTGGTCCTCTTTAAACCAACTGCTAAATCAGTGTTTTAATCAAACTGTAATTCAGTTGACTAAGTCATTGTCAAAGAACAGTCTACGCAACTACCAAAACTAAAGCAATATCACAGACTTTCTCAGAAACTCTGAAACATATTCAAAAAAATTGTCTTTCTTAAATAGATATTCCGTGTAAGTCACTGGTTTATCAGGTCACTATTGACTTGCCCTGGTCAATATAGAATAGAGAATACCCCACACTTACTCACCACAAATAATTCAGTTTACCAACAGTGGTCCTACCTGAGTCAATGCCAACCTTCAAACTGTAAACTGCTCACACAAGGAGGATGACATTGTATTTCAAACTGTAAACTGCTCAGACGAGGAGGATGACATTGTATTTCAATCTGCCCATATCAACTTAAAACAAAATGATTTAGAAAAATGCACTGCGCGTTTTGAATTGTCAAAAATATTTTTCCATCAAGTGCCAGCAATAAAAAGAATCTGCTGAAACCTACTGCTTCATAAATCAGCTGCTAGATCATTCTAAGCATACCCTTTTTCATTATTTTCATATATGACATGAGATGCCTATCACATTCTAATAAGGGAAGACCTAGGCAATGACATTTAGAGAAAATGAATTTGCTTACTTTTGTGAGACTTTCCTGAAACTTGTCCAGTTTTGTTTTAGCTTCATTGTATTTTTTACAGTTCATACATAGTTCATACATCTCCAGTATATACAGTAAAGGGGAATCCTTTAAGACACAAAAATAGGTTATAATTCTTTCCTAAAAGTACCTCAATAAATGTAGAATTTTCCTTCCTCAGTACCAGAACAATAAAGTTCTACTTTATTAAAATTGCATGCAAGGTTGATATATAATCTGCGAATTTGTAATAATTGGAAGAATTTCCATTAAAAATTTTCTTACTTGACTGGGATTTTCAGTGGATTACACCCAGGTTATCTAGGCCACAAAGAGCAAGACAGAGGGGGAACCTATAGGACATCTCCTCTCCAAGATGACTTGAGATACACTCAAGTATACCACTAAAAAGACCTTTAAATGTATTACCTTACCTTTAAAAAGAGCTGGAAACCATTCAGAAGTGTTTTACTTTTTTGCTTTCTTAAAAAGACTTTCCAAATAACTGATAGGTCATGAAGATCCCATTCATGATTTTCTGCTGAACTTTGAATATGGCTTGTTGCTTCAGCTCTGGTAGTATCATCCACAGTAGTAATTATCCAAACACAGAGACAATGAATAATGTTCGCATCCTGTAAAATGACAAAAATGATTGTTTTATAACCACCAGAGACAAACATCACCTTATTATACATCACTTGGGGAAATGTGTGATATTATTCACAATTACTACAAAAACTGAGAAAAAAACTCTATGAATGCAACCTACATATCTACCATTAACATAATTATGCACAACCATCACTTTTTTATTATTTATTCCTCAAAAAGATAAATAACTTCATCAATACTCACTTGGAAACATGCTGCTAAAACACTCAGAATAGGAGCATGCTCTCTCAATCCTTCAGTCAAAAGGTAACACGAAGGGTTCGAGTTCCCCTGACATTGAAAAAGGATTTGAAAGAGACTATCTGCATATTTGCTCTTGAACACACTGGCAGCACTCTTTTCAGGACTCTCTGCATCAGGACACAAAAATGGTAACTTCTCCAATGCCAGCATCAAGTGATCTTGTAAAATGGGAGTGAAATCTTGAAGGATAGAAATGACCTAGGAAAAGACAACCCAAAGCATCTATCCAGAGTGAGATCCAAAGAGAACAAAGGGGAAGAAGGACTGAACCATTAAATACACAGAAAAGACAAATAAAACATTTTTTAAATTTTATTTTTTAGAACATTTTTGGCAACCTAGGGAGGAAAAAGTGTTCTGTAGGTGTGAATTATTCTAATAAAATATTGAAGCTCATCCTTTCATGTGAAGCTGAAATGCTTCTTGGAGACACTCATTTTTGGCACATCTCTCATATTACTAACAGCATATCATGAAAAGTATCTAGTTAGTTGCTGTTGTGTAATTACAGATTTTTCTTTTCAAGACAGCAACGAAGAAATCCAAGCTAAAATCCTAGGCTTTCTAAGTATCATCTTACCTGGAATTCTCCATTTAGCTTCCTCACATTACTTTTCCCAAATTGCATTTAATTTTTCCATATTGGTAATAATTTCTTAATTTTTAAATTACATTTAAAACAAAAAATGGAAGATTTAGATTCTCAAAAGCTTAAATATCTTTACACAAAAATCAGTGTAAGTTTTGAAAGGAAAGATAAGTGACTTTATTAAACTTACATTGAACATATGGCAACTCTCCAATAAAAAAAACAGTAACTAAATGATTTTAAAAACCAAATTAAACTTACAAACAGTATGTCATAATTTTAACTAAATTTAAAATTAAAATTAAGACTCTTCTTAGCAATTACTTTTGTATCCAATTCAGTTCAAAGAGACACTCAAATCACTCCTCTCTGAAAATTGTTTTCTCCACTACTGATTAATAACATCACATAAGATTTTTCAAACACGGAATTTTTTTCCTAATCTTCTCCTTTAATAGTTAGCTTTAGTGCTTTTAGAGGCATAATATATCTGCTGAACAGTCAACTCCCTCTGGAGTCAATTTCCTTTGTCATGTGTTAGCTTTTCACATGCCAAGAGGCAGAGAAAAGTAGAAAAGTTGGGAAATCTGGCTGTAAGAGCAGGTCTATCATAACCAGAGGATATCGAGCATCCTGAGACTTCTAACTCCCTGGAAAGTGATGAGGCTTCAATTTTATGTTGTCTCCACAATGTGACAGTCTCTTGTTAAAAGAATCTATTTTCTACCTTCCTTTTTATTTTTCTTTTTGAGCATCACAGACAAAAAAAATTTGTAATAAACTCTATCTTCTTTAAAATCATACACAGATAGCTTACCTCATCTGGCTGGTAGCTATACAGCTGGGTTTGGATGATGAACTGCAGCCAGTCGTTGGATTTGGCACATTCCTTTAGGTAAGATGTACTCAGTCTGATATTATGGAGTTTACAGAACTGCATTACCAAAGACCACTGCCTTCTCGAGTCACTAGATGTCCTGCAAGGAATTTAAAGAGCTTCAGCTGTAATAAACTGGTATTTATACCAGATGTTAACAATGTGTAAACTCATTACGTGGCCTGCGATCCATTGCCTGCAAATGGCAACACCAGCACTTCCACTGACTTCACTACAGGTAAGGTCACATTCCACTGGGGAAGCTTCCATACTACACCCTGTGGATGTTCCCACCCACCAAGGCAGGTACATTGTCCTATCTTGACAATGTAGGCTTTGAAAAAAAGTCAACAATCTTCACTTCTAAGTGTGCTGCAAGAACTCTGTGCAACAGTGAGTCTCACATGCTGACTGCATTTCCTTATTCTTGGCAATATACATCTATTACCTCTATTATTTGAAATACCAAGACTATACTCTAAATTCAATTATATTCAGTTTACTGCAATAAAACACACATAGATCTCTTTAATATTATCTGAATACACAAATTGTAAAATTCAGTGTTCAATCTCAATTTGCCAGCATAATCCTTTAAATCATGTTTTACTCACTTCTTTATTCCTTGATGCTCAACTGCATCCCAAAAGGCTTCTTCTAAGGAGATAAGAACTTCTTCTACTGCTGCTTTTTCACCATCAGCCAATTTTGTTAACTTTTCAACTGTTTAAAAGAATGTATTACTATTTCTGAGATGGTATTTGGGATTAGAGTAAGGGTAATATTTTCAGAAGTACCAGAATCAACAAGCAGAACAAATCATATTAATGTAAATGTTCCAATAGCTATGCCAAGTCTGGCAAAAATTAGTAAGAAGCAGGAAGAAAAGAAGAGCAAAATTCTTAGCTCTTCAAAGGACAGGGTGCTTTTACTGCATTCCTGAGAAGTTAGGCACCATCTTTCAATCCATCCCTGCTTCCCTTCCAAATAAATACATAGTACCCTATTTTAAAACAAGCAAAAGACACCCTTACCCAAAGATTCTCTTATTTGATTGTGCTGAGAATCTTCATTTCTAGTTCTGTAACTGAAAATTATGTTTGCAACTTTAATATCGACCCTGAGTTTGAGGCTGTCGAGACCGAGTAATTCTAGAAAACACACACAGGCTGCTCCTACTGAAGGTACACTGAAGAAAGAAAGAGCTAAAATATAGGCTTCATTTCCTGCTTGCTGAATCCTGAAACAAAAAGAACACCAGTTAACACATACGATTTTTAACCAATTTTCAAACATGAATATTCCCCATGTTTACAAGTACCTACAAGGTTTACTAAACTCACAGACTTTATTAGCATCAAAGATATGTAGAACCCAAGTTTCATATTTATAAAAAAGTGTAGGTACGAGAATAAAGCCTCACACATGATAAGCACAGAGTTTACAATTTAATAAACTTTAACAAAAAATAAAGCCAATGCATTTGATATTATAATTAATAAAAAACACCTGTCAGCAGTTTTAGTGCAAAAAGTCCCATTGCAGAAATTACAATCCAAGCACTGCAGCATCAAGAACCTGAAACTGATTTGCAGATTGTGTTAAGGGAAAATATACCCTAAAGGGTTCTACAGTGGCTGGTTCATTGGCTATCTGAAATTTTTCCACAGTAGTAACTGAAAAAACGATGCATGCTTGACCACCTTTTAAACTATTAAGTGCTTCAGTTTACGTTAACATATGTTTCCTTTTTGCCCAAATCTTAGCTGCTTACACAAGAGAAACTGTTTTGTATAGAAATGATGAAAAGAAACAAATAGTGACTAATACACAGACAAGACATTCTAGAAACAAAGTGATTTGTTCTGATGTAACTCCTACTAATTTTGAGTATACTTAGTAGTAAATTTACTATATTCAAGCAAGACGTGTAATTTGACTGTATCCTTTTGAACACATGATTTTGAAGCTTCAGCCAGAAAATCTAATTCCTTCAATCTCCAGTACATTATTTGTCTTATTAATTTAACTAAACAAGTGTCATCCTTAGGAAATGTCAAAGAAAAGGGGCATCTTTTTTCTGCACAGTGATCTAGAGGCTCAGGTCCCTAGAAGAAAAGCCTACCCGTGTTTGATATAACTGGAACATTTTTCATTCCTTGCTTTCATTGTGCAGATTTTATTTAGGTAATTCAAAATAAAGCTCACCTTCTTTTAGGTGATGTTTGATTTCTATCCTACCTGATGCTAGACTGAATAGACCCCTAGGACACCTAGTATTTCAAGTGATGCAATAGTCACCACTTGTTGGCTGTTGGGGAGGACTAATGTTACTCCATGTGCTAGATTATAACTTCAAAAGAACTATCCGACTGTCATTTTTGAGACTTACAACTGTTTGGGGGATTTGCTTTTTACTAACTGCTGGACCAAAAATGTACCAAAAGCAAATGATGGACGTCCATGGTGCAAATAGTACAAAAAATCCAGTCGTTCCATTATAGCATACTTGTTCACCAGTTCAGGGGATGAAAAATGAGGAAAGTCACTTGATGCATCTAGAAAGAATATCATCATTATGAGCTGATGAACAGTTGAATTAAACACAGAAATGGCTTTCAGCTACAAAACATGAGATGACAATCAAATACCTCTCCTCTTGTTCTAATTCAAATCTCAGCATGCCCAGACCCCACTGAAATTTCAATTCTCATTGTAAAATCAGAACTCTAGATCACTTCTTAGGCCCTCAACTTGCTTTTAAAAGAAAATACTGCTTTTCTATCTCATAATGCATTTAGGAAAAAATCTGCCTGTGAAAAGCTTAATGGAAAAAGGCAACCTATCTAGGATTTAATTAAAAAAAAAAATTTTACTAAATTACACTATTTTTTTGGTAAAAGAAATAGCCTTTTGAATAAGTTTATCTGCCAAATCATTCCACTGGTAGGTATTTTATCCTAGGTGCTCAGACTAGAAAACCATATAAAACTTGAAAAGAAACGTACCTGATACAGCAAGAGTATTTGTTGACTGCCAGCCAAATAATTTAGTGGGATCAAAGGGCACCAATGACTGAAAGATTAGAAACAAAATATATTGAGACAGTTTAAGATTTTCACGTCAGAACAGACTATAGAACATTTTAGGGAGCTATAGTAGCAGACAATCAGGAATGGCCTGTGCTGCTATCAAGCAGTGATGTATCTTGTGCAGTTCTCTCTCAAAAGTACATATTTTTCTACTCTGTAGGATCAGAACGCAAACAAGTGCAAGGAAAGGCTTAGACTTTGGTCTAAGGAAATAGGGAAAGAACATGCTTAAGTATTTTGCTAAACTGTGATCTTAGCAAAGTTAATACTTTCCTAATAATGAATAATTTGTAGCATTTCTTCCAACTTTCAGTTTATCTCATACCACAGATCTGAAGTAAAAGGTATTTGCCCAGAAATGTGTCATGACATTCCATGAGACACTATTGTTTAATTCTAAATTTCAATTTCCCTTAGACAATTAAAAACATTTGAATTTTTGTAATACTAAACAACCTGCCCACTGAACACTACAAGAATATCACTTCTCTAACTTCAGCAGTCCTGGAATGTCAAACACTGCAGATGTCTTTACATGTCTGGGGGAGCAGGGGGAAGCCAGACTCCCAGTATTTAGATACCATTTTAAAAAACCGTTCATAATGAAGCTATAAACTTTAGCTCCAAATTAGGGATTCCAAGGAAACGACATATGGTCCCCACTCTCCAGGCTTTAGCTGAAAACAAACTTCTCTCAGTTTACTTTTGTTCTGCCAAAAAGCACTACTGAGAAGCATTCTGTGTACCTGAACAAGATGGTAGAGAGAGATGTCAGGTGGCAAAATTCCATGAGAAGTACATGGGGGAAAGAGAGCAGCTTTGAGTTTGGGGTAAGGAGTCAATGCCATTTTTAAGAGCTGTGGATCAACTTTCTTTAGAGGTTTTTCCATATCTTCATTCTGAAGAACCTACATTGCAAGGAAGCAAAATTATTTCATTAGGAAGAAGAAACTGCATTAAGACACTAATAAAACAATCTTTGAATGCACCAAACAAACTACCCTCATGGGAATCTGACATACAGTGACAACACCAAAAGTATAATTTTTTCCTGTAAAATCCTTTTAAGTTATATTAGACATATCTTCAACTGCACCTGATGTTTTAGTTTACTGTGCTATTTATCAAAAAGCTATCAGTACTAATAAATTCTGTTCCAACATGTGGTTCACCAAGCATTTTTCTTCTCAAAGTATAATTGTTTATAATGTGCTTTTTGATCTCTACAGCACAATACAACTGATTAACACAATGTAACCCATAAGCTGAAGGTTTTGACATGTGTCCAGATTTTCAGCCTTTAAAAATAAAAATATGGAAGCTGAATAACACCTGTACAGATCCAAGCAGAAGAGCAGTCCACTCGCCCATTGCTTCATTTACTTAAAAACTACAAATGACTACAAAAGGGGATGATTGTCTAACAAATACAGGCACACCATTTAAAAAGTTTATTGAAAATATTTTTCCAAACTAAAACTATTTGAGGAACACAAGTGCCTATAAACACTCTCAGCTGTCACTGTTATGAAGGAGTTAAATACTCCAACTCACAGCCACTGTGCCTTGCTATTTCTAAATCATGTAACCTCAAACTGCTCTACTCGCTTCATTTGGTCAACTAACACTGAAACATGGAACACTGAAAACAGATTTTCACATGAGAAGAAATTATATGATGGCATTAGCATATTTATTTTTATTAGCGTATTCCTTTGAGTTTTCAACACCATGTGAGAACTTCTCCAAAAGCCTATCAATAATTTGTTGCACACAGTACCTGATCAATACCTCCAGGTGCATACATTGTAGTAGCAAGTGCTAATAGTGTACGTCCTTCCAGTAGCATGCTACTCACGCTGGCTTGATTACTAGGAATCAAGATCTGAGCATTTGCTAGACTAGCTTGAAAAATCATCTTTGGATCTTAAAAGAAAAAAAAGTAAGATTTAATTTAATGCAAAAGCAATATTAAATCATTAAATCATGCACTAAAATTGTTCTATGACTACGAAAAATGCTGAATTTTCTATTTTTTGTTGTTAATAATGATTTTTCTAAATTTACTTATAAATACAGATAACCTGTTCTACGTTTTACTAAGTTTTCCCTGATTTCAAACCAGTTTTACCTACACAGATTGATTTGGATTGAGTCCCACAGTTCAGCATTGTATTGGTTTAATTCTTTATCCTATACTTATCACACTTTCTGAAAAAGCTTCACTTGGGCTTATTTTTATCATTTGTTAACATGTGACTCTACAAAAGATGAAATCTTTTTTAAAAAAGTGAAATGAATTAAGGGCACAAAGTCTACTGATTTTCAATGACAATAACAAAAAAAAAGCAAACACATAATCCAAGGGGCAGAGAAGTCAAAATGCACCACAAGAACTAAAGGAAGCTTTAATTTTAATAGTATATGCATTTTCTTATGAATTCTCGTTCTGTTCAACCTGTTGGGAATATAACAAAATTGGAGGTAATGATGATCATACACAAAAAAATTCTCACATATGTACAGCCTCCAAATCTTTATGTACAGTTTAAGTAGGAATTATAATCCACATTTTAGAGATGGGGAACTGATACACATGTAAATGATCTGCCATGGTGAAAAAAGTTTGCAGCAGAGCAGAGAATTAAACCCAGCTGTGCCAAATACTCGCCTAGCAGCATAAATATCGGACCACCTTTTGAGCAAGGCCAGACTCCTACCTCGTGGATTACTGGCAACCCCTCGACACTGCACAAGGAATTCAAACCAGGGATGCGCTTCATGCAATTCCTTGTTATCCAAAATAGAGCAATTTGAAGGAGTTAAACTGGAAATAAGATGAGTAGCAGCACCGTGAAAATACAGTATTTGTAACCATCCTCTGTCCCAATATAACACTGCATTAAAAATTAAGAGCATCTGACTTGGTGTTATAGTGACTTATTTCATCCATTCTTATGAAAGAATCAAATCACATCACCCTTCTCCACAAGATGTACAGGTTTAGCTGATATGGCATCTCTGACAGTTCCCTCCTTTAAGCACAGCTTGCTTGCTTCCATAAATCAAATAGTTTCCAGACCTGACAACCACAAACACTTCCCAAAGAAGGGACATGACTCACTGGTACCACTCTGCATAGTCTACATATTTTATGCAAACTAAAATTGATTATGCAAAAAAAAAAAAAAAAAAAAAAAGTTGGCTTTTTTCTGCTCCACTTTTACCTTCTTAATAATTACACTGTTAGACTGGAGTTACAGCTAAGAAATTTTAATTGCAAAGTATTCATTAAGTGGGAGGTATTCATGCAGTTCCAATACCTAATATTGCTTTCTCCTTCAAACCCCAACTAATCCTAATTTAGATGGAAATCAGCAATTTCCTTATTTGTGAACATATTAAGAATGAACTCATACTTGTGCTCAAGTGAGAGCGTTTCTGAACAACAAGTTGTCCTGGCTCATTTAAGATTGTATTTCTTATAACATTATACTAATTACAACTATAATTGTTTCCTTTGATCACTGACACACAAATTAATATTGACAAGACAACCTGAATAAAGCTTCAAAATACAGCATGAAACCTAAAACACTGCCCCACAGTTTTTCATTGTATGACACTGTTGTGACCCAAGTAGTCTTTCTCACCAAACAGGAAGGGTCGAGGAAAACTGTTACTGCCAACTATTAAAATTGTATTTCATTATTTAAATCTGCATGACATTTGAGGGACGAAAAGCATTCATACCTGTAATAGTCTAAGTAAGTGTATAACAGATACTGCAAATTATGCTCTAAACAGTGAAGGACAAAACGAGCATGGAAGTCCAAACCACTTGCAGCATTGTATTTTGGAACAGGGTGAGGATTTTGCAGTACTCCCCCAAGGTAAGACAGTCTCTGGAGCAGAAGTTCAAAATCTTCCAACTCAGAACAGACAAAAATTCCATTTCTATCAGAAAAGAGCAAAAGCATACACACAGATTAGACAGTTATCTCTTTAACAAGTTCTGAAGGGTGTTTCCAGTTCACAATTGTAAAGCAGACCTTTCCTTCTAGGGGATGACTTCACTACTGAGGCAAACATGCCAAAATAAGTTTGATAGTGTTCAGACAATATTGTAGTTACTACAGTTCACTGCAGAGAATGAGGCATGAGGAGTGAAATGTTATGTGTTTAGAATTTTCTTCCTTGCATTAAAATGGGCATCAGGAATATAATCCCTATGAAAGATCAAAGGGCTGATAAGAGGATTTCTATTGCTCTCATGTTTCTTACTGTTTTCAGATAATGGAAAGTGCAAGTACAAGACTAAAATTAAATTTATTAATGGATTTGTGCTGTTTCAAAAAAGGGCACTAAATACAATATAAAAATTAATACATATCAAAGATTTTATTAACACGTACTTCTATAACTATCTGATTTTGGCTTCACATAAGATAGAAAGTTAGTATAATGCATTAAGGGCACATACCTAGCCAGCTTGTTTAATATATCATTTCTCATATAGCTACTACATAACATGTTCTGGTCAATAATGTCTGGAGTAAGAGAGGGCCAGTTAGCTTGTCCACACAAAGTCTGGTTGGGCCCAGATTCTTCAATCCATGAACAAATATTAAGCCAATCATGCTGGGCTGTCAAGTGCATCCAAAGAACCTCAGGATTACATGTCTTGAGTTCTGTGTTTCAAAAAGGCAAACTGATGAAACCAGCACAAACAAATACTACTTAGGAAAATACTGACATTTCTTTACACATGTACATATTCTTAATGAACAGTTGCAAATATGATGCTGAGATTAAGTATACTGTTACAGCTTGTTAGAGCTTTATGTTGGAAAAGCTAAATGTAATACTACAGTATCATAAGCTTTACAGAACGTAGCAGTGTGACATTTACAACAAGTGGCCATGCATTAGACAAGTCACTTTCAGCTAGTTCCAAATTTCTCTCTACAGGAAAAACACAGATCCCTGCCAGAACGGAACAGGATGAAATCACATTGTTTACCCATTTTCACTGAAAAAAATAAGTGACCTACTGGGGTACCACAACTCCAGTTACATCAGTGCCACTCCTACACAATTGCAATATACTACGTCAAAGACAGACTTTTAATTCACAATTTCTTTTAAGTCCTTAGTACCAGAATACTTGCCTTGGCGTGGTTTTCTGGGGAGAAGAATCATTTCCTGAATAAGCTCATCCCACCACTGAGCCCAGTTAAACATCACTCTGACTCTCCTATTGTGAACCTGATGTCTATCACAATTCAATAACGAGTCTAGAACAGCTGTGTGTCTGGAAAAGTCTTGTTCCTTTCTCCAGTTCTTGAAACTGCAATGAAGTATTGCATTAGGATGTTTTCTAGTACTCTCTTAAAAAACAATGTGACAAATAGAAGATGATGAAAGGGCCAACACATTTTGCTAGTCCATTTTGAAGACAGTTCTGGAAGTGGTAGAGGGACTTACTTCAGCTAAAAGTTTGAGAATGCATATGAGAGCAATGGGCAAAGAATTACCTCATTTTTCCCAAACCGACATAGCAAATGATATGTATTGTAACATTTTTACAATTATTTAACTGTAAAATGATTTTTCTAGGTTACTTTAAATTTGCTATATTATGGATATCATATATCAAAAATAGAGTAAACATTGCATCTGAACATGTTTCATTGGATTAGTAATTCTAATAATATAATTTGTTATTAAAAATACTTCATTTATGGTGATGATGACATGAACAGAAGACCTCTGTTATACTGACAATAGTATGTCATGACTTAGTCTGGAAAGAACATGACAGCAATTGTTACATTAATGAAAAAAGTAATCAGTTCCCACACTGACCTTTATTTTTGCAAATGAAGACCAGTGTGAAATTAATGAAATTACAGAAGACTGTATTTGTTAGTGCAGTAAATAATACAGAATGTAGAAGCCAGCATATTTTAAATCCTATTAACGTTATTAATTAATAATTAAAACAGATAACCCACATTACCTGGAAAGAGATTGAATCTCTTTATTTTCTTGGAAGGATTCCGAGTAAAAGCTTTCAACCTGTTGCACAAAGTCTATCATTTTCTTCTCTTTTTCAGAAAAATAATTTTCTTCTTGTAAAACTTTCACCTTTAATTCAAATTAGAGTATTACCTCCAATTACAATTGTTATCTACTTTTAATATATTGAAGTTGTAAATGATCCTGCAAGTGTAAAGAGTTAACCAACTGTAGGAAAAAATGCTGGAAGCATTTAGGTCAATACACTTCAATTACAAGAGGTCCAGGACTTCATACTGTGTGAAAGCAGATGAGAACTAGATCGGAGCCAGAACAAAGAAATGACTTTTTAACCAATTTTTACTTTAACTGCAAATACAAAAGAACATAGGCATGTCAATGACTTGTCTCAGCAACTACATTGCAAGGATGCAGGGACAAAACCTGTTTGTTCCCACTCTGAAAGTGTGTCCAATACAATGCTTTCTCTCAGCATAAATGCACATCAGACTTCAGACCTGAGAATATCAACTAGACAAAAAAAGCCTTTTCTACACTTACCAACAGATCTCGTACATGTTTATCAACTGTGTAGAAACATATCTTATGCAATTCCTCCTTCACATCAAAGCCCTAACAAAAAAGAAGATACTCATTGTATGCAAACTGTACAAATGCAGCAGTACATTGACAGAATAAATGCACCTGCTTTCTTTCCAAAGCACACAACCTTTTACAAACATGCTTGTGATATTCACTTCAACAGTTACTAAAGATGTCATAATAACCCAGTGATCTGTGTGATATCTCCAGCATGTCTGGATATAAAATGTGTACCCTTTAATATCTGACTTACCAGAATCACCTTTACACTTTGCTGATCATGACATCAGTCAATACACATTTATAAACAGACTCCCTCAGCATTCTGAAGGCATTAGTGATCACAGCAGTTTTTTAAAACAAGTTAATTTTCACTGTAATACATGTATATGGCAGAATCAATACATCCACAGGACACCTAAATGCTCCCCATACTCTTAGCATTCATTTATTTTGTTAGTCATAAAGAAGTGTTAAGAACATGCTTACTGAACACCTCTCACCATATTTCTTAAAAGTTCTGAGGCCTCTCTGGTATTGTCCTTCAGAAGGCGGTCATAGACCAGATTCAAACCTGTCTGAATAAATTCTTGAAGACTTTGAGCAGGATGCTGATGCATTCGGAAGAAGGTCTGGGCTTCTGGCATTTTGTTGCTTAAGATGGCCTCAGCAATGACCTCCTAAAAGGGAAAAAAAAAAAAAGGAACAAACTTATTAATCATCAGTGTTACTATATTTATAATCCCTATACTGATTTTTTCCCCCAATAGTTTAAAGACATTTCCATGTTAATAATTTCCTTAAATATATCTAGTAAGAATAGTAAAAAATGGATTACTCATTTTTACCTCTGGTGTCAGTTTTTCCCACATGTGGCTTTCTTCTAATGCAGGTAGGTCTTCATCAAGATCACTTCCTGTGTGTACCATATTTATTTGTGGTCGAGGATATTTTCTCAGAAATTTTCTAAGTTTAATAATGTAATCAGTTAAAATATCCGCACCCTTCTGCAGGTATTCATCAGGTTCTATAAAGAGCATCCAAGATATCAGTTAAACAGAAATGAACAATACAGCACTTTTAATGCTTATCAGTGTTGAATGCATTCTCCTGACTAATAAACAGAACACACCTCTCAGAGGAAAGAGCACATCAGCTCTGTATTGCAATTTGACCTGTACAAGTACCGATACTGTCCACCACCATCAGCGTACTGTCACAATACAGCCACAATCCTACCAGTGCTCCAGAGAGGTCCCCCTGTCCTCATTGATGTGTTTTCCCCTTTAGGGACAAGTAAATGAGAACTGAGATTTTTTATTAATCCAACCAATTATTAGTCAGATAAGTCCCACTTAAAATGCAGGGACTTTTAAACATAACATTCATGTAGTAAGAAACAAAAACTACTAAAAATCATGTAGAATAAAAATATTAAGAATAACAGTTAATGGTTTGCACCTTTTACTATCAAAGGAAATCAGTTCTGCTTTAACATGTATAGCCTGTTGGTCCACAGACTAAAAAGCATCACTGAGACAGCAATTCAGACCCAAGCAGCAGGACAGCACACTGTACGTTGGGACATGTCACACCATTCTCCATAGTTTTATCTAGCAAAGCAAAATTGTCCTCTGGAATTCTGTCATTTTAATACTTCACTAGTATACCAGCTGTTACTCTATTCTTGTACCTTTGGGGCTGTAGTTCAAAGAGCAACATTAAAGCAACTGTGCCAGTGTAAGGAGACATGCACTCCCACATCCAGTCTACAACCCCATCAGACACTGCTTCTTGCTTCTGTGCCACCCCTTGGGTTATAATGGGATGTGTGACTGTGTTGCCACACAGTAAATCAGACTGGGAAGTGCTCCAGATAAAAAATAACCTGGTAGGCTATTTTTTCAGCTGTATCAGTTTCTTAAACTAGTTTATTCCATTCCGCAGCCACATAAATATTTGTGCCAGAAGATTTCAAGTGGTAGCATTGAGAAAAGAACAAGCAGCTGAGGGCTAAACTCAAGCCATTTAACTGCACTACCATCAAGTATCCAGCAATAGCCTGAAAGTCCCATTCTGCCATTCTTACGCATCCCAAAATAAACCTGTTGACAGGATCCTGTCTGATCATATAGTTGTTTGGGCTAACACAGATATGTATTCAGATTAATGTCTCGTTTCCCCTTAAATAAAATCTTTCATTCACTTAACTAGCATTTTTTATTGTTGTTAATTCTAGGCAAATTTAGGCTTTTAATTAAAAAAATTAGGTTTTCTTCCTTACCTAAGCAACGACACATTACATTACTACATATGATTCAAAATGAGTAATCTTACCCTCTGTGTGCACAAAAATTTCTTCAAGTTGCTTGCTAAGGAAAGTTAACGTAAGGTTTAGCAGCTGCTCAGAAAAGTGTTTACTGTGAGGCTCCATATCGTTTTCTTTGATAGCTGAGCAAAGCAAGTTTAAAGCTGGCCTCAGCTCTTCCAAATCTGCAATATTTACATAAAAAGTTAAAACATCTGCATTCTACCATATGACTGATCACATAAATTTAAAATCTAAGTTAAAAGTAAGAGGCACGCTACAAAAATCTTCTAAAATGTGTCAAACGATACATGGAACATGCTTTGCCTTCACATCAAAGTGCTTATAATACGTATGCCAGTATCAGAACACAACAAAAAACCCAACGCATTATGCACCATTTCTCTCCTATTTTCCAGAAGCAGAGGAGTTGCAATACAGCATCATCCCAACATACATGAGCACAGGCAATTCAATCTGTTTTTACAAACACACAGCCATAAATAGAAAGGCAATTAAATTTAAACCTCCGCATAGCTGCAAGTATTTTACTTACTTTTCAGGTAAGATTGGGATGCACTATCAGTAGACTGTTCAGGTCCAGAGCAGGATGCAGACAGATTGAAAAGACTTTCTTTGCTTTTTAAAAATAAGTCTACCGTGTCTAGTTGACGATTTTCCAAACCTGCCTAGACAAACATGCAGCAGAACAAATATGCGTGTATTCTAAAAATATATATTGTACACTTAATGCTAGTATTTTTACTTCGTACTCAGTGACAAAGTATACATGCAGAAAAAAAGAAGACATTTCAACTATGCATGCAACACCTGTAGCCTGAATTAACAAGGTGACCTGTTCAGTACCTGCCATGCTCCTTTAATAGGCTTTGCAGAAACCTTGCCCTGTATCTTCAGAGGTAAAATGTTAATGCAGCAATTTATTATAGAGTTTGATTTGGGATATAAAATAAATACTGTGAGAATCAGGACTTCGAATAAGCTTACAGCAACTGAAAATTGCTGTGACTCTCCCCCCCCATCAATTCACTTTCCATCACACCCTCCAAATAAAACCAAAAGAACCCTACCAAATGTCTTCATCTAAGCTCCCTCCCTCCAAACACAACTGAAAACACAGACTGACAGTATACTGAATGATGGTGTGGACAGACTGTTGCAGAATCTCAGATTTATGGAACAATATATTTTTTAAACAAGGATCTCTGTCATCTAAAAGTAGAACTAGATCACTGGAAAACTGCAGACACACAAGGAGATTTGTTCTGTGGTCTGGTACATTAAAAATATTTTATCAGCTACTGTTAAGGGATACCAAGCAACATTTGGTAGCTTTAAGGTCTCCTCTTGGCTTCACAAGAGTGGTATGATAAAAACAAAAATCTAGTTCCAAGGATTTATTTTAATATTTGACATTTTGCAAGAGGACAAAATCTGCTGCTGAAATTGGCAAAAATGCTTTGGGTCCAATTAAGAGGGATTTTTGAGCACTGCTTAGTTTAATTTTTTTTTTTTTAATGTGCGTTAACTTTGTTGCTGTGTTTCTTCTTTTGGGTTACTCACCTGGGTTACTTGGGGTTTTTATTTAGTAACTAAACCACTACTTTTTGCCCCTAGGTTACTGAGGCATACTTTGTGTCTAAAATCACCATTAACATTGTTAAACTGCAATCATTACTTTAAAGAAGTGTTTTTGTTATCTGTAAGACATGAAACAGATTTCTTTACCTCTAGAGCATGTATCGGAATTGAACATCGTTCCCATCCATTGAGATGACAAACAGAATCTACGACTCCAGCGCTGCCATAGATCATCAATCTATTCAAAAACTCTTCTTGAGTTAAACCAAACAGAACTAAGGAGAGACCACGCTCTAAATAAAAGAATCAAACCATAATTAGAAATATATAAGCAAGTTGTGACACAGCAACATTTGTATGTACTGCCTCTCTTCCAAAATAATGACACAAAGCTGCAGTGGCTCCATCTGGATTTCCTCTCAGCAAGAACGCATCAGAAATTAGCCAACAGCAACCAGGCAGACAAGGAAGAACACTACCAAATAAATAAATAAATAAATAAAGCTTTTATCAGAAGCCTACATCTGAACAATTATAAAAAAAAAACCCCTCACCTGTCAGAAGTAGACATAATGGCATGTCTTCACTGCAATCCACATAAACACTATTTTTGTCAAAGTGGTAATACGTCACATCTTGCGACTCAAAATCCCAGAGAGCAAGAGTCAAACCTTTGTGATTTGTTAATACTACAAACAGGGCTTTAACTCCAGTTACCAATTTACACTCCAGTTTCACCACTTCTTGTGGTGCTTCTATGGGAATTTGTTTCCATTGCTGTCCTGCATCGCTGAGGTTTGTACCACCGCTTTGTAATGGTTTGGAAGGGGCCCACGTAACAGCCCGTGGAATAAAAGCCACCATCTTCTCAGAATTTTCATAGATTTCAGGATCATGATTTTCAAGATGGGTAAAAAACTGATACCAAGGTAAATTCAAGTCATTCACCAAATCTGGAGAACCTGGTCTTCTTCTCCTTACTCTGTCACATAGGGAGGATAAGTGTGCCTTCCAGGACCTGGGGGAAGAAACAAGTTACCTATAATACCAGGTATTACTCCAAGAACAATGCAGATAAATAAATTTCCAAAGTTCCCTCAGTTAAATAATATGCATTTTAAGCTTATAGATTCTATCCAGCATATTGCGTTTTAACCTGAACAGGTCCTGTTTATTTCTATTTAAATACTGTTTGCAGCCAGTTTGAATGATCACAGCTGTATTAGCTGACAACACCCACGAAGCTGAGCATTTAATTCCAGGACTAGTATTTATTATTTACACCAAGTTATAATTAACATATTTTATTAGTATTAATACCACTAATACTAATTGTCACAACACGGTTAAAATGTTTTACATGAACACAAAATATATTGAAGTCCACATGCACTCATCTGCACTAAACACACAACAAATTGTGAAGTACTTGGAATACAAAAATCTCTCAATACTGGTTCAAACTAAAGCTAACACCCTAAACAGTAATTACTATTCGGAAGCTGTTCAATGACATACGTAAAGTTGTCTCGGCCCATTTCCTAACATCGTCCTAACATTCAAAACATTTAAAGCAAAATGAGCTGATTTTACTCGCCGCAACTACAATTAAAAAAAATGCATCAGTTTATTTAATCAATGATCTAAAGGAGGTAGAACCCAGCCTGTTTTAGAAAGCATTTTCATTATGTACCTGTCTGTGCGGAAAGGCAATGACAAAAGCTCCATGCTATAGTCAGAACTAGCAAGGTCATCCTCATCAAGTCCTTCAGGAGGCTTCACTGGAAGATTTTCAGCATCTCTCTTACAGAGCAAATGCCCCGGGAACTGTCTGTAAAGAAATAAATACTAAATTTCACCTCCTTCAGATGATTTAAGATTTTTTTTTTTCCCTCATGTTTAACTCCTCCAGGAGCTATCAGCGAAGCAGTTTTCTCTCAGATTAACAGCATTCACAAAAACGTATCCAGGTAAGCCATCAGAACATGATGCTATTTCCTTTGAGGTAGACAACACCTCTAAATTACAACCTAGTCCTAATTTATCAAGCAAAATCAGTAAAACTGTATCAGAATAGTTTAACAATCCCATACCCTACAGTATTTCTAAAATGTGCTACCAACCACCACTGGCACTAATTGACAGCACGTATCCTAATCTTCCTAGAAAAAATACAAACTTCAGTACAAAGTTTTTCTATTTCTTAAAGTGACAAAGCATAAATTGGAGCAAATAATATGGGCAATCTTTAAACATATATGAAACTTCCATCCTACCACAGAGCCAGAACTCAAAACAAAAAGCTGACAGCATCTCTTCTATTATAGGACCAAGATTAGGCACTTTTTAAAGTTAGTTGTACTCAAACCTTTCATTTAGGAATTCTGCTGCAAACGTACCTGAAGTACATGTTTAGATCCACTGAGACGGCATAGTTGGAAGAACTGATGATCACAGCAACACTGAGATCATGTGACACTTTCACCGCAGTGAGTGGCGATGTGATGGTTGGACTCCTGTCCTTATCCTGCACATCTCCCTGGCAGAGTGCTATGTTGATGTTTGCTAGTTTTGCACCATCAAAAGAGTCAAATATGTCTTTAAACAGCATCAAAGAAAAAACCAGGCCTCAGATTGTCCAACAAACAAAAATTACATAGAAGGGGAATTTCTCTTAACTTTGCGGTCCAAGCCAATCTCTGCACAACAAAACATTTAGAACTGTTTGTTTTACAAGAGCATTCTAAGCTCAGCTAGGATCAGAAGTGAATTGTGCTAGGTGCTGTACAAATACGCAACTTGTGCCATCTCAAAAGAGTTAACTTACACTTAGAAGTGAACTGAGACGAATATATATTGACAGTTATATAATTAGGAGGAAAAAGTAACCTGACTTTATTACACTTTTTTACATATGTGTCAGAAAAAATTGACAAAGAATAAGTTAAAGTTGAGCACCTTGTGGAACAGTCTGGCAGGTTTGAGCTCCTGTTCTTTAGAATACAAAATACAGCTATCTGGTTTCCAAGCTGTGATTCCCCACATATCTGTAGATAATTTCTAAAGGATCTAATTAAGAAAAGAAAGGCTAGTGACAGTAGACTTAAGCCTGTTATACACAGATCCCTATATCAAAAACACTGAAAGCCATTATTCTAGTGTGAAACAGATTTCCAGTGGCATGTTGAGAAACTACATTTGATACATGACTATGGCATTTTTTACTACATTAACTAGCACTTTGCTACACAACCCCTTTATTGAAAGCATCTTCAAAACAGACATGAATTTCTTTCAAGAAATTTCTGCTTAACCCTGACAGAAAAGAAAAATGACTTTGTTCTTCCAGATTGTTTACACTGAGAGCTATTCTCTACTGCAAAGGATACAAATCCGGCCAGAACTATCTAACAGAAACAAGATCCCCCTGCAGAAGTGTGTATCTGTTATTCTTTCCAAAACTTGCGGAGGCAAATCAAGGGTAAAGCAGTCACATGTCTCTATGGGTGAGTCTCTTCCAGGAAAGGTAAGATGCACAACAATAAAATTATTGAGCAGAAGTATGCATTTGTTGTTTTCAAAAGACAGTATCCTCAAAGATAAAACTGCAGACAGACCTGTAAATTTAAAGATATTTTAGGATTATAAAAATCTGGTACTTCTGATTTGTGAAGAGATCTCAAAATTACAGCTCAAATTCACTGCCTCTGCTGCCATCTTAACAAAAGTTGGGATGGGGGGGGGGGGGGGGCTGGTTTTGTTTTAAATCTCACTTTCTATGTCAGAAGCACTATTTTTAGAACAGTTTCCTAAAACAGTGCAGGCTCTTTAAGTGGCAAATAGTATGAAAAATACAAAAAATCATTACAAAAATAATATTTCGGTCAGCACTGAAAATAAACACTACAAACTTTGGAAATAAAAATACTGTAGCAAGGGAGACTGTTTAAGAACATGTAAAACATCAAAGCTCTAGGTCCCTCAAAGACTGTGCATTCTAACTGTACACTACATTTGCTAAGCATAGAACATAAGGTTAAAGGCATAACTAGTCCTTGCAGAATTAGTAAGGAGCCCCATCTGTTTTCTTCCCAACAGTTCCAATATTAAAGGGAAAATTTGAGATAGCAGGGTTGTATGAGTATGTTTTACTGAAGTTTATTTTTAACTTTGTATCACCCAAATACCTTACCCTACAACACTTTAACTCCCTCTATCAATGTAATCTCTGAATACAGGAATGTCTCTATTATTTTTTAAGTTCATTAATACTGCTACTGATCACTTTAAATCAGTGTGAAAGGATTTGACACTTCCCTAGTGTTCAGCCCTACTGCCTCAATTTGTTTCACCAGCTGAACCAGAATTAGACCTATAATAACTTCAAATACGGAATACACATTGAAATTTACTCACTAATGTTTTTAACTTCAAGGAGCTTTTTAAGTGTATCTTCCTTACAACTGTGCAGGGAAATCGGGTTGTATTTTCCATCTTCTGTAGTGAATTCATAAACAAACAGTTCATGACTTTTACTAAGAGCCAGTATTTTTGTCTTGCCTGCTTGCAGATCATCGTCTTCTGTATTCTCCCACATGAAGCTGAAGATACAACATTCAGTATATTTACTGACCTTATTCTCTTTCCACATTTCATATGCTGAACAGCTCTGGAAGCGTACTAATGATGGGCAGTATAACTTTAACCTCTGGCAATAAAGATTCTGCCGCCGCCCTGTCCCTCCCCAATAGAAGAACATATTTCATCCCTAGCAGAGACTGCAACACAAGACAGTGCTTGAGGAATCCCTGCTTCTCTTCCTCTCAAGAATACAGGGATTTTCTATCCTTGTGTGTTTCTTTCCTTTAGTCATCCATGACATATGCCACATGAGTGATGCTCTGCTTCAGGACTTCTAGGAGGAGTAACACCAGCACTGCCAGCTAGGGAGAAGCAGAGCATATTGCCCATTTCCATACATTTTGCCTCCCCATTGCTCGGGCTGAGAAACTCTTCAGGTGTCTGTCTCCACACCTGCTCTCCTATGGAGAGGGGAGCCGGCAGAGACAAAACAGCTAGGAGGCCACTTAGGATGGTGCAGAGTGAAACACGAGACCAGAGCACCATAACGATGTTGGTATTGCTTGACACTGCAGATGTTTAGAACTGCAATGTGACTGTGGTTTTGACTCAGCTTTAAAAGCTACTACAGCAGATTAAAAATATCTTGTGATCGCTGAATGACATGTACAAGAGCTTGCCTCTGACCAGCAGACAAGAAGTCAAGCAGTCAGGGCACTATGAAATTTTAAGCCAGCAACTCGACAAAAACAGATTAATTTTCTTCTTTTTTTTTTTGATCTACTGTAATGAATACATCCACAACTAAACAAATAAGCAGGTATAAACCAACGTCCCCTCCAGCAATGGTATTTTAAGTGGAGAGCATCCCATTTCAAGGCAAGGTTTGAAAGTCCCCCTCAGTCTCCTGCAGCTTTCAGGGCCTGCCCTTGCCTGGGCAGGACTGCTCCCTTTCGGGGAGCACCCTCAGCCCCTGGGGTCCACCCGGCGCCTCTCCCCAAAGCAGAGCGACGCCAGGGGAGCCCTCCCGGCCTCCCCTTCCCCTGCTCGGCCCCTGCCACTTACTCAGCCCAGGCTCCCGGGAGGACGCTGCCCCGGGCCCGGCCGCCTCCGCTTGGCACCAGAGACTCCAGATAGATCCCACCAGGAACCAGGAGGCTGCCCAGAGCGTCCTGGCCCCTGCTCAGCCGTACCCGGGCTGCGTCCCGCAGGGAGCCCTGCGCCTCCCCCGAGAGGGACGCCAGCAGTACGCGCAGGTCCCGCTTCGCCCCCTCCATCCTCCTCAGGGAGGGCCGCCACCCCCGGCCTAACGACCACCCGCAACCCAACCTGCCGCCATCTTGGACGGGGCAGTCCTTCCTTCCGGTCAGCTGACAGGGCCGACCAGTGCTGTGGCGTGACTACAACTCCCAGGAGGCACCGCGGCCGAGGGCCGGGAGGCTGTGAGGGCAATGCACGCTGGGAGCTGTAGTCTCCTTGAGCGGCGGCGGGCGGTGACAGGGCTGCCGCCACCTTCGCTCCCTGCGGGCGGTGAGACCAAAGTAGGCAACTGCCTCCGGGGGCCTTTATGTTCATCATGGCACCCGGGGACACGGTTCTGCGCCCAGCTGTGCCGTCTGAAGAAGCTCGAGACCTGCAGCAAACCTACCCCTAATTACCATCATCCAACCCGCGCCTCCCGCATCCTGTTAAATCTTGCCGCTCTAGCTTGGAAAGTAAATCATGACGGCTGCCTCCCCCGTGCTCCTTTAGAAGCTTTGTTGCTAACCGTTATTTGGAAAGTGTGGGGGTTTTTGGGGGGGGCAAAGCCCGGCAGACGGGCGGGGGGTTTGTGCGTGTATGGACGGGCTGGCAGCGCCATGGCGGCTCCACAGAGCCCAGCTACAGCCGACAGCGCTGCTCAGAGCCCCCGGGCAGCGCAATGAGACCCCCGCACAGCAGGAAAATCCCGCCAACGCGCAGGTTACGTATAACCACGCCCACTCCCCGCCCCCTGGGCGGTGCCAGGCTCTAGAGACCCCGCCCCCATGCCGGGCCTCCTGGCCCCGCCCCGCGAGCAACTTCCCGCTGGCGGCGGCGGCGGATGGTGGCCGCGAGGGTCCGGTTCGCGCTCTCCCATGGCGGAGCGGGAGGATGTCGCTGGTGTTGGGGTTGCTGTCGCACACGTTGAACAGGGTGCTGTGGTACTCCGGGCTGCGTAGGGGTTGCCATGCCCCCCGGAATCAAGCCATGGAGCAGGACAAGGCGCTCGAGGTTTACGGTGACTGTCGGGGGGCTGTTGGGGGGGTCCCTCGGAGAGGCCTGGGGTGGGGGGTCTGTGAGGGGCCGTGGGTGGTGAGCGGCCCTGGGGGCCGTTGGTGCCGTGCCCTTTTGGGGGGGGTTGGGGGGGTGAGGGGGGGGAAGCCAGGCCCTGCCCGGCCCTTTGCGGGGGGCCGAGAGCTGTGTCCCGGGGTTGAGTGTGTGGGAGCGCTCCTGAGGGGCTGGGGGAAGGTGGCCGCTCTCGCTGCGGGGCAGGAAGGAGGTACGTTTGGCTTGCTTGCGAACTGGAATCACTGCCAGGGATGTGGGGCGGGGAGGGGTTACCCCTGGGGTGCTGAAGAGTCAGGGAAGTGTTAAGGGAAGGGCGAGGGCCTGTCTCGGGTGCCTGCTAGCTTTCCCCAGCCACACGGCCAGCCCCAGGCTGTGTCTGGAGATGGGGTGGATGCTGTGACCTTGGCATGGTCGCTGTTAGTTAGGATCCTGAGCAAGGAGCGTGCTGAGAGAGCTGCCTGAATGCACTGCTTGACTGGTGGGTGATCTGCTGCTTCCCAGCTCCCGAGCTGTGGGAGAGGGGCTGGACTGCTGCCGGGCTTGCTCAGTCCCTGTGTTGGGGGGAGTTACCTTAGTGTTTCATCACCTTAGACAGAAGAGGAGCTGGACACACCTGGAAAGGCAAGTAATTCCAGAAAGGTCAGCCAGTTAGTCCAGCGAAATGGCGATTTCTGTTACTGAACGACTGTATTTTTGTAAAATATGGAAAGGTTTCACTTCTGGAAATGTTGCATGTAGGATCTTAGAGGATTCGAAAAACATTGTCAAGCTTCAAGGCGCTGTTATTTTGTAGGCAGTTAGGAGTAGTGTGAGGATTTTATGCAGCACTGTACATGTTTTTGTCTAGAAAGAATAAAAAAGGAAACAATGTCAAACTAACTCAATTTTAAAACTTGAGTGATGTTTAAATATAGGCACTTTGAAACATCAGTGGTTCTAAGTAATAACTTTGGTTATGAACCTTAACCGTGTAAGTAGTCCTGTTGATTTCAGTTCATCCATAGGGTTATGCTTGTGCATGACCTTCGCAGAACTAAAGCATCTGTGTAAAATTTAGATTTAAAAGGCATCCATGAAGTACTGCTGAACTATATCGAGTTCAGTGTTCCTCTCGCTGTTTGGTGATGCAATTGATTACCTCTTGGGCCCTTTCACATAGAAAGAGGATAAAATTTTAAAATAGAGGAAGAAATGTATCGAAAACTACAAGGAAATGTGTATGTGAAGATACTTACGTTGTATGTATATGTGAAGTAATTTCTTATTTGGCTAAGACTTTAAGCAAAAAGTGATATTACAGCCAGAACAATGGAAAAAAGGTGAAAATACCTTTTATTGGTCTGACAAATAAGGCTATTTATCTGTTTGCTGGTAAACATTCTAACAAAGCCAAACAGTTTGTTTGCTTGTTACCATCATGATCCTTCATGTAATTGAGGGGACAGTTACCAGTTCTTTGGGAGCACAGAACTAATAGCCTTGTGACATCTACTGTGTCTTCTAGGTTTGTAATTCAGCGGCATCACATCCTTATAATGTAGACAGAGAAACAGAGGTTGGGGGCTTCAGAAAGATTCAAGCAATTGTCTGCTTCCCTGGAAGTCAGGGAACGGGGCTCAGTTCTCTCATTCATCCCAAGTTTTGTTTTATGGTATGAGTGATGACAGCTTACTTTGGAAAGCAAGTGTTTCCCAGCCCTGCTGAAAGGATTATGTGGGTCTTGAGAGTACTTTGAGTGCCCTTGCAGGAGGATGAGAGGTTCTGAGAAGGTGAGCTGAGTACCAGGAGTGAAAGCTTGTACAACTGTACAAATGTAAGTCTCTTCCTTGCTCACAGGTCAGAGACTTTAGGGCATATCTCTGACTTCAGGCATACCCTTCTCAGACGGACGGAGTCCAGACGGACGGAGTCCAGACAGACATGAACTACGGTTCTTGCCCGCTGGCTGCCTGCTTCCTTCCTGCCTGGAAGTAATATAGCAATATTAGTGCCATGTTGTACTATGCCTGTGATCCCTGCTGAGAGGCTGGGCCTATCAGCTTAATGGCAGGAATGCACTGAATGCAGCTTTGCAGCTCTCAAGAGCTGGGTGGGTCTGTCTGTACCTGAAGATAGACTGAAGTAATTTGCCATAGTGGAGCCTGGTATCACATTTGCTTTAGCAATACAGTTAGCTATTGTAGTAGAGCTATTGGTAGGGCTACACTACAACTAAAATCACTATAGCTAGCTAAGAATACCTACCCATTCTTTTTTTTTAACCTGTTGTTTTTTTTTTTTAAACTGATCTTAACCTGTATCCCTTTAGTTACCTTATTTATACCAGAAATGCTTGTACTTGCACTTCTAAGGGACAAACAACTGCATACAAGGCAGAAGTGAGTGAGAGGTGATAGCTGGGAACTTCCTAGGTTTGGCCTTCACTGTCAAAATTAGTGTTTCTTCAAGTTATGCTGGGTACATGGCACAGATGTGAATAGGCTAGAGATCTCATTGCCTTTCCTTCTGTGCTGCATTACTCAGCAAACACATTGAAATGCAGAGACTTATTTTTTCAGGTATTCATGTACTCTCTTGTGCATTATTTTTCAGTGTCCTATAATCAAATATTGTAGCTTTGGAATATTGCTTTAAAACCTTTTGCTCTATGGAAAAGCAACAATAAATGTAATTCTGTTTCATTGTATGATGAAACCTCCTTAGGCTAATCCACATCACATTGCTTCTATAAAAGGCAATGCTGCTTATCATTTTCTATACAGGTATATTAAACCTGGTTGATCCCCACATTTTACAACCTAAGGAAGGGACCATTGATACAGATAAATATGGATTAGTGCGTTATTTTTGTATTGGCTTTCCTTAAGATGGCTTCAAAATCTTATCTGTGAGGCCCAGGCTGGGAATTGGAGAGAAGATGATGAGAAGGAAATCTGGCTTTTCTTGTTAATAAGTTAGGTTTTGAAAAACCTGAAAGGCAAGCAAACCTATCTGAAATACTACATCCATGTGTATCTAGACTAATATTATATGACCTGTAGTTCCGAAGGTAATACATATCCTTTAATACGCATGTTTTGATTTCTATTTATTATAACGGGATTGTAAAAATAATAGCAAGTTTAGAGCTGGAACATGAAAAATACATGCACAGTGAACAACAAATGCCTCAATTTGCCCAGTTCTGAAGCAACTTGTGAGATAATGTATCACTGATATTTACAGCTCTGTCTTTTCTGAAGTGGAGCAAAATAAACAATGCTGGGAAGATGGTTTCTAATAAAAGTACCTTTTATTAAATTCAGGAAACCTACTTTATTGTTGGTCACTTGTCTTCTGCTTTAGATATAATTCGTACTATCCGGGACCCAGAGAAACCTAATACTTTAGAAGAACTGGAAGTGGTAACAGAAAGCTGTGTTGAAGTGCAAGAGATAGGTGAAGATGAGTATCTTGTTATCATCAGGTTTACACCAACAGTACCTCATTGCTCGTTGGCTACTCTCATTGGTAAGTTTTCTATTTCATTATATCTGTAACAAGGAGCATAAAGTTAATTTTAGATTGTCTGAATAACATCAGTCTTAGTTAAAATTCAGTATGACTTTGCCAGCAGTTTGACCAGGAATTTAATCCTGAGAACCCTACTAGGAATGCAAACAAACAAAAACCAGAAGAAATGTGGGGACATCCATCTGTTTTTATCAAGTTGGGGAAACTTCAGCTTCAAAGCGAAGCTCTCAAAAATCTACTGGGAAGTGGTACAGAATTCCTTCTTTATATTCTCCGAATTATTTTAGTAATGTTAAATTGAGAATTTATCAGGTCTTAAATTTAAAAAAAATATTAAAACTTTATGATTGTCTCCCTTATCTTTCCCTTACCTTATGGGCTGTTCTCCATTCCCACACATTTATAAAAACCCCACATGCAATCCAAGAATACCAAAAAAAGTTCTGAACTGTTAGGAGTTTGAAAGCAATTAAGTTGAATGAGAATCTACCCTGGCTTATTTTGTCTTTTTTTTTTTTTTTTTCCCCTTATTATTTGTGGTGAGATTACGTCTGAAAAATCACATCTGAGTTCTCTGAAATGATTTGTTTAAATGTGCCAAGGTTAGCAACTCTTACCCTTATATATCAATACTAAGATTTCTTAGTCTGTTTTAAAGATTTTAGGGAAAATAAGTCTTTAATTTAATGAAGAAGTACATGTATTTATGCCCAAATAAACCTTTGCAGCTTTATGTAGAAAGTAGACTATAGATAGCAAAGCATTGTCATGCCAAAGAGTAATAATTTATTTATAGTTTGACCCTGTTAGGAGCATCAGTGGGTTAAGGCTCAGACCTGAGGATCAATGGTGTACATGTCAAATCTTAAACTTCGTGCTAATCATGTTCTCAGCACTTAAATGTCAGCCAGGTCTTTGATGTCTGTTTGACTGTGCAGTCGTTATCAGTATTGTGGACCTCTGAAGCGTAGTTCCTCATGCTGTTACAGGAAAGGGTTATGGTTACTGTTTTAAATAGCTGGGTAGTATATGTAAGAATGTAGTCAGTAAACAGGTGGGTTTTTTTCCAAACTTCCTTATCGGTACAGAGTACTCTTAAGCTGGTAGTTCTTCTGGGGAGTATTTTCTATGGCTGTTACCACTAGCTCAGCCTGAGGACAAACTGGGGCTGCGGTATGGCTTTGTCTGTGTGTAGCTCATCGTAAAGCCAGGCCTTGTGGTGAAACTGCAATGGGCTAGTGGTGGGGGTGTCCCCAAACTTGGATCTTGCTCCCAAAGATGAACCACAACGCTCCTCTGCTCAGTCTGTACGTTAGACATTAAGTAGTGAAGTTATGAGCTTGATTTGCCCCCAAGTCATTGCAGGCTTGTGTTCTTCAAGCAGTTTATGTTGGATTTTTTTAACAAATGTTAGAAAACAAAAAAAGCATTCTTGGTATAGATGCAGCCACAGTGACAGCCCAGAAGCTCTGTCAAAAATACAGAAGGTGGCTGGAAATGGAGGAATTTGTCTGTATTTAGTGTTTCCAGGAGGTGTTTAGAGACCAGAGACCTCCTAAGCTTGTAAGGCATGTATGAGCTTAACTGAGAAACTACGTCCAAAGGGTCAAACCACAAATTATTTAGTCTCCTCTGTGGCTTGTGCTGCTCAGAATACAAAAGGAGAAGGTTGTCAGTTATACTGGTGTTTTTTGATTGTTAAATATGGATTCTCTGAAAATGCACCTCAAACCTTGAATTTTACAAGAAAATCTCTTATCTGTTTTGCTTAACAGGCCTTTGTTTAAGAATAAAACTTCAGAGATGTTTGCCTTTTAGACATAAGGTAAAGTATCTGTTCTGGATCTTGCTTTAAATTACGAGTGTATGCCAAGTTCTCTGTAAAAGAGTGTGTGCTGCAAGATCAAGTAACATGCAAGCTGTGATTAAGGATGGGGTCTTTTTAAAGCTTGTCATTTGCCTATGGAGGGAGAGAATGTTGTAGTACAGTGTAGCACCTGAAGGGATCTGTGAATAATTGTGGTTCTTCCTTTCCTTTACAAAAGGCCATTTATTGCTGCACTTCTGAAATACACTGTGTTTCAAGAGATTTCCTCACCAGCTATCATTTGAGTTCTTGCTTGGTGGAAGAGAAGGTGTTTTCAAATCCAGTGTTACAAAGAATTGAAGTAATACTCTTGCCTTGGGGAAAATTAATTTGGCCTTCTGCAATATTTCAATATATCTAAGCATCATAAATGTAAAATGTTAATAGTTACTGACTCTGCTGTACCATTTGGAATATCTGAGAGTTGTCTCCAGTGGACCAACTCTCTGTGAGCGAGCAGCCCTGAAAGCAAGAGAACTACCCTGTTGTCAGTTAGAAACCGATTAAGTGGAGTTCCACTACTTTATGTAGGCATCATCTATGAAGTAAAAACTTCAGAACAGATTCATTAGAGTTTAGAAGAACTGCAGAATTCAAAACTGGAACTGCGTTGAGGGAATCTCTTTATGACCTGTGTCTTAGGAACTGTTGTATAGATGGCATACAGGCCTGACCCTGGTCAGTATATTGTTCCTAACAGGGGCCAGCCCTGGCTATGCAGTTGGAGTGTAAGAAGCTATATAGGAAACAGGGGGTTAATACATCCTTAAAGAAAGCTGTTTGGGTCTTAGCAGGAACTAAGAGTAGACTTTTAATGACAAGCATAGTCTTCTGTAGGCCTTTAGAAACTTGCCCAAAATAATTTAAAGTATAAATTAATTAGCTGAGGATTTCTGCTGTTGATTTTGTTGTTGTTGTTTTGTTTTTATAGTTGATAGCTTCATCTTTCCAGTTGAACAGTGTAAAGTGAGACTTGCAATTCTAGAAAATTAGGTAGGTAGTGATTTGTTATGCTGGACACGTGGTAACAAATAGGTTTAGCTTCAGTGAGGTAAGATAAAAGGCATAGGATTTGTTTACTTGGTTTTCCTTTGATACATGAGTTTTATGAGATCTTCTTGCAGTTCAGCATGTGTGAGGGTTTTGTTGTTGTTTTTCCCAGGCCTGTAAATGCATGAAGGTGATTTACGTCTGTTTAGATTCTAGTCTTATAATCTGTTCCCATGCAGGAAATGGATACTGCATTACACTACCATTTTTAAATAGAATACCTGTGATTCTCATTATTAAGCAAAACTTCTTAGGAATATCTAGGAATCTCTCCCTAAGGATGGCTTTTCAAGAGTGCTTAGCTTGTGAAAGTGACACTTGCAATTCTGGTGGCTTTTAAACAAACTGTTCTGAATTGTGGCCTGCAGAGAACATGTTGAGAAAGTAGTGCCAATTCTCCACTCGGTTTCCAGAATAGCCTAACTGCTATTACTTTTTCACGAGAGCAGTTGATATTAGTGAGGAATGAATGCCTCCACAATTTTGAAGAAAGATTATTGGGGCCTCTCTGAAATGGGGGAGGAGATTGTCCTGTGACTGCATTGCAGTGAAGTCTAAAATCAGCTCTTGACATTGATCCCCTTTTGTTGTCTGTGAACATTTTTAGAAGTATGAATTACATGCATTCTATGTGTACTGTACAATTTTTTTCTTCCAGTAATGAATATATTCAACTGTTGGTATGTGCATCTAACATTATTGTTCTCTCCTCTAGCTGGAAATCTACATATCTGAAGGTACACATTCCACTGAAGAAGACAGTAAGTAGAGCTTATGAATGAGTGCTGCTTTAGACTGTATGTTTGTGTTCTTTTGAGAAGTCCTTTTCTTCCCCTACCTTACTATCCTTTTCAGAAATGAATACACTGTTAAAGCTTTAAAATGAAACATGTAGTTGAGGCTGTTTCAAAAGCTGCATTGGTAGTGTGAATATATGCTGCTTGTTGTTGTTGGTTTGGTTTTTTTTTAAGCAACCAAAAAAACCCCCTGCAGTTCTTGCAGGTGTTGAGTGTTGAGAAGTTGCTACTATGCTGCTGAATAATTAACATGAAGAACTACCTGACTGGTTGATCGCTCTATCTTAACATCATCATAACAAAAACATAAGTTTCTCAGTCAATATTTGAAATAAAACTTACAGGACATCGAAGTTCTTTCAAAGCTATAGCCAATCACTGTCTTAAACAGCTGTTGAAGCCTTTGTCCAAGCAATGTCCCAGGCTTTTTTGTTCTTAAGCATTTAGATATCTTTGCATGGCAAAAATTGGTTCTTTTGATTAAGTGACTAGAAATTGAACCTGGAGAACTAGGACTACTAATTTATCACGAATTTCACACTTGATTTTAAGACATGTCATTAGAGCGTCTTACATTCTTTTCCTGAACTAGAAAAGTAACAAAAATATTTGGTTTCTGATGGTTGTTTTTATGTGACTGAGCTTTCATTTGCTTTGTTCCCAATTTCCTGTTAATCCTCTGTCCTTTGACTACTGGCTCTTGAGCACCCTCATATTCTTCTTGTCTTGTCATCCTTCCATTGTGTCTGCAATAACCTTCTTATTCTAGGCCATCCAACTTAAATGTCTGCCTGTACAGTGCTTTATTGGCTATTGTACGAATTTCAGTTTGGGATATTATGCAAATAATATCTTCCACCTAAAGAGAAAATTGAAAAGAAAGTTGATACAATGTACTGTTACTGTACATTTTCTCAGTCTTTGAGCTGGCCATTCACTAGGTTTGGAAAATCTTCACTGCACTATGGTACCTTGCATTTGTCATGTTACTGATGCAGTATGTGTGAAGTACCACTGAAAACTGCTTCTGACTTTACTTCTTGTGATGTTTTGCAGTCAACAAGCAAATCAATGACAAAGAGAGAGTAGCAGCTGCGATGGAAAATCCAAACTTGCGTGAAATTGTGGAGCAGTGTGTTACAGAGCCTGACTAATAGCTACAATACCCACAGAGTTATCATTTTGATACATTTCTTAAAATATCTTTGTTTAAAAAAAAGGAAAATAATAATAATCAAGGCCTTGAGTTTAATACTTGAGTTCTTTTTATCTTCCACATGTTTTTTAAAAGAAATTGTTTATAAGATAGATTTAAATTATGATGAATTAGTCTCTAAAATAAAGTGAAGCGTATAGTGTTAAGAGTTTGTAATTTCTGGTGTCCAGAGAAATATTTTATGATTAAAAACAAACCAACACATATGTATTGCCTTCTGATTGTGATATAAATTCAGTTTTGCAAGTTAAATTTCTACATTGTTTCAATCACTGCACTGTAAAAATAAAACAGATTCTTGTACTGAAATGCTGCTTTCTGAGTTCAGAAATTTTCTTTTTTTTTTTTTCTTTAAGCTTAGGTTTAGATTTCTGTTAGAGAAGGAAACATTTCATTCAAGTTCTTTGTTGTTGATAAACACATTAAAGCTGAAATCAATTCAGAAAAATAATTTGGAACCAAGGGACTGAACTAGAACAAGGTAGATTTTTACTGGGACACTATTCCTGCTAAATATTTGCACTTTTTTTCCCTGTTAAGTACATGTTTCTGATTCTGGAGGCTTTGCTTTATAATTATATATTATATATTTATAATTATCCTGACGGTAAAGTTTTCCTACGGACAAGATCTTGCCAGTTTGATCCTGCTTTTTCTTATGACTTGCCTGCAATCTGGACAGTGAGAGAATCCCACATCCCTTCGTTCCTCTGGTTCCTGCTGTCCTGTTTCTTTTTGCTGCTCCCTCACTAATCTTATCTGGGTGCCTGTGATGTTGCCAGCTGTCGGATGTTTTCCCCCTGGAGAAGTTCCCTAGGGTTTAGTTTCCGCTGCAGCTGTGGATTTGACCATGGATTTACCTTTTTCTGAAGAATTAGGCAGATGTTCCTAGCTCAGCTGTCCTCCCAGTTGAAGTGATGTTCAGGATCTGCCATACAGCCACAGGAGGGCCTCAGTGGTAAACGTATGTGCAGGGGGAGAGAGGCTGCTGCCTCCCGTCTCATGCCCCATGGCATTGACAAACTATTTGGGTATCCCAGGGGTGCGTTACCTGGTCTATACATAGTAGTTATCCTCTGCAGTGGTTCGTGAGAGATTTAGGGAGCCGTTCCTCCGTGAAACAGTGATTACTCTAGTGGGCTTAAACGGTGAGAAATTCTTGGAGTTCAGTGCAAACATCTGTTGAGATTTCAGGGGTTTGTAACCATTTTAATAATCGGCCACATAAAGCTTTCCTGAAGGCTTGAAATGATTGAATGGACTCCAGCTAGGCTATGCTTTATAAACAGTGGGGGAAATTTTTCCCTTTGTAAAACAGTATACTGACACGTCACAGCTGCGCCAACAAGAGCTTGTAATCTCCCTACTTTCAGTGCCAAAGTTATCTTATTAAAAACCCCTTTTTCCATAAGTTACTGCACATCTGCAGAACTGTCAGTTCTAGTGTATGTGTGGAAAATTACTTTTCTTAACTTCAATTACTCAGCCAATTAAATTTTACTTAAATTTCAAAAGCCTTTGTACCTTCATTGCTCACACCGAATTTAGCTTGAAGGAAGTATGTATGTCCTTAAGTAGCACTTTCTACAGATGCTTCTGTAAAGTGTAATTAGATATAAGCTTAAATGTAGGACACTGCTATGTCCACTACCTCAGGTGTTCAGTAGAATGCAAAGGGAATTAGCTACTTGATGTTTGCATGAGAAATAAAAAACTTGGTACTGTTTCCAAAATAAATAAAAAAACCATGGACCAATTTTTTTTTAAAATCCTACTTTGGGCAAAACCTGAAATCTGTGTATATAGACTCCTGCTGGAATGGTCCATCGTGAAGTATCCTAAAAGATGCATTTTGCAAGGTTTCCTGTTGGGTTTTTGTGTTTCTGTGGTTGTTTTTTTTTTTTCAGCTGGGAAGGCTTATTAAATGGTAACTACTTCTGTAAAATAATTTCTTTTCTATGCAAAGCAGGTGGAGATGTTTTCCTATGATAAGGTTCCCAGTTTTGCTGTGCCATGCCATTAAAAAAAAAAAGTATAGAACAAGAGTGATGTTTTTCTTCCCCACTGTTTACACTTCAATAAACTAGTTAGATGGTAACCCTTGCAAATTGTAGTTTCAGTAAATGCAGCTAGCAGTTCAGTTCAGTATAAAGGATTTATTCTGTGTAGTTACTTGTCATAATCAGCCCAGCACTTCTAACACAACTCTTCCAAAAATTTTTGAATTGCTAAACCATGATGTACTGTGACACTTGCACTATTCCTTGCCACTTCTGTTTTTGCTTATTGCTCCGTAAGACTTGCTGTCATGTGTCGTATCCCAAATGGCTTCAAGGCAATGTCTGCAAGTCTGGGCAAAGGCAGTTTAAAAGAGAATAATACTTCATATAGAAGAGTCTCTATTTTCATTTTAAAATTAAATCTAAACTGACTTTGTTTCTATTAAGTATGTGATGAGTTGACCCTGGCTGGATGCCAGGTGCCCACCAAAGCCGTTCTATCACTCCCCCATCCTCAGCTGGACAGGGGAGAGAAAAAATATAACAAAAAGCTTGCGGGTCGGGATAAGGACAGGAGAGATCATTCACTAATTACCGTCACGGGCAAAACAGACTCAGCTTAGGGAAAATTAGCTCAATTTATTACAAATCAGCCAGAGTAAGGTAAATGAGAAATAAAACGAAATCTCAGAACACCTTCCCTCCACCCCTCCCTTCTTCCTGGGCACAACTTCACTCCCGGATTTCTCCACCAAGCCCCCCCAGCGGCACAAGGGGGACAGGGATGTGGTTTACGGTCATCACACGTTATTTTCTGCCGCTTCACCTCCTCAGGGGGAGGGCTCATCACACTCTTCCCCTGCTCCAGCGTGGGGTCCCACCCACGGGCTGCAGTTCTTCATGAACTGCTCCAGCATGGGTCCTTTCCACGGCGTGCAGTCCTTCAGGAGCACACTGCTCCAGCGTGGGTCCCCCACGGGGTCACAAGTCCTGCCAGAAAACCTGCTCCGTGGGCTCCTCTCTCCACAGATCCGCAGGTCCTGCCAGGAGCCTGCTCCAGCGCAGGGCTCCCACGGGGTCACAGCCTCCTTCGGGAACCCACCTGCTCCGGCGTGGGGTCCTCCCCGGGCTGCAGGTGGATATCTGCCCCACCGTGGACCTCCCTGGACTGCAGGGGGACAGACTGCCTCACCAGGGTCTTCACCACGGGCTGCAGGGGAATCTTCGCTCCGGCGCCTGGAGCATCTCCTCCCCCTCCTTCTGCACTGACCTTGGTGTCCGCAGGGTTGTTTCTCTTACATGTTCTCACTCCTCTCTCTGGCAGATGTTTTTCCCCACTATCCCAACTTTTTTTCCTTCTTAAAAATGTTATCGCAGAGGCGTTACCACTATCACTGATGGGCTCGGCCTTGGCCGGCGGCGGGTCCGTCTTAGAGCCGGCTGGTATTGGCTCTGTCAGACACAGGGGGAGCTTCCAGCAGCTTCTTACAGGAGCCACCCCTGTAATCCCCCCACTACCAAAACCTTGCCACATAAAACCAATACAAAGTAGAAGCAATTTTTTTTTTTTCCTTTTCAAAAGGAAAAAAACCAAAAGCAAAGGATTTTTAACTATTAATGATTTCTGGATAGAAGGAAATGAGCAGAGCTGGAAGTGTTTTGAAAGTGTTTCCCACGAGGGGGAGCACTGAGAAAAGATCATAGAATCACAGAATGGTTTGGGTTGAAAGGGACCTTTAAAGATCATCTAGTCCAACCCCCCTGCCAGGGACAACTTCCACTGGACCAGGTTGCTCCAAGCCCCATCCAAACTGCCCTTGGACACTTCCAGGGATGGAGCATCCACAGCCTCTCTGGGGAACCTCTTCCAGTGTCTCACCACCTTCAGAGTGAAGAATTTCTTCCTTATAGCTAAACTAAATCTACCCTCTCTTAGTTTAAAACTGTTACCCCTGGTCCTATCACTTCAGACCCTGGTAAAATGTCTCTCTCCATCTTTCTTATAAGCCCTCTTTAAGTATTGAAAGGCTGCTCTGGAGCCTTCTCT
>NW_010972775.1:23358920-23363638 GCF_000737465.1 Haliaeetus leucocephalus | reverse complement strand
TCTCTGCCGTCACGCAGTACGGCTTCATTGACATGGTGACCCCAAAACCCTGTGGCTGTGGTGCGAGTGCAGCAAAGCCTCTGCTCACCCCTGTCTGCAGGGCAGCAGCAACAGGGACAAAGCTCCTCACCCCAATTTAAATGGAAATGCTGACAAGTGCAGTAGCTCTGGAGCTGCCTCCTGAGCTGCTGGAGCTCAGCCCTGTGGAGCCACCTCCCAGCCCCCCCAGGAGTGACCCGTTCCCTGAGGAACTGGGAATATTCCTGGTTTCAGAGACCTGCTTTTGAGGTCAGCTCCATTTTACTGAATTGCTGCTCTGAAGAAGGTTAGCCTCCATGCTCCAGCGCAAAGCCATCAGTGCTAATGATCTCAAGGCCCTGCAGAAACAGAAAAAAGTCCTCTCATGGTCATCGAAGCATCCTATTCCCTGTCCACCAAGGGCAAAGCTTCTGTCTGAGATGGGAATGCCATTTCAGTGGTGCAACCTGAGGCTGTACACAGGCACCCAGCAAGTTACCAGGCAACTCATCCGAGAAGAGCAGCTGCATATCTCATGGTTGCAGTATTTTACAAAACCTCATTGCTCCTAGCAGATATCTTCATTCTGAAAAGAAAATACCAACTGCCTCGCTGGAAAGCAAAAAAAAGCAAGTTCCAGGAAAACAGCTGACAGATAATGCCAGCTCAAGCTTGCAGGTTCATTTAATTATTTGCCTATAGTAACCTCTTCATAACAGTAAGGTTATAATGCAGGACGTGTGCCCCCATTGTGCCGATACAGTGATGCACACTTGTTCCTTCCCTCAGATTTCAGAAAGTCAGACAAGCTGCCTGAGCATTAAAATACACTCTGTGCAGGGATGCTTTTTTCTCCTGTCAGAGAAGGAAGTGGAAGGAGTTAAATTGTAAGTTAAAAAACAAGTTTGCTTTTCCTGAATTGCTTTTTTTCTGACCCAAGGATACGGTTCTTTTTTGATAAAAGTCCTTCCCTGGCAGTTTTCCAGGTCTGATAGGCACAGGCGCAATCCCTGCCTGCATCCTCTCCAATTCTCTTTATATGGGGTTTTCTCACTTTTGGTCCGCTGCAAATTCATTGCTTAATCAAATGTTTCCTAAGGCCTTGGGTAGAATAACTCATTGCTTCATCTTCTGCCAGCACCAGGAGGACTTGCTCACATACCTTGCTTAAGACAGCCCATCCCTGGTACCTCTAGGCAGCTGCCTGATACACTTTCTGTAACACAAGTCTGTGCTGGGGAGCGGTGAAACCCTGTGGGCATACAGCAAAGCTGTTACCAAAAATGACATTATATCTCTGAAATTATGTTTTGCCACAGCTACATTTGCTGGCCTGGTTAGACCTCAGCTATATAGTATTTCTAGAAAATTGCATCTTTTGATCATCTGTCAAGCAAAACATAACCTGGAAAAATCCTTTTTAGTCATTTTAGTAATTTGAAATAGTCCTACACTTCTCAAGAAGCTAAACAAGCAGCAGACATCTCCCTTGTCACTTTATCTGGGTGTCAGTAACACCAACAAACTCCCTTGCATAAAGCTTCGAAAACAACTGGCTCTTCAGAGCTGAAGACCTCCTCCAGGCAGCAGTTTTGTCCTCCTACAAGTGTAAAGTTTTTAAAAACTCACCTCACAAGCTCTGTCAATCACTGTGCCTAAGCAGGAGTTAGCGATCGCAGCTGAAACACAAGCCAGTTCCTGCTTTTATGCAACCAAATCCATCCCCCAGGGAAGCTGTAAGGCTTTGCCAGACTCATCCTGAGGCAAATAGCCTACGGGGCCGGCAGCTTCAGGGATGTCCGAAGCAGCTGAAACCAGCACTGCCACTGGAGAAATAAAGCTTTGAAGTTCCATATTGGCATTTAAAAATATTTTAGCCATCTTTGGCCTGATACCATTAGCAGCGTGGAGGCTGGGGGCTACAGAGGGGTTCCAAGTGCCTATGGGCAGAGACACAGAACAGCAGTCACCTGCTGCCCTCAGGCTTTTATGTGCAAATCTCACACTCACTTATCTTATTACAATCCAGAAGCTGTTTATTTAAATTAAAGGTTATTTGAAACGGGTTGAGACTCTGAAAGCACGACTTGGAGCATTTTTGTGTCAGATCAGGAAATGGAATAAGATAACCCTCTTGGGATTAAATTTCTAGAGAAATACAGTGAATCATTGCCATTTCCCTCCCCCAGAAAAGCCTTTTCCTTTTCCCAGGGTATTTCTCATGGTGTTTTGAAGGATACACTTACATTTAAATTGGAACAGAGCTAGTGTAATTTGAGCAGAAATTACCCTCCCAAAGCCTGCCGAATTTTGCGGGAGGCTTTGCTCGTGGTCAGTAGGCTTTAAGCACACAACAGGCACCAGCAATTCTGCAATGCAAACTGCATGGGTATGGACAGAGCCCTCCCTCCTGCACACGGACTTTCATCCTTTGAAAACTAGTTTAGCAGAAGCTTCCTCTGGGACATATCATTCAAATGAAAACTGATCTATCAAACAGCTCTCTCTGAACTGTGGCAAAATCGAGTAAGGAACAGGAAAAGCAGTTGCACCTTCCAGGGCTGCCATTAATCCCTTCCCAGACACTCAGCGATGACAGCCTCTGCCATCAAGCAATACCTTTATGGCTTTCCCTCGCCACTGAGACACCATTTCCCTTTGTTCTATGATTTAGGTACTCAAGGGACTGGTCAGGGATCTGCTGCTGATTTTGCAGGAAAGTCCTAAGGTGGATCTTTATGGACATCAGCACGATGACCCTAGTGCAAAGCTGGGATGGGATGGGATGGGATGGGATTCAGCCCCCATGCCCACCGCCGTCAAAGCCCGGTGCATGTATGGACGGCTGTGTGCAGCGCTGCTGTCCTGCACCACGGCGAGCTCCCTGTGAGAAGGTGTCAGGGCTCATTCCCAACGGGAGAATAAGCTCACACGGTGCATTTCGAGGAGCACACAGCCCCCATTGGGAGGAATGGACAGATGCTGCCCAGCCACATGGGCACACCAGGTGATGCAGAAGCAGGTGCCACACGATTCAGCACTGGTGGGGAAATGCAAAACCTCTCTTCACCCTCCTACTCGGTGTAAAACCATTATTTTAGAGGTATTATTTCCCTCCTGTAACTGTTTTCTGGGGTCAGTAGGGGAAGTGGACAACCCCAGATACATTGCAATTAAAGCTCTGAGTTCATTTCAGTGTAAAGTGGCTGAAACTGTTGCCTGTTTCCTTCTTTTTATGAATCTTGACAAAGCAGTGTCTCTCCTTACACAGTAACTGCATGAGCGCATACTTGCCTGACACAAGGAACATTTAATCAAAACAAGATTTCTTATTTTTCTCTTGATGCTTTCTATGTGGGAGTAGATCCATCGGAAAGAAGCTGCAACAGCTCATGGAAATGTCAGGAAAATGATGTATTATGCTACGCAACTATTAACTTTCTTGCTTTTTAAAAAAATAAACTGTTATCAAGTGGAAAAGAAATTCCATTCAGTTTATAGACCTACTACAGCAGGACATTGATTATTCAGACAGTTTTAAATGACATCCTCATACAATACTTAAGGAAGTATTTTCATGAAAATCCACCCAGGACAAAAAATATTCTCATCTAATGAATACCAACTGAAGCAAACAGTTATGTTTACATTTCTTGTCCTAATAACATTTTAAAATAATGCTTTAAAATATCAGAAAGATAAAAAAAAGGCTTGGTTAGAGTAACTAATCAAAATTTGTCTTGTAAATTACCAGCACTTTGATGCAAGTAGCTTTGCCACAGAGATTTCAGCAAAGCCACCCAAAGAGCAGTGGTAGAAGGAGACCTTCGCATCCAAACAACTCCCAACATCAGAAGCATTTCACTTTTATACTTAAAATGTACTTCTGGAGTACAATTTACATCTGCAGCATGCTGAACCACAGACAGAACCACTCTAAAATGTGGGTGATGATACAAATCCAGATCCGTCTACAAAATTGGTATTCTTGAATACATCTCTTACTACAAACACATAAGAGGGTTTATGGTTTTGCTTCTTTGCTTGAGTCTCGGACATGAAAACTGACCTCTCCCATCTAGTTCCCAGAGTATCAGCATGAAAGATCAAACCCAGGAGTTTTGGTATGGCAGGAGACAAAGAGAAAAAAGGCATGTAAGTGCTATTTTGGGATGTCTGGCAGTAACAAACAAGTTTTCTCAAGGGATGAAACTTTTCTGAAAAAGTTTCTGCTTAAAGGCAAAAAAATGTAAAATGTGGAATTAGAAGATAAAGAGACAGCTCTGAGGGACAACTCCCAGTCTCTAATGGCAGCTTTAAACCAGTGTAACCTGGAATTCTGATAAAGAAAATTATCTTTGCCCCATATATTTCCATCTTGGACTGTTATTAAACAGCCCACAAAAAGCAAAGACAAATAGCAAATAATAACAGCTTTTGAGCTGTGGTTGCCCTGACACTTGCCAGGAGCCCGTGAGCTCTCAGGCATCCTCTGTGCCGGCACCACGCCGCAACCTGGGATACAGCCCTGGGTTTGGCTGCTGGTGCGTGTGCTAGGCTTCCCTTTGAGGTGAAAAGAATGGATTTTAAGGAAGTAAAAGGGGAAAATAAAAAGAAGGAACATGAGCAGAGGTTTTTTTGAAAGCTCCAGAATGCAGAGAGCGGGTCCAGACGAGGGCCATGAAAACGATCCGAGGGCT
>NW_010972775.1:23300409-23358890 GCF_000737465.1 Haliaeetus leucocephalus | reverse complement strand
GCCAGCGAGCAGGCCACAGCATCTGTGTGCAAGTGGAGGGTGGTATCAGGCAGGATTTTAGGTGCCTGAGGACCATCCGATGTTTCTCCAAACCTGGGAAGACAGGCACATGTCACCTGTCCTCACTTCCTGTCACCAAGTAATAAAATTGCCCCTTCATATTATTAATATTTTGCATTTACAATAAGGAAAAACAACTGCAGAGGGCACCAGCAAGCCACAGAGCGATATTACAACCAGTAACTGTCATCTGCTGGGTGAGAAGCATCCCTGCCCTGCGCTCCCGGGGCCCGGGTCCGCACCTGGGCACCCTGTAAAAAGCTGCTCATCTCAGTCTGCACGCTCTCCCAAGTCCCCAGCCGGGGCTGCCCAGGTCCCGGGCAGCAATCTGGCACCAGGCTAGTGTCTTGTGGTTGGAGAGCAGTCAAAGTGTTTGTTGGAGAAGCTCTGGACAAGGTGGGAAGCAGAGGAGCCAACGCTGGCAGTGCCTCATCTGAGCTGCAATGGTTTCTGTAGGGTTTCGGCTCTCCCCGCTCATGGTCATCACAGGGGAGCCACGTTTCATGGCAGCAGTGTGGGCACCTGGGGTTAAACCTCTGCCAGAGGCTCAGGGGGAATCTGGGAAACATCTGCAGGGATGTGAAAGGAAGCAGAGCACAGCAGCCCCCCGCAACGCATGGAGCCGTGGGGAACTCAGCCAGGGGGATGTTAGTGCAGCACCTTCATCTCTCATGTGGCACCTTCATCCCTAGTGCAGCACCTTCATCCCTTGTGCGGCACCTTCATTCCTAGTGTGGCACCTTCATCCCTCCTGCGGCACCTTCATCCCTACTGTGGAACCTACATCCCTCGTGCGGCACCTTCATCCCTCGTGTGGCACCTTCATCCCAGTCAGATCACCCACCTGGCAGGAGGGGAGCTTCCCACAGCCCAGGTTTAGCTCCTGCCCCATGGCTCTGCCTTGCCCAGCGCAGCCTCAAACTGCAGCGTAAGCCCGGAGGCAGGCCATTCTCCACCTCCAGTTCCTCCAGAACAAGCCAGCATCGTCCTTTTGCCCTTTTGCCAGGCTCCTGTTGCATGCAAAGGGATTTATAGCAGCTTCTGTTTTTCCAGGCAGGGCACAGCAGACTTGAAATCATGTTTCCAATGCCAGATCACCGGGCTGTAAGTCCTTGCAAGTGAGGTGTAAGCCATGAGGTAAAGGGACTGTTTGCTTCCTCTCTTACTGCTTACACCCGGGAGGTCTTGCCCGGCTTTGATGGCAGCAGGGCTGTATAAATGGATCATGGGGCTTGTTTGCAAAAACTTTACATGGAAGTGTAACTAGTAGTCACTACAGATGGCAACAGAACAGTTGCATATAGAGGCAGAGCTATTTTTAGCATATAGATATTTCTAAATATTTACCTCCAGTCATGCTGAGCTTTCCTTAAAGCACAAATGCAGGTCAAGAGCTAATCCAGCCACTGACTTGGGCTGTATGGCTCCTCCCTCTCTTTCTCCCTGCTTTCAACACACATGCAAAACAGCTTTATTTAATTTCTCAACAGAATTGTTTGGTCTGGGTGAGCAAAGCATGCCATACCTTGGTACCAGCTATGCGGCCAAGGAACGAGGCGGCTTATTTCTCTCCCCTTGCTTTCCTCCTCCTGTTCTCTGCTGCTTTACTTCCCACTGGGAATGTCCCTCTCTCTGCCCACTGCCTGCAATGGGCAGCGCCGGGATGGCCATGACCTACTGGAGCACTTGCTGGGGTTCAGCACCCCAAAGCGGTTGGACGATGGCTGTTCCCCTGCCTAAGCTCCCCACCCTGAGCAGCTGACAGTGACCAGCTGCCATATAAAAGCCACAAAAAGATAAAACAGCTAAATTCTTCAAATCCTTTTCTTGCTGTCCTGCCTTGGCTTTCCTGACTCTTGAGGCTGTGCTTGTGAAGCCTTTGTGTAGCACAAGAGCTAGGGGTTTTAAGAACAAGAGAAAATAAAAACATCTCTTATTCTTAGCTGAAGAGGCATGGACGGGTGTTGTGAGCTATTCCTGGTCCGTCTGGACTTTGCTGCATCTTTGTGTGCTCAGGTCACCAGCAGGACCATATCCCTCATTGGTCATTGCAGCTGATGAAGGTCTGATGACCCCTCTGGCTCTTTGGGGATTAAAATACTCCAGCTGACATCATCTGGTCCGGACAGAAGCACTTGGGTAAGATTTGAGAGCCTGCAAAACACAGGTGCTCTGACAGGGTGACCCAACTGCTTCTTGAGATGCGGAAGCGTTTTAGGTGGTATTGTTAATAAGGGACACAAACAACCTCCTCCATAAAATGCCTGCTGCTTCCCAATTAACGAGCTCTCAGTTCCTTCCTGTCTCCAGCTCTGGAAATGTCTGGAGGTGACCAGGGGAGGCACAAAGTCTGATTTCTAATCCGAAGCCAAAAGCCTCTGGCTCCTCTCAGAGAGGCTTTCAGGAGATCCCATTGAATAAATAGAAGCAACAGCAAAACACAAGCTACAGGTTACTGCCCCAACACCTTCCTTGTGCAGGTTCTCCTGCAACGCTGCAATCAGGAGGGGTCTCAAAGTGTTTGCGAACACCATCCTTCTGCTGCTTACCAGGATGCTGCTGCCTGTCACCCATCTCCTAGTCACCCATCTCCTAGTCACCCATCTCCCAGTCACCCGTCTCCCCATCACCCATCCAAGGTGGCTGTTTAAAATGTTCCCTTTCCTTCTTTTCCCCTGGAAAAAGAAACCCTGCAGGACAGCCCTACCCATCCTCAGGCAATTGCAGCCCAGCACTGGCTGTGGGGCTGGGGAGTGCCCCAAACTTCTTCCCATCATTGGCAATGCCAATGCCAGCGCTGAGCACCTGCTGTGCCCCCACAGCCTCTCCCTGCTGCCCAGGCTGAAGCCACCAGGCTTGCCGGCATGTCCCCAGCTTCAGAGTGTCCATGTCTCATTTGGTTTTCCAGGTCTTCCCTCACATGGGGAATCCTCCCCAGGGGAGCTGGCTGAGCTCAAGTTTCCACTGATGAACATCTGTGAGCTGCTTCCTTCGATTAAGCTGTGCTGACAGACAAGACCTTGGGCTCACCTTTTAGAAAGTTATTTTAGTTACATCTAATAGTTCTGCTTGGCATTACCTTTCCAAATCTCTCCTGTCCCCTGTCCCACCATCACCACATGGGGACAAGCCTTGCCCAAACCCTGGAGCAAGTAATGACACAGACTTTGCAGCTGCAGGGCAGAGTGTTCCGTCTGACCACCCTTCTTTCCTCTTCCCCTGGTTTAACACCACCAGCCTTGGTCTCCTTTTATAGTCAGGAGCCTTCTTCACAAATTTCGCACTGGATTGTAGCCCAGTTCTTTCCCACGTTGTTTGTTGCCCACTAAAAGGGAGCTCTCACACCTTGCAAAATTTTTTCTTAAATCACGCCTGCCACCTGTCTCCAGAAACTGGGCTGGATCCAGCTGCCCTGACAGACACAGTGCAGAGATGGGTGATTTAATCCTACCTCTGATAAGGATGGGGGTGAGAAGAGGCTATTAAAGATTCTGGACAGAGGTGGGAACCCTGAGCATGGGCAGCCTTGACTGGCGTCTTGATGTCAATGGTTTGCATGGGTGACCTGTAGCAAAATCAGATGTTTATAAATAAAAGCACAAACTGAAAGCCCACAGAGAAACAGAAAATATTTCAGGGAGGTTTTATATTTACAATTGGTCCTGAAAAAAACTAGGCAAAGTCCTTTGGAAGTTCAGTTTCATGGATGTCAGGACAGCTTGAACAGGAGCCGCAGTTGCAGGCTGGAGAACAGCAAAATCTGGGAGGAAAGGTCTTTCATTTAAGTCAATATTTCTGTAATGAAAATAGTCAACTCACCAGGTTTAAATATTACCCTGAAGGAGCAGGTGGCCTGCCTAAGGGGGTGAGTTCACCCTGTGTTTGCACTAAACTTAAATTGTCTTCTGGTTTGGTCCAAGCCACCCGTATAGCCCCTGTGCATCCAGAGCTGCTCAAACAGCCTCCAGCTACCAAACCACATTCTAGCAAAATTAAAACCTGCACTTTAGGGTTGATTGGCTCCAGAATCACATTATTTTTTAAATTAACTTCATCAGCAATTTCTCAAGAATGAAGCCTGCACAATGTCAGGGTTTTCCCTTGTTCCAAATCCACCTTCTATGGATTTATCTTGTGCTGGTCCAAAAAACGGCAAGTGAAACTTGTGAGCAATTCTTTCCCTGTTTGGTAACTACCATCTGGCGATTACAATAGATTTCAGGAAACTTAGCTGAAATCCTCTTTTAAAAACATTTTGTTTGTTCTGTTTCCTCTGTGGAAAATATAGGAAAAAAACTACTTAGGGGTGTCTGTCAGAGTCTGGTGCTGGGCTTACGGGGGGGGCTGGGGTCAGCAGGGGGATCTGGGGGCACAGGGAAAGGAGTCGGCGAAGGAGGCTTGGACAGACCACGGCTGCATTTGTTTACTAAAGCAACTCCACCTGACTTCCAAGGCAGCTTGGGCATTGGATTGCTTTGGGAACAGGTGGAGTGGATAAATCTGAAATCTAGAAGCTGAGTGGCACCTCTTAGGAAATTTTTGGAAAGGCAGTTCCTAGTCATTGTGAAGCCCTATTTGCCAAAAATACAAACTTTTCTGTTTTTAACTTTCTATATTTGGGTTGTGGTGGGTTTTATCTTTTTCCATTACTCAGAATTTTGTTTTCCATTCCCCCTCAGCTCTTCCCTCCTTCAGGACCTGCTGAAACACTTGGGTTTTGGTTTTTAAAGTAGCACAGAAGGCAGCTGCCCTGGGATCAACAGCCAGCCTGGAGATCCCTGTGGAGGGATGCTCTCAGATCTTCCTTGAGCACTGACAATGCCCTTGAGCTCCGGATCCCTGTAGTATCTGCACCTGAGATTTGCCAGTGCTGCGGGAACCATTTTAAAATAGAGCTTCACAACTTTTGGCCAAACCCCCATGTCTGCTGGGGGGAGCAGAATCTGTCCAGCTCCCTCCTGCCTCTCCCTTCCAAAGTCCCTGGGGATGAAGCCATTTGAATGGGAAGGGACAGTCATTTTCAAACCGCAGCGCAGTCAGACATTTACGAAAGATTTGGCTCACAGGGAGCTGGTTCAGCCACTTACTTTCTTGAATATGTTCTTGAATATATAAATATGTCTGTCTTCTATCAAATAAAAGGAAATATTCCTACTGACAAATCATCATGACGACTCCCAGACTGGGACTAGTAAACCCCTGAGTGTGGGACGAACAGCAGCTGGGTCACAACGTTGCCCAAAGCCATTAGTTTCTTCCTCCATCCTCAACGTCCCTGTGATTTCTCCTTTTTTTCGGCTGCAGCCCCTGGTCACCCCCTCCAGCGCTGCAGCAAGTGGAGCCCAGGGACCCTCCAGCTGCTCAAGCTGAGCCGCGAGCTCACCTTGTGAAACACCAAGCATGTGCTTTCCCAATTTGCTATCCTAGCAGTGCCACCAAGGGCTCTTGCTGAATATATACTTATATATGTGTATATATATGTACCTATATACGTGTATGTGCAGAGACAGGGGCCAGCAGGTCTCCGTCAGCCTGAGCTGCCTGCTGAGGAAGGCACGGTCTATGCCACGCACTCAAAAAAAGTCTTGAATGGTACCAAATTTTAAGAACAACTCATCTGAAAGAGGAGACATAGCTCTGGTATCAGTTGCTGTTGTAATTAAACTTGCCTAGATTTGTATAAATGTACATTCCTGCCTTAAAAACCAGCTCTCAGATCCAGTTAAAAAGTGCAGATGTCCAGCTAGTGCTGGGAGGCGACCAGGCTGCAAGAACAAATTTCCCTGTAGCTTCCGACAGCTTAGCAGAGAAACTAAATGTTTTTCAAATGGGCCAAGTAAAACCGAGCGGCCAAAGGTCGGAAAGACTTTGACCCCCCCCCATTGCTACGGTTCACAATGAGTGGGAATCCCCCCCTTTACTGTGTGCCAAATGAAGCATGCAAGTTCTGCAGCACTGGTCTTCAATGGGGTCTTTCTGAAGTAATGAACCAAAAGTATCTTAGAATGACAAAGTGAATGCATCCTGGTCACCATGCATCCTGTATCTCTAATGAAAAGCATGATTTAGGGCTTTTCTTCTGTGTGTGCTGTTCATAGCCACGGCTCTTTGGGACGCTCGGAGGGGAAGGCTCTGCTGGGGTCTCCGGTCAAACACATACGTGTTCTCGGTATGAGTGGTGCGTCACCAGCAGGAACACCGGCACTGGTGGGCTTCCTTCTGCTCTGCCAGGGCCTGGCTGAAGGATGCCAGCCATGGAGCTCAGGGACCTCTGTGATGGGGGGCTGACATATTCTTGCTTTTCTCTTTCATAGTCTGCTCTAATTAACCTAGCAAAAAGGATAAACTTGCTTTCCTGGCAAACCATCCTTAGATACCCCCGGGAAAAGCGTCTTTCTATTTCAAACATCTTTTGATTCATAATTGCTTTCCTGCTTTCCTTTGCACACCACTGCAGCAGTTATTTCTGAATAACATCATTCTTGTGTCAACACATTAATAAAAGCGTCTTTAAGAAAGGAAAACAAGGCATTTCTAGTTAGTTCCTTGGTTACAAGGAGCAAGTGAAAACACGGATACTAACAAAGCCAAGCAAGTAAATATCCAGATCTGCTCCTGGGAAAGGTCTGGCTTTGCTGCGAGAGGAGGAGAGGAGCTCTGCACGCACGTGCTCCTGCGTCCCTGTGGCTTAAAGCAGATTCTGCCGTCAGACATGTCAGAGCTAGTGATGGCAGGGCCAGGGAGTCAGAACTGCACCAGTTCTGGAGAGTTTTCCATTTACAGTTGCAGCCCATTTTGCAAGCTGTAGGTGTCTGATTGAAGGAAAATATTGTAGGTATTTAGGCAAGATGTGGTTATTACTTATAATGCAGTTTATGTGCTTGTAGGAGGCCTGGCTTATTATGTGGCTAAAAATCAGACAAAATGCCCTTTTACTAGAGATTCCCACGCTGCAATGCAAACTTCTCTAGCCTCAGCACCCACCAGAAAACTCCACAGTTTGGGAGCCACTGGGCTGAGGGGCTGGCTGGCTATGCTTTTGGTCTAGATGAATTCCTGCTGCTCCTGGTCTGAGCAGCAGGGAACTGGCTCTGCTCAGCCCTTCCCAGACGGACACTGTGCTGTGTCATCACAGAGCTGGGGCACCCACTCTGCTCTGCAAACCCCGAGGCTTCAGACGTGTCGGGGTTGGCCCTTCTTGAAACAGAAAGGTTTCAGGGTTGAAACAGCAAGTTTTTCCCTGGCTGCTGCGGTTCCCTGTGCTGCCGAGACCCATGCCGGTCAGGGCTGCAGGGACATGAAGGTGCTGGTGGGGATCGTGCTCTGGCCATGAACCAGCAGCCATGGCTGTGCTGGCTGGGGACGCCCAGGCACCGGCTCCACTCGAGGGTGCCGGGCTAACAAGAAAACCTGCTTGCCACACAGCACACGACGCACAGAGCTCTCGCAGAAGCTCAGTGCCTTTGATTTAGGGCCCGTTTCATCAGCGTATTCCCAAAGGTTTATGTTTGGCCAGGCTGAAGCATTTATGAAACAGCAGCTGCTGTATGAAACAGCAGTACTCCCCTCGGCTGCAATCGCTTCTCCGGCATTCCTGACACCGATGCCCAGACGGTGCAATGGGTTTGTCTGGGTCTCCTGTGGGAGGAATTATCCTGTGCCCTCGTCCCGGCCATGGATGTGACCCTGCGCACGGTCAGGTACTGCAGGAGAGGCTCACCAGGTCAGGTTACCAGTGAAAGGAATCGATTTGCAGCGGCTGAAAGCAGAGGCTGGAGCCTTTTGATCTGTGAGTCACCAGTGGGCTGCCAGCAGTTACCCCATCAACCCAGCTCACATTTTAATCACACAAATCCCAGTTGCAAACAGCAGCCTTAAATGATTTTCAGATGCAAACTGATTGCCCCCTTTTGCTGCAGCTAACAGAGTGATCACACCCCCGCTGTTGCCAGTAACTAAACTGTCTCCCCTTAACTGCATTTTCAGTGAAAAATCCCTCAAAATTTCCCAAGGGGAAGAGAAAATATGAAACCCAACCAATTTTCTTCAGTAACTGTTTAATTTAACACGCTCGTGAGCTATAGCCATTAAACCCCAACACATTCAGTTGCTATCCCTTAGCAAAACCTGGGAGCACGACAGAAGCATGGGACAGATGGTGCCGGTGAGAAGGAAAACAGGACTGAACACAGGCTCTTGAAACATAAAAATTTACACCACGTTGGAAAGGAATAAAACACAAATGGTGAAGTCATGGCTTCTGTTTTACGTACAAATTACACACAGGAATTTCCCCTGTTATGGGACTGAATGTTGTTCCCGACAGCACAGGGGAAGAAGAAACGCACCCTGGGCTGTGTGACCGCATTGCACGCACGGCGCGGCCAATGCTGTGCTTGAGCCCTTCTTTGTTCAATGCAGGTAGGGTTGCCTTCATGGTCTCCCAGTTTTGGGGTGTCCTCCATAGCCTGAAGAGTCATATGGAAGGGAATTTCTACCGAAACGCTCCTGACCCTCCACCGGGGACCGACCTAACAGCAAATCCTACCTAAGACGGGGAGGAATTAACACACGACACCCCCAGACTGGGCGCTAAGGGCTGTGCCAGCAAAGTGCCGCTCCTTGTACAATATTGGATATTCTAGTTAAAAGAATCAGCTAAGCTTAACAGAGTAGAATCTATATAAACAGGAAAAAAGGTTTTTAGCTTGTAAGAACACAGAAAAACACCTTAACCAACCATTAAATTGCTATGCCATAACGGCATACAGAAACCCAGGTGTGTAAGTACTTTTTGCTGCTCACGAGGAAGGATGCAGCGAAGAGGATGCACTGCTCACCACTGGGCCCAGAGCAGCTTTCCCTCTCCTTCACAAATACATGCAAGGGAATGCGCTGTTGGACTCCAAAACCAATGTGTCATTTCACTTGTGCCTTGGTGTCCCTGACCATCCCCTCTGCTCCAGAGTGATAAGAGCAATGGCTTTGGCACACAAATCCAGCAGCGGGAAGATGAGGGTATGGAGTCTTCGCACACACCATGAGCCCTGGACTCGTGGGGGTAACTAAAGCCGATACTTTATCCCGCTGCCCTGACTCCACTTCTCAAATTATGGCTATTTAGCTTCAGTGCGTAAACATTTTAATGTAAATTACAGAAATGGGTTGCCAGCTTCAAGTTCCTTAAGGAAAAAAAAACCTAACCCAAATGGTCGGCTGTACTGGTGGAATGCTAGATGCTCACTTCATATATATAAAAATAATAATAAAGGTCAAGAGTTTTGTGCTGGCCTGCCAACACCATCAAGAGGCTGAAAATGTCAAATGATAGCACCATAAGCATTTCTGAGAGGTCTCCCGTGAATCATTGCTGCTTTCGGTTTCCCTTTCCCAAAATGTTTCCCCGCCGGTCGCCCAGCGGCAGCGTGACCCTGACGGAGGGTCCCGGCTGCCCCAGCATCTCCCGCAGGACCAGTGGGACCTGCACACCCAGCCCACGCCAGACCTTATTTTTCAGACTGATGGTTTGAGCACCGTTATAGTGTAGCACAAATAAAAGAAATCAAGCCTTCCCCGTGTTTTGAAAGAGCACCGCGCAGCTTGCGGGCAGCACCGTCCGGCGCTGCCGTGGGACGAGGCAGAGCCGCAAGTCCTGGCTGTGACCCGGCTCCCTCCTTCGCCATCGCCACGCTGCTCTGGGAGCTGCCGTGGGTCCTGGCGCTTCTTGCCCTTGGGGACGGTCCTGTCACCTCCTGGAGGCCCGCTCGTCCCCGCGGTCCCGGTCGGGTGCTGCACGGTGCTGGTGCTGGCGGCAGGTTCGGCAGCACTGGAGGTGGACCGTCGGGAGGTGGCACCTTCCCAGGACCCGCAGGGTCTGGCAGAAGCCGAATGTCAAGCGGTCACGCTCGCAGACGAAGCCTGGAGGGGAGGCGAGAGGGCAAGGACAGCGTTATTGCCGGTGCTGCCGGTGCGGTTATCAGGCGTTTGTTGTGAAAATTGGCATGCAGTTGGCAGAGACAAAGACAGACCTCAGCAAATGCAGAGCCCACCCTCATCTGGGTACCAAGCATCCTTGCTATTTCTAATTGCCAGCAGAAATTACACCTCTGCTGTTGTCTACAGTTCTGCAGCATCTGCCCAGGGTAGAGAAACCATACGGGGGAGCAGGGTTGAGCCCAGGCTCGCTCCCTGGGGAGGAGGGTCTGTGCTGGAGGCCTGGGAGAGGCGACAAACCTCCCTGCAATGATATCTCCTCCCAGCCCCCAGACCTTCCCTGCAATGCCAACAGAAGGCAGCAGAAAGGCGATAATTCATTTTAATTTGCATTGTGTTTAGATTACTTCGAGAACCCGCATCATCTGGTTTGTTTCCTGCAGGTGTCTTGCAAACCTCAAAACAACATCGTCACTGCTTCGAGGATGGGCTTTGTCTGGGAACCACTGCTCCAGTGCCAGCACCCGGCCCTGCTGCGGGGGCAGCCCCCGGGCCAGCTGCAGCAGCGGCTGTGGTGGCCATGGGTCGCACCCCAGCTGTCCCAGCTGAGTCACCCGCAGGCTGAGCAAACTGTTTGCAGAAACTGTTTCCTCTCTGCAAACAGTCTGGAAATCACAAATCCCTCTCCAGGGCTGGGAGCGCCACGTCAGGACGTTTGGTCCAGCGCTCGGGTTCACAGCACGGGGAGACATGAGCGCTGCCCCAAAGAGACCTTGCCCTTGGGGTGCGATAAGACAGGACATCCCACCACCCCAAAACACCCTCACGCCTGCCACTGCATGCAAACCATGGTGCCATGCAAACCACGGTGCTGGGCATCCCGTGGGATGGTGCAGGACGTGGTGAGAAGGGGTCAGCCCTCCCCTGTGCCATCAGCAGAGGCTGCAGAAATCAGCCCCAGCAGCTCCCAGCTCCATCGCCAGCCAGACTGGGCTCAAACAGGCTGCCTCTCAGCTCAGTTAGGGCAGCAGAGACCCATCACCAAATACGCGTTGCTTATAAGAATATATAGTTGGGTTGCTTTAATTTTTAACTTCTTCCTTTTCTACTTTATATCAAAACAAACATGCACCGCCTTGAGCCTCCAGCATCTCACCCAGTTGTATAAGACTTGTTGAAATTATATCAGCTCTGTCTAATTTTACCTCCTGTACAAATGATTAAAACAAATGACAGCTCCTCTCTGAAGAAGGGCAGAGTTGATGCTCTTGGGGCAGACACCTGGAGCCAGCACCCCATGGTCCCCCCGCACTGCCTCTCCCCAGGAACCCTCTGCCTGGGCCCATGCTGAGCAGATGCAGAAACAGGGCAAGAAAATGGTTTTCTCTCTTTCTCAGGAGACTTTTCTGCTGGGGAAACACTGGGACTGAGCCAGGAGAGCTCTCACTGACCATTGCCCCTTGCCGTCTCCCCTCTGCGAACAAAAGGCTTTGCTCAGGGAAAGGCTGCTGCCCTGATTCTCACAGGGATGAGCCGACATGCAGCAGTTAATGCAAAGGACTCAGCAGATGCAGAGCAGAGACTTTTCCCCCCATTTGGGATTTCAATCACAGCTCTCACACCCCCGGCCCCAGCCCATCAGCAAGGAGGTTACTATACTGGTCTAAAATTAATTTTCTATTTCAGTAGAGGTACCTCCTCTCTTCTTCTTGAGCAACAGCTCTTTCTGCCCAGCAATAGTGTCTCTGTGCCCTGAAGAAACCATTTAACACAGAAGCTGCTGCCGGCCAGTGGTGTCGGATCCAACAGCTGCCGACAGACTGGGACTGAGCGCCGGATCCCAGCCACACATCACACTCGCGGGCTGGGGGTTTGGTCCAACCCACTGGGTGCTGGGGGATAATGCAGAGTTTTCCTGCTGGTTGAGCAGAGTAGACAAGGAATTGCTGTGAAGCCCAGAGGGTTCGGGCCCGGGAGCGGCGCACACCCCCAGCCCTGCCATGAGAGCAGCCACGCTGCGCAAGAGCACCAGAGCCAGTCAGGAAAAGGGAAGCGTTTGCTCGTGCGATGCTCCATTGGGGTCTCATGGATGGTATTCCCGAGGAGCATCCCTGTGGCTCTGGCACGGCATCCCCTGAACCCCCAGAGCCCTTTCACATGGGGACATTCATGCACACAAATATATGTATTCCCGTTTGCATGTGCTGCAGGACTGGGATGCCTCAAGCAGGGATCCTAAAACACCTGTGGGGTGTCTGATGACAGAGAAAAGCCTGAGGGCATGTCAGCCTGGAGGACTGCCCCATCCTGTCCCCTACGGCTGGCGACAACAATACCAGGGTGCACCAGCTGAGTTGTGCCTTAAAAAGCACTGGTGCCCAGTTCCCACTTGGCACACCAATCTCAGCCATCTCTCCCCTCGTGCAGGAATCAGTAATCATTTACTCTTCACTGGGGCACAACCGCTGGGTAACTCCCACCTGCCCAACCTGTACTTCCCACTGGTTTTATGAATTTGTGGTGTTTCGAGTTGCTGGGTTTGGAAGCGATATTGAGTAGGAGAGATGGAGGACACAGCGACAACTCCCAACAGGCACGGACAGGGGCTGGTGTGCTCCAGGGGGGTTAATTAATCACTGCATTGCACCGAGCAAGTGTAACAGCAGTAAAAATTCCACATTGTTTAGAAGAACTTAGTTAAAAATGCTGCATGAATGGATGGGAACGTCACCGGCATTTCAGACGGTCGGCACTGCAGTCCCGGGGCGATGCTCCTGGGGGGATGCTGTGCTGAGGCAGACCCCTGCCAAGCGCCTCGGTATTTTTAGCACACTGCTGCTGTGCCTTGCTGGGCTTGTTTCTGTTCACGAGCCCTCTGCTTATCGCAACAGTCTTCCTAGAAAGCTATTTATGGATCACAATCAAGTTGCCTCCTGTCTTCCCTTGAAAGAGCTGTAAAGGCTAGGCTTCTGGAGCCTCTCGCTGCAAGGTCGCTTTCCAGGACCAGAGGTGATGGTTTAGCTGTTTTCTGATCCCTTTCCAACAGGTCAACACCCTGGGCGCTAGTAGGAAATTCCTGTACCTGCACTACCCAGAGCCGTACACAGGCATAAATAAGCCCATCCGTCTCCTGCCAGGAGTTATTTCTCTTTGTACACCATGTTATCTGCAAAGGTATGAGCCTACTGCAGAATAACAACCAGGATGGGCTTCACGGAGGGCGGAGAAGAGCCACCACCCTTGGCTGGAGGCGTTGCTGCAACTATGCTGACCTGACATGAGACCCCGCAGCAGGACTCTGGGTTTCCAAAGCATTTTAATAAAATGAAGTCAATGGGAGTTGTTCAGTGCTCATCACTTTTCCAGATCAGGCTGTTTTGGTCTGATGTAGCGTCTCAGCATGGATATGTGTGGGGTCAAGCTCAGGTCTGAAAAATCTTGGCTGAGCTCGTGATTCCTCCCTGGAATTGGTCTTGGGCAAGGGAAGCTGTAATAAGCACTTAATTTGTCAGCTCTTCAGAGAGGGTCCCTACAGAATTGACCCAATTTTCATTTAATCCTTTTACTGTTATTTTTTTCTATTAACTATTCTTTTTCATATAATCCTAACACTTCATTTGAACATACGCTCCAGTGTTCAAGTCTATGCCAAATTTTAGTCTAAAGAAATAGCTTAAAGCAGGGCTTTTAAAATCCAGGCTAAGTCAGCACATTAGAAACTGAAAACCCCCACTTTTTTTTGGTTGTTTTTTTTAAGTTGGCGTGGAAGTCGCTTTAAATTTCATTTAAGCTTCTGCCATACAGACCTAAGCATTTACTTTTATGCTCAGGAAAAATAAACTTCCTGGAACAGGTTTTGTAAAAACAAGGAAAGGTTGAGCTTAGAGCTGAGCTAGCAAAACCAGAGAATTAAGCTGCTGACCTCTGGCCTTCGGGATGCTCTCAGAGCCAGTGCTGAATTGAACAAGTATTATCCCAGGCTCCTGCTCCGGGGCCCACGGTGCCCTCCCTGGGAATGAGCACTGGCGAAGGCAGCACATTTCATTGCAGGCAGCACTAGAGCTGCGGCCACCAGTCAGCATGCATGCGATGTATGCTCAGCTGCCAGGTTTGCCTGCACAGGCAGGCACTGATATGGCTGCAGCTTGGAAAAATGGGAGAAAAGCACAAAAACTCCACCGGTTTTCAGGTGCCAGCCCTGCTGCTCCCGGCACATCTCGCTCAGCACTGTCACGGAGCTCCCATTGACACTCCCTGAGCATCCAGCCTGGATTACAGACCAGGGGGAGGAAAATGCTAGTGCTCTGTAAAAGGTTGAGGGGGATTATCCATTTTTTAGAGTCCTTGGATCTGACAGAGAGAAATTCTCATTTCCAAAGAGCTGCGGCAGAGCCGGGACTCTTCCCCACGCTCTGCATTGTCTTCCCCTTCCTTCTCATGAGTGCAGGGAGGGGGAGAAAAAGCTAACTCTGCCGAAACGAGTTGCTGAACGTGACCCTGCCTTCCTTGCCAAAATCCAAAACTGCTTTAAACACACTGAATCCAGAGCTTCCCACAGCCAACCCTGCAAGGAACAGTCGAGCTTGAGCAGACAGTCATGTCACATCTACAGAGTCTTTGCTTCTTTTGCCTTTTTTTTAACGTGAAGATTAGGCAGAGTAAGGATGCTTGCCAGCAGCCCTGAGCCCTCCTCTCTTTCAGGACTGAGGGAAACCGACGCCAGGCAGGACCCTCAGAGCATGACTGCCGTGGCTGAGCACAGTTGTTCTTCCAGCCACGGGTAAAGCACCATTTCTTCATTTTTGTCCTTGCTTTCTCTGTTTTTAGCCCTTCAAGGCCAAGGCCCATATCCTCTCTGCCGAAGGTCGGTCTTTTGCATGGAAAAATATGCCTTTGATGTATTCTGGAGAGTTTTCAAAGAAGTTAAGTAAGGGTTAATCTTTTGTTGTTGGGATTAGGCTTTGCCTCCCATTATCAGAGGCTTGGAGCCCAGGAGCCCTCAGTGCCGTTGAGGTCCATTGCGATTTACACTTTCTAAAACTTAAATCTGCTCAGCAGTTGCCAAGGAGGGACGAGAAGCGTCTCCCACTGCCGCTGGTCAAACCAAGGTCATTTACATAAAAAGCATGCAGCACTGCAATAAGGAAACCCTACCGTTCTCGTCGGGGTGAGGAAACATGCCCTTCCTGCTCCATCTGCCTGATGGTTATGATGGTTTTTTATTCCATTGCCCGAATTTTCATGGAAGCCGCTCTGCAGACATGGCGCAGGTGGATTGGCGTCCAGACACATTACAGGGGACCTGCACAGCATCCTTACTGCTCAGAGCTGGCATTTGCATCAACCCCCTCGGTAGGAAGGGCCGCTATGGGGACAGACTCTGCCAGCCCATGTCATTGAAAGCCTGTTTCTCTGTAAGTCTAAAACGTGTAACATTCATTTCTCCTACACTGAACAAAAACGGGAAATCCTTTCCCAAGCACCCATTTTTCCACTGACACCTGTTGTTAATTAGCAGTAAATAAAGGGCACTTACTTAACAACTTGCTCAGCAGCACTTCCCTGTCTTGCCCCTTGGATACAGACTTACATGCTCAAATGACAGAGAAAATTGGAATTTGCTGCAATTATTTCTAGTATGTATCCCTTGCGGACAAACTCAGCTACATGCAGAACCATGAATAATTTCATTTCCCTACGCAAAGCAAGCAGGAATATAACTTTTAATTGCCAATTAATCTTGAGGCAACTAGAAATACAACCAGACCCTGGATAATGAGCCTGGAGCATGGCAAAAGGCAGCAGTTGAAGAGGGCACCAGCTGTCTGGGATTTGCCCCAGCACGTCCCCGGTGTGAGCAAGGGAGACTTCACCCCTCGCTCCCCCTGAGGCATTGCCCCTCTCACAGCCCCACCAAACACGGTCCCACGTGCTGGCTGCTCCCAGGGCACAAGGCTGAACTCCATCCCACTCCATCCCTTCCCGCTGGCTGGAAACCTCTGTCCCTTTCCCAGAGAAACTGTATCCACGGCCAGTTTATACATATTTGTTCTTGGGCCAGCCAAACGCTTTACCTTAATTCCTTTGGTACTCAGAGCCTGAGACACTTGTGGGAAACAGCTGTGTTTGTTAAGGTGCCTTGGCTGGAGGGAAGAACCGGACCCATCACCTGCTTGGAGTGAATTTGGGGAACTTGCAGTGTCAGATCCAGAGAAATGGGCACAAGGAAAATTATTAATTTTATGACATTTACCACAATGAGTGCCCCATGGGCTGCACACGTTCAGTCCCGAACAGGGTTGTTTCACCCATCACCGATGGGGTCTGGCCAAAAGCCCTCCTGCAGGCACAGCCACTACATCTGCAGCAGCGGGGCGACTGCAGCTCAGTTCACCCATTAGCATTCTCCTCCAATATAAAGCAATTGCTGCTTTTGCGTTTTAAAGCTGTTTGACCTGCTGGATAAACCAGTGCCGGTTTCTCCGAGCTCTCACATGGGACCGGCTGCTCAGCTCCTTTCCAAGATGGCCATAAAACAAAGTGTAATAATTAAACACAGAAATAAACATGTTGTGAGGGTTTTTTTCCAGCTTTCTGAGCTACAAGAAATGATCTGGTAACAGGAGTGGCTGATGCGGTTGTGAGAGCACTGCCCGGGCTCGGAGCTAGGCACCGGTGGAAATCAGACAGCAACAGGCTTTCCTGAGCCAGAGGCTGCTCTTATCTCCCCGGCAGCCCTGCCCGAGGTCTGGCAAATCTGTTCCCGCTCCTGTCGCCCAGGCTGTGCTGTCAGGAGGGGAGCGATGTCCTCCTTGCACCCTCGGATGCCAGCAAGGAGCCGCAGGGCTTTCCCGGCTGCCGCTAGCGTAGGCGAGAGTGATGGCTCTCAGCCCCCGTGCAGATTTTCCTGTGTTGGAGTCGCACTTGTTTGAGTTCCTTGTCTTAGCATGGAGTAAGATAAATGTTCCCAGCCCTGCTGGGGCATGGCACAGAGGCATTTGTGTGCCCAATGGGCTCCGATGGTACCCAGGAGCCACCTAAGGACACGGCCAATCCTATCTTCTCCACTCACAGCTGGATGCAGCTGTAAAACATTTAAAAATAACCCCTGTGTAATCAACAATTAATTTATAACCTGGTGACAGAACAGGATTCTGATTCTGATTAATTCCAAGCTCCTTTAATTGAAGCGAGCTGATTGCCTGTGAGATGTTTGTTTATGCTTAATCTGTTCCATCTCTGTTAAAAATTCATCTGATAATGGTTTTAACATTTAAACTCTACTGGGGTTATTTGCATTTTTGTGTCCAGCAAGAACACGACTGCTCACAAAGACAAATACATGATTTTGCTGGTATCGGTGCACTTCATGTTAGAGGAGATAGAAGCACAAGGAGCCTCTAACATAAACACATGAATCACTCCAGCCTGCATTAATCTTGTGCAGTAAAGATCCTTTAAAACACAGGAAAGGGCTGGAGTTTACGTTCATGCCTTTTCTGGGAGCCTCTGCCTGTGGATTTACACATCTGTGATTTCCTGCCATGTGAAAGTTTTGTTCCTCTTCATGGTTTGGCAGGAAATGTTTGTATTTCCAAGAGGCGTTTCCTGCCCTGGGCTACAGCCAGAGCATTTATGTCATTTTTTTATCCAGGATTTTGACATTTATTTGTGTGCTTCCTACACATCTAAGTGGTTATTCTGGTACAACCTTGGCTACGCCGTGCGGCTCCACAGCTCTCATCACCAAACCCAGCACGGAAATTTTCCCGTGACAAAAATAGCCGGAACCGCACATTATTTCTTGAGCAAGCCTGACTAATTATTTCCTAAAATGCTGAACTGCCCGACAGAGTTGCAAAGGCAGGAGGGTCGCACAGCTGCTGAAAAGGAACGATTTAATGGCTAAAAGCATCCTAATGGCCAGCGGTCACAGCCTCCAAATCCCAGTTAACCAAAGCCAGTGCTTCTGCCCTCTCCAGAATAGGCGTTAGGAGAAGCACGGCTAGATACAGAACAAATACAAAGAGCTGAAAGGATAAGAACGGGTGACCCAGGCTGCAGAGGGGGACCTGCACGGAGGTGTGCGGCAGCCCATGGGGCTGGCTCCTGCACCTTGGGCACCTGCTGCCCCCCTGTCCCGCTCCGGCTCTCAGCCCTCTTTGTTCAACAAACCTCCTGAGGGTCTAACGTTTCTTTCTGGGCAGTCAAAAAGCTTTTTTTTTTTCCCCAGACACATTAAAAAGATAAGGTTGATTAATGATCAACATGCTAATATCAATGACATCTAATCCCCTCATTATATTGCTTTTCCTTCTAAGTGCTGTTAACCCTTGCAGCCCACAGATTTCTGGCTTACAGGGAACTGCCTGGTGCCATGGGAGATATCTCTCTGAGTGAAGGCGAGAGGAGAAGCCTGTGGCATGGCTGAGCACTGCGGCTGCAGCCAGAGCAGGTAAACAAAGCTGGCAGACATGGCTGAGCTTAAAATGGGACTGACTCGCTGCTCAGCCATACCCAAAGATGCTGGAGAACTGGTCTTTTATCTGACTTTCTAGTGGTGAGCCTAGGCTTGTTTCAAAAGTTTTGTGTTCTGGGACTTAACAGCCTTCTGGTTGTCAGAGAGCTTAAGCCCTTGATAATTCCTTCTGGCTTCCTTTTCCTGAACTACACATTGCTCCTGAACCAGGTCCTTTTGTCCCACGTCACCCCCGGCATGGTCACTCAGGTGGGCGCTGGTGGTCCCTTTGCTGGGTGACGCTGCTGCCTCCGACAAGCACATCCCAGCTCACATTCATGCCAGTAAAATCACACTCGGCCCCTTCACAGCCAAACGCTCCAGACATTTATAGGCGGTTATAACATTCCCACTTAATTATCAATTAGCCAAGCTAGCCTTACACACTTCATATATAAAACACCCCTTCCATCTCCCCACAGACACACTGCTTTTTAGTGGGCTGACTGGTTTTCCTTTCCTCCCCCATCACCCTCCTTGCTGCAGCCAGCATCAGCTCCCCTTTTAGCAGCACCGCGAGCACCACGCGCCCATCATCCTTCCCCGCACCCACTCCGCCGGCTCGCCCCTGGCACCCAGCCCGTCCCACCCTGGGTGCTGCTGCGCCGGCACCGGCTGCACGGCCCTTCCTGGGGTCCCTTCCCAGGAGCAGGACGGCGTCATGCCGCCGGCGAGCTGGGAGAGCGCAGGGCATGAACTGCCCCTGCAAAATTAATTGAGTGTAGCTCCTCTTTCAGCACAGCCAGTTATTGCTGGCGTCCTCCTCCAGACCATCTGGGGGACCGAGAAGTGAAAGGTGGGGAGAAGAAAAATAAAGAATGAGTCTAAACTTGGCTAGAAAAAACATCTCCAGTTACCAGACCCAGAAACGGGTCATGTTCTTACAAGGACTTTATGTTGTCTCACAGGGCGGCTTCGAAGAGACCAAGAGACCACCCAGTCTGTGTACAACATGCCCGCCCAATGCCCACTACCACGGTGCCACTTAAACCTCCCTAGCACACAGCACCCCAGGTAATGCTGTGCTGTGCCTTGTCACATTGCTGTGCGACCCACAACGAGTGGCAAAACTGTGCACACCCGAGTTTCTAACTGGGTGTCACTGCATCTGCCCTCACCAGTGCTGTATGGTAGAAAAGTGTCTCTGACCACGCCAGAGGATGGGGATGGAGGACGCTGCATCGCTCCTCCTTAAAGCTGATGAAGGAGGAGCTGCCCGCTCTGTAAGTAATATTCCTTAACTGAGAGCCTGGGTCGTTTTCACACCAATCTCTGCAATTATCACCACGTCCTCAAAAGGCAGCATTTATCCCAAACACTGCACACAAGCCATTGGGGAACGTAACCACACTAAAGACAAAACATTCAGCTTTCAGGACAGGCAGAAGGGCCGTGGGATACCGCTCGCTTACCCGACTCGGAGCTCTCGCAGTCCTGCGGGTTGCACTTCTGGGTGCTCTCGGGCCAGGGCTCGTGGTCGCAGAGGCTGCTGTCCTCCTCGGCCAGCCCCGTCTTGGTGTTGATGCACTTGACCTGGCGCCGCTGGATGCCCCCGCCGCAGGGAGCCGTGCACTGTGGGAGCGGGGCAGCCCCGTCAGCCCTGGGAAGTTGGGGGGACCCATCCCCACACCCTGCAGAACCACCGCCCCAACGCCGCGCTGTGCCGGCAGCATCAGACCCCGGGAGGTTTTTATTGCCGTAGCCCCCAGTTTGGTTTTGAGGATTGGGTTTCCCCCCCACCATTCCTTGCATTTTGTGCAAAAGCCCTGTATGAGGGGAGCGGCGCGCTCCCGCCTGTGCCTGCTCACCTCTCCCCAGGAGCCCACCACCCAGGTGGTGCAGGGGTGCACGTTGCAGGGACGGGTGGCATTGGGCTTTAATGTCTCCTCGCAGCGGCCCAGCTCCGGGCACGTCACCAGCCGCTCCTGCTCCCCACCGCCGCATGACTCCGAGCACTGCCGAGACACGAGCCATTGAAAGGGGAAGCCAGCGGCACAACAGAAAGACAGACAGGCTGCGTGCATTGGTGTCTTAAGGAAATATGCTGCAAACCCACCCTACAAATAGATAAGCACCCACAAAACCTGCCTTCCAGGTGGAACACCCCCTTTGCAGCTACCCCTGATGTTAGTGGGTGATCTCCTTTTTGTGCTTGAAACCGGCTGGGAGATTCCCAGAGGCAGGAGGATCCAGCAGACCCATTGCAAGTATCTGCTTAAATTTTGCAGGCATGTGAAAAGGCAGGCTGAGCTCGCTGCCTCCCTGCTGGCAACAATCAGGGGGCTCCAGCAAAGGCAGCTCAGTCCCCCTAGCCCTGCACTTGCCCAGCTACTGAGCATTTGCTCTGGGCAAGCAAATGCCGAGTGCTGGCCGAACGTGCTTCCAGGGAGAGAGAGGAAAAATAACTGCAGGTGTGAAACACCCTGTCACAGGCACACATGCTGTGTGTGCCCAGCCAGGGATGAAGGCCCGCTGGGACACTCGGGGGTCAAGCGCTGCCCCTCCTTCCCATCTCAGCCCCCTCCCCAACAGCCCCTACCTCTCTCCAGGAGGACGTGTACCAGTCCAGGCATGGCGTGCTCTGGCAGGGGAGCTGCGCCAGTGGTTTGTAGAGGACAGCCTGGCAGTGGAAGGGCCGTAGGAGCCTCTGGTCTCTGGTGTCAATGCAATGCACGTCCCGAACCTTCATTCCCCTGCCGCAGCTCTTGGAGCACTGGGAAAGGACAGGGGCATCACGCCAGGGAAGGACAACAAGGGCTGGTGCAGGGGGAATCCCTCTGGCATTGGGACCGTGACCCCAGAGACACGCTCTGGCTTGGGTTGGATTGAGTCGATACTCAACCTCTTTTCAGCTCTTTCTCTAGTCCAAGCTAGAGAAAAGTCTGTGCAGCTCTGAATCTGTCACTACTCTCCCTCTGAAAGCAATGGGTTTCCAGTTGTAATGGTAACAGTGTCTTTATGTATCAGACAACTGATGATCCCAAGAAACGGTGGCCACCCAGAGCAAGGAGGGTTGTTCCCCACCACTGAACCTACTGGATTCACCCAACCCAACTGCAAACACCCCCTGGTAGTGCAGACTGGCCAGAACATTTTCCAGAGACTTTCAAGCCACTCTTCGTTTAGCTTTTGCAAATTCCTGGCTTTTTAATGAGCCCAAGAGCAGGAAAAATGAAAAGATTATTGTGGGATGAAGTAGTTTAAACTCTGTGGCAAGTCCAAACCTTTACCCTCTGCCTTTGTGAGCCATCGGGCATGCACATGCCCCAAGAGCCAGTACTGCTCCAGCCACAGAGCAGGCACCACCTGCCTTCATTCTTCTGTAAATTTTTCAGGACCCTCCCTACCGGCTACATGCCTGTTTACCTTACTCCAGTTCCCCACACGCCATGACGAACACGGTCTCAGGGAACACCTCCGGGCAGGGACGGGTTTGTTCGCCACAGTGCAGCCGTCGTCACTGCCGGTGCTGCAGCGCACGGTCCTCCAGATCGCGCCCACGCCGCAGGTGGCCGAGCACTGCAACACAGGAGGCAGACGCCTGCTCCTCTGCCCTGCCGCCGGCCCCAGCGGGGCTGGCCCCTGATGCCCCTAATGCCCCTGATGCCCCATGGCTGGCTCTGGCCCAGGATGGAGCCTGGTAGCCCAGCAGAAAGGTCCCTAGGGACTCAGCTCATTGCCTCCTGCGTGGGCATCGGGAGGGGTGCCAGGAAAACTGGGGCGCACAGAGGCAGGGCTGTGGGATGATGTGGGGAGAGGAGCTTTCCCTGAGGCTGTGCCCTGCACTGGCAGAGGACCCAGGCCCACAGATCACTCCCCATGGTGAGAGGCTCCTCTCGAACCAGTCCCACATCAGGCAGCCCTCAGTTTGGGTGAAGGAAGAGCAAAACCCTCCTCCATAACCCATTTCAGTCATTTCTGGTCTGGCTAGGACTGTCCTTTCTCTCCCTGTTCAGCTTTTGGCTTCCAGAAGGATTCTCATGCCGCAACCCCGGACCCCAGCAGCAATAGCCATCGCCCTGCACCAGCCTCCCAGTCACGGCTGCCCACAGCTCAGTGGGAAACAGGGCAGCACTGGGGATCTCTGCAGCTGAGGTGCCTTTAGCTTTTTTGTTGCTAGGTCTCTCTTAATTATTACTAATGGCTTCAACCATTCAACAAGCTTCTCATAAAGCTCTGTTCCATGCCCTTCTTTCACAAGCACTGTCTGTCCCTTACTCTTTCGGTGTAAAAAGCCCCAGTAGAGATTTCTCTCCACCTGAAAGGCAGTGCCTCCACCTCCTCTTTTGGATTCACCCCTCAGTGTCCAGACTGATCTGATTTATTTTGTAGCAGTCTTTGCCTCTTATAAAAGCCTTTGCAGGGCTTTCAAAACACACCCGTGTGCCTCCACGTCACAGCACTGCCACCAGTCCCATCCCTGCCGCAGAGCTTCCTCCAACACCCTGGCTCAAGTGATGTTCAAAGCCCTTTTATAAAACCCACATGTGGGACTGTATTTTTGCTGATACCAAATATTTTCCTGACCCTTACTGGGTCCTTTGTGCAGCCTTCTTAAAAGAGTCCCCCATCGCGGAGTCTCTGGTTGCCCCACCACACCAAAGGCTTGTTATTTTTGTGCTTTCTGATAAAAGCCCATTACCGTAAATTGCTGCAGCAGTTTGTCTGTCAGTGCAAACGCTATGCAGAGAGCAGCCCCGGGACAGCTAGGCAGTACAACGATAGCTGATAATCCCCCATTCACTGCATTCAGCACAGCCCCTTCCCTTTGGTAACTTGCAGCCTTGATGCGCCTTACACTTGACATTTAAATTTCTGTCTTTTTGTGGCATATTTTAAGATACTCTCTCCCATACGATGGCAGGAGAGCTTGCTCCTGTGCCAGGGTCTGGATTCCCTGGGTGCCCAGTGCCGGCGTGGGGGCTCTGTGCTTGCCTGTTCCTCCAGAGCAGGCAGGGCTTCAGGTGGGGAGTGCATTTCTCTGCCCACCATCTACTGCCACTACTGCCTGAGCACCCCCTGCCCCGGGACCCTCCCTGCAGAGCTGGGGAACGCCGTGCACGGGAGAACCAGCCCTCCTGGAGCAGGGAGGTGTGCCAGGGCTGCAAGCAGGGTGATTGCAAATGTGCCGGGCTGGGCTGAACCGAGCATTGCAGAGCGCAAGGAGCCACTGCCGTGGCCAGTGCCCAAGGCAGCGGGACAGGACGGAGCGGCAGTTGGAGCGTGTGTGCCCCACGCATGATTTTTTTGCATGCAAAGAGCAATGCCCTGGAGACCAGCCAGGAAAGGGACAGCTCTCTCACCTCCGTACTGGCCATGTCACACTTTTAATGGGACTCAACACGTACCTCACTCCAGTTCCCAACCTCCCAGCTGGGCATCACAGTGGCTGCCACGGTGGTCAATGGTGGAAGCAAAGCCTCCTCCTTCTCCATCTTTTTCTTCTCCCAGAGTGGTAGGGGTGCTGGGGTGGGATGGGATAACTCGTGTTCCCCATCACTGAAAGCAAACGTCCCTGAGGTTGTCCTCGGCAAGCGCTCCCCTGGGACGGTGCTGCTGAGCGGGGCCCCACGGGAGGTCTGCTCTGCACGGGGTGATGCTGGCTCTGGGTGGTGGGACACCCCCATGGTCCACCACGCTGGGGGGGACTCAGAGGGCGATGCTCCCGCTGGGTGCATGGGAGGGCTGTGAGCTGGGGCCGTGGGCATGGCTGGTGCCAGGGCATCTTGCTGGGTGAGGCCACTGGAGGTAAGCTGGGTGGCTGGCCCGGGCACGGCAGGGGACAAGGATACTGCTGCTGGAAAGGCTGTAGCGGCCACCAAGGGCGCCGAGGTCAGGAACGTGGGTGTGCGGAGCTCTGGCTGGTGCCCTGCCTGCCCCACGGGACCCCCATCAGCACCCACAGGATAGGGACTTGCAGCAGAACGGGTGCCACCAGCACTCCTTCCCATCTCCTGCCCTGGTCCCTGAGGGGTGGGGAAGGAAGGACCTGCCCTCTCTGTGCCTTGGGCTTGCTCGTTGGCCACTGACGCTGCATGTGTGCCCGCCGTCCCCTCCGGCATTTCTGCCCACCCTTCTGGCTCCTTGGTCTTGGGGGCAGCACCATTAGCATCACTGGTGATGACAAGACCCATTTCCCCTGAGTCTTCATGACCTCTCCCCGCAGATCCGGCCACACTGTGCTCCCCGCTGCTGGTGTTACCTGGCCCCTCTGTGCTTGCATGCCCCTTGCCGCTGCTCCCCGGCTCTCCCAGACTGTTGGACGTGTCTGCATCAGCACTGCCCCTGCCAGTGGGCAGTAGCGGGGAGGGATCATCTGGGTAAGGAGCCCAGGGAGCAAGGCCACGGGCTGGAGCATCCTGCCCAGGACTGGTCCTCGCTGGCACGGTTCCCTGGGGTTCATCTAGGGGTGGGTGGTCATGGCTGTTGGCAGAGTTGTGACTTGTGGTACTCTGGGTGGGCGGGTGATCCTTGGAGCGGGACACAAACCTTGCATCTTCCTCCTCACCCATGAAGTCAAGGATGGCAAATTTGGGAGTGGCTGTCCCTGCATCCTCAGGGATCACGCTCAGGAGGTCATTCATGGTTAAACCCCCAGGCTCCATCTCTCCTTCGCTGTGCACGGCAGCAGAAGTGTTTGCTTCGCTGGTTACCAGACGGTCCTTGCTTGCTCCTCCTCCTGGCTTGACAGTGTGCAGGACATCAGCAGGCATCTCATGGGAGCCCTCCACGACATTGGTGCTCAGCTCTGGCTTACGCTCCTCAGCTTTGGTCTCTTTCTCCGTGAAGGGATAGTAAGACAGATCCTCATGGAAGTTGATAAAATTATAATCATAGTAAAAATCATCAACAAAGACATTTCCCTTTCTGGCTGAGAAGTCCTCCTCAGTGATGATATTGACATCATTAGACTCCGGAATATTTGGAATTAAGGGGTTAAATTTAGCAATGTGGTTGCTGGGGATGTAATGGATTTCATTAAATATCTCTCTGCTGGAGGACCCACTGCCAGACCAATCTGTGTTGGCATTGTCTAATTTCTTCTGGCACTGCGGCAAGGAGCAAATAGTTTCCGAGCTGGGTCTTTCTGCAGGGTCACAAGCGGCTCCAGTGCTGTTGCTGCAGTAAACAGGACGCCTCTGTGTCCCATTTCCACACGTTGCGGAGCACTGGAAAAGGAAGAGAGATGCAAACATCAGGAACAGGAGCATGGGCGATGCAGGGTGCAGCAGAAGGAGCCAGGAAGGGGCCGGCAGCGGTGCCGCAGCAGAACCCACCATGCCCCTTGCTGGTGCTCCCCTCCGAGATACTGAAGTGGGTGCTCAACCGTCCCCTGTGCCGCGATGCTTTGGGCACAGGGAGAAGGGGCTCCATGTTGCTCTGCCACGCTCCCACCACCCACCTGGGTCCCAGGATGTCTCCTGTGCCAGTCCCACCTGTGGCATGGGGTCCCCTGTACCAGGAGTCAGGAGCAGGGGGGACTGGTCACACCACTAAGCAGCGGTATTATCGGTCAAATCTACCTCCAGGGCTGTCTCCCCGTTAGAGACCGTCCCAGTGCAGGGTTGGTATTGCAGGGTTCTTTGCTCGGGGTGATCCTTGACCTGCACTCCAGCCAGAAACAATTTTCCTGGGAGATGGACATTGGGAAGGGCATTGGGTAAGATGATCTAATAGCTCTTTTCTATGACCTATTGCCATGAATTGCATCTCTTCTTCTAGAAGAGAATTTTTTGAAACAGGGGATAACAACATGGGTGTTGTCCTAGTACAGAAAAAGCAAGGGTCAATAAGGAGCTTTGTTGAGGACACCCCCTCCTCCACCATAATGGTCTCTTTGAGATTTTTCAGCACAAAAGAAACCCACAAGCTGGAGAGAAGGACAGCAAAATTTTCTGCTGGATAAGTAAATCATAGTGCTACTAATATCACATGTGGGCTGCACAAGCCACAGGCTGCTGCAGTTTGTGGTGACAGACACACAGAGCATTAGTCACGTACATCAAAGCGCCTTACATGACCCAGCCAACAAGAACAAATGGTCAACAAGGCAAACAAATCCAACAGAGGGGATTTCTGCTGAAATCCCTGCTATTTGGATGAAAACAGACAGGCTAAGGTGAGGGTTTGATGCCCAGCCGCCAGCACTTTGAAATTCAGAGGTTAAGGTGGACAGGCAGGGCTGCTGGGCTGGGCTGGCCAGGAGATATGCTCCTCAGACAATATATACTCCCATACTTCGAGCCTTTCTTGTCTTTGCTCAGTCCTCGCGAGGGCCGGGTGCCTGGTTGGGACCTGCCCCGCTCCCCACGCCGGTCCTGGTGGGCTCCTGGGTGGCTGTCCACCCTGCAGGACGTCTCCTCCCAGGCAGGGGCTGTCTGGAGGACATGCTGACCCAGCAGGCTGAGGACTGTGCCCGGCAGAAGGGACAGTCCATAACACTGCGTGGCCACCACCAGGCATTGCCACCAGCTATGCAGTGTTGCTGAAATAAAACATTACCGCACATTAACATCTGTGGGAGGGTGCAAGCAATCTGCTTCTCCCTGCTGGGATGGCCCTGCCAAATCAGGCAGAGGTTAGCTCTTGCAGCATGTGCCTTAAGCTAAAATTTCTCAGCAAATGCCTCCAGCTCCATCCAGGAGACAAATTCCAGGTATTGCAGCTCTTGAGGGGGAAGGAGGGGGTTTATTTGCCAAGGCTCAGTTATCAGGAAAGCTTCTGGGACCCAGATAAGAAATGATGGCTGTTAGGAGCCTCATGGAGGAACACCCAGAGCTTGCATGAAGGTTTAGCATCAAGCACACGGCTGCAGGAGGCATCACAGCAGGCTGCACAGTGGGATGTGCTCCAGCCAGCAACAGATAGATGCTCCTGTATGCAAACCCTTGTGTATTAGTAGACAACAAATAATGCTTCTGAGTGGACTTCTTTGGAAAGTCCATAGAACTGGATATACATTGCTTTAGGGTTCTTCTGGAGGCACTAAGTCCCAGTGTTTAAGCATTTGGTTGGGCTACCCAAACTGCAAATAACCCCTTTGGCTTCGTGAGCTGCCCCAGTGCTGCCAGGGCCAGACAGACGTACGTGCTGCCCTGCCCCAGGGTCTGCAAATACAAAAAAAGCAACAACTGCCTATTATTATTGCTGGACAGAAGGACCACGTTTCTGGGAAGCTTCCAAGCCCCTCAAATTTCGCTACTTACTGGTGGTGGTGGAAATGGAGAAGGAGGGTTCTAGCTTTAAGTGAAAGAAGGACAGAAAAATTACGGACATCTCAAAATCTTGAGCACATTTTTGCTGGGCTCACAGGTCCGTTGATGTCAACACCACAGATGACTGTGACGGCTTGGGCTGGCTTCATGCACAGACCCACGGGCAATTCATGATTTTCCCTTTAAACTGCTGCAGCCGTCTCTCTCAGCCCTGCAATTGTGGCTTTTGTGGGCCCCTAGAAAAATATTTCTAAATAGCTCTCATTTAGCCTTCAAATTTTCTGTTCGCATTTTTATTCTGTTTGTTTCTTAGCAACAAGCTCAGTTCCCAGGCTCTCTCATTTCTCTCCTGATATTTGTCTTAATGCTGAACACTTTTTGAAACCACTGCTTAAATTACGAGTTACAATTTTCTGGTTAAACCCCTCAACTTGTGGTTAAGTTGATCCATAGAAATACAAAAATAAATAAAGCCTACACAGGGTGTCCACAGACCATGGCATTTTACACGTGGGGTTTTTTGGTCTCTCCCTCTCTTTTTAAAAAAATTGTTGAAAAATTTGTGACACTCCCAGGGAACATTACTGAGGGGGTCTCTGTCTCGGCCCACCCCAGCAACAGAGACGAGACAGCTTCGCCCCAGTGCCAGGTCACGCTGCTGGGCAGCAGATGCCCGCTGGCTGGCACACATGTGCCTGGTGCACCCAAACCCTGGCTTGCCCCTAACACTTTGCTTCAGCAAGCAAAAATTATCTTTAAGGCTTCTGCCAAAACAAAGGGGAAGGCTTGTGGTGCTGGAAAATATGCTGAAGGGTTGAAAGCCTCTTGTTTCTGCCCTCCTTGCAATCAAGCAGTGCATCCCCTTCAGAGAGGATGGGGCAGAGTCAAACTGCCCGGTGCTCCTTCCTCACTCTGAGACCTCCCCATGCAATGAAATTCCCGTCCCTGTGAGCTGGTGTTACAACGTCAGCCACGGAAACACATCCATGAATTTCCCCTGTAAACAGGAGCAGAGCCATCACTCTCGGGCAGGCTGAGGATGTCTGGGGGGCACTTTGTCCCCAGCTCCCCCCAGCACTGTGAGACACCGGGACCTCCCTGACGCTATTTCTCACCTCGGACCAGTTCCCCATGGCCCACTGGGAGGGACAGGGGACCTCCCGGTGACAGGGTGCGGTGGCATCTGGCTTGGAGAGGTGCTGGCATTCTGCTTGCTGCAATGCCCTCTGCTCGTCCAGCCCCACGCTCTGGATGCAGAGCACCGTCCTCTTCATCAGCCCCGACTGGCCGCAGGTGGCCGAGCATTTCTGCCATTCACCGACCCACCACCTGGGGAAATGTGAACAGAGAAACGTCTCAGCTGGAGCAAGCGGCCATGAGCCAGGCTCTGGCCCGTGCCCCACCACGCCGAGCACTGCAGAGCGAGCACCGAGAGGTGTTTGGGGCTAGGAGACGTCCACAAGATGCATGTGGACTTCAGCAGCCTGTAATGATGAGCGGGGCCCAGGGGAATTAGGATCCTTACTGCGGCTTATGTTTCAGCCCAAGATCCGGGTGCCCAGACTGAGGGTCAGGGATGGATTAGTCCCCGTGTGGTGTCGGGGATGGTTATTTGCACAGAGGCAGAGAGGGGCTCTCAGCCCTGCCAGGATGCTGCCTTCCCGTATGGCTCGTGTTCTGCGGAGAAGCAACACACTGCAGCCATGAGACAACCACACGGATTTGCTCCCATGGACCAACACAGGGTCTGGGACCCATTCTCAAACATGAGGGAGAGGAGAGGTGCAGAACCATAGGTGCAAATAGCTGCTTAGGGCAGTTTGGAGATTAAAGCTTTGCTGAGAAGGGGTGAGGAGGAATCAAGCGGACCTGGCTGGGCAGGGCTCCTCGCTGCACGTCCTTTGCTGGTCATCGGGGCGCGTCAGCGCGTCGCAGTACCGCTCCTCCACGATGCCAGCCAGCTTCTCCACGCAGTGAACAATCTGCCGCTGCACCCCTGTGGACACAGGCAAAGGCTTGGCTCGAGACAAAAATCAAACCAAACCAGCGAGCATCCTCTGCCGCAGGTGAGAGGAGGCCCTAAGGTAAGCCTGAGCCACCAAAATCAGGGGAAAGAAAATTAAACCGCCACTGAAATTGAAACTGGAAGTCGAGAGCCCACTCCTGCTGAGGCACTGATGCCCTCACAGAGCCCAATGCCACCAGTGCTCCCAGTGTACCCACGTGGGAAACGCAGAGCTGGACACCTGGTCTTAATCTGACATGTGTGTGATGAGACCTACAGAGCTTAACTGGGCTGAAAAATGACCCTGGATACGCAGCTATAAAGCAGGAACACCTGGGACAGGATGGGTGGATGGATGGATGAATGGATGTAAGCAACACTGGTCCAGCCAGGATACGGGGTTCTGAGCATTACAAGCAGCAGACCACAGCCAAAGCCCTCCATGGGGCTGGCGGGAGAGGGTTTCTGTCTGTCCAGCACAAGGCAAACCTCAGCTCCTGTCCTGAGACCCAGTCCAGGGCTGCTCACATAGAAAGCTAAAAACAGACCACAGAAAGAGTTGGCAAATCTTGTTCTCCCTTAGAAAAAAGCTGCTGCATCCTGCTCTTTCAGGACTTAGGGTTGTCAGGAAATACCTAAGGAATGGCAAGAGTTTCCACAGAAGGGAAGGTGAGGACAACCATGTTCAGAACTGTCAGCAGACCCCAAACATGAAGAGACGGCTTGCTTCAACCTCGCAAACTTCACAGGACATCTCTGCTCGCCCTCTCAGTGCTTGGTCTCTGTACCAAGCGGTTCAGAGGGACAAGATGGGTCAAAAGCAGGAACATTGCCACCCTTCTGCTGGCTCCCACTCTCAGATTTCTGCAATGACCTCGTCTTGGTCCTGGTAGCCTCTGGCTGGATCCTTTGGTCACAGGCATCACAAGGGGCATTGCTGGGTGAGCTGCTGAGCAGAAATCTCTAGAGTAAAACCTTTACTACCCTACAGCTTTTATGGTCAGCAGTAAGATGAAAGAGATGCAGAAAAATGCCCTTCCACAAGCTGCCTAATGGGCTTTAACAGCAATGCAGCTGGCAGAGGCTCTGCAGAAAACACCCTGCTGCTGGACGGACCCCTCGGCCAGAGGGAAAAGCCTTTCCCCATCTCTCCCCTTGTGAAAAGCCTCCGCAGCCATGTGTTTGGGGCTGCCAAAGCCACACAGAGGAGTACATGTGGGGCAGGATGGCAAGCAGTGGAGATGCTGCAGCCCACGGGGGGAACACTGTCCTGGCACCACTGTCCAGAGCCACATCCAGCCATCAGAGCGCCTGTGTGCACGTGAGTGTGCATGCACACACACACACAATGAGGCTTTCGGGGGGGCTGTGTCCAAAGGGGAGACAACTGGCAGCAGCACAGGTCTTTTTTGGCAGGCTCCTGCCCCAGCCGCAGCTCATGGATAAATCACCCGCCGAAGCCTCCTGCCCCTGGTCTGCCGTGCTCACAGGATGACATTTTTCAGGATGACCTCACCCTCAACATGCTGCCACACTGCCTACTTTTGTCCTCCTTTTTGCAACATGTATTTGACCTGTGACTTGGGAGAGATCTAAATATTAACAACTGCCATCAGCCGAGATTGATATGACTCTGCTGAAGCTGCTGAGTTGGGCTTTGGCTCAAGCACTCGGGAGCTTATGGGGCCAGTGGGGCTGGGGCTGGCCCCCACAGAAAAGGCTCAGCCTGAGTTCTCCCAAATCTATGTCCCAGCTCACACTGTTATCCAGCCCAGGGAGAGGGGCTCAGCCCTCCTCCAGCTGCTCACCTGTGGCCAGACAGGGTGAGCATCCTCACCCAACTCCTGCCCAATTTGCTCCTGTATTTATTTCCCTTCTGGTCTGGAAGCCAAGCACTCAAACCTTACAAAGGAAAACTGGTTTTAAACAAAAGTAAGTGCTTTCAGCTCCTGCCCTCCCCAACTCCCCATGCTCCAGGGCCCATGCAAATCCACAGTGAATTACTCTCAGTGTAAATGTACATGAAACACCCCGCCAGCTCCTGCCACACCACAATGCTCCCGCTCCAGGCAGGAATCCATACCTGTCTCCCAGGAACAGGCAGGAAACATCTCCTGGCACTCTATGCTATCTAGAAAGTATAAGTGTCCTTGAATTCCCTTTTTTTTGGTGGCAGCTGCGCTCGAGGAAGCACTCGCTGGTCCCAGACCATCCCCCTCCATCAGCCACCCCAAAAAAGCTGCCCCAGGATGCCTGGCCAGCGGTGCAGTGGGGCGGGAAGGGGGGGAAGCAAGTGTCTGACACCACGGGGCTGTGCAGGACCTCAGTGCTCTGCCCGTGCCAGGCACCCTCCCCTGTGCTCTCTGTAAAATCCTGGAGATCATACCCCCTGGAGAGGCCCAGCCAGGCAGGAGACCGGCCATTCCACACTCCCTGGATTTCTCTAAAGCTCTTTTGTCTCCATCACCCTGATGCCGAGGAACACCCAGCGTGGTAACAGGACACCGAGCAAAGAGCAAAGCGCTGATAAAGCATGGGGTCTGGCGGGTGAGCGTGGCAGGGGCACCCAAGAGTGGTGACCTCAACAGATGCTGCTTCCCCCCACCCCCTCCCCGAGACCTCCTGAAACAAAAGACCCAGGAATTTCTAAGGCACACCCACAGTACAGGGATGCTCTGCCTGCTCCGTTCCTCCGCCGCGGGTGGCGGAGCCCCGGGGTCCCGCAGGAGCTGGACTCACCGGTCCCGCACGTGGCGGTGCATGTGGTCCAGGAGCCGAAGCGCCAGAGGAACTCTGCCTGCTCAATCTCGTTCTCACTGTCGGCCGGGCGCTGGATGGTGTACTGGTACCGCACGCCGGGGTTGGTCTCCTGAAACAGCAGCTGTGGGGAGACAACGGACGGTCAGGGACGTGGCTAGTGCGGAGCAGTCAGGGCTTGCCATTGCACCCCCGGGGCTTTTCAGGAGATAACAACCTGCCCAGCATGGCCATAAGGATGTGATTCTCTGTCCTGCTTCGTACCAGGGCTGCATTACCTGTACCCCAGCAGCAGCTCATGACCATTTTGACAAGGAGGTTAGCAAATGGCTGAAGCAGTGTAGGAGCAGAGGAGCTGCTGTTAATTCCCCTGCTAATCCTGTCCAGTTCCACTGCCAAATGCAACCCCATCCAAGGACTTCTCAAGGTTCAGCACAGTGAAGGGTCCAAGATGGTCAGACCTCCCCAGGAGGTTTTGCATGGGCTACCGCTGGCCCCAGCCCAGCCATGGGTCTGCAGCATGTGGGGCAGGAATGACCCTCCCCACAAGGACAGACCCACTGCTTGCTCCCGCCAGTTGGGAGCGTGGTGAGCAACATCTGCCTCTCTCCATCACTCTTCCTGAACTCTCAGTGAGGGATGTTATGGCTGGAGGGAGGCTCTGACTGCTCCCAGCCCTGTCTGCCGGACTGATGGTGGGTGGCCTGGGCAGATGGACACTCAGGTGAACATCAGTCACAGTGCCCTGTCCTTTGGGATGGTGGCAGAAGGAAGGGAAGGGGACAGCAGCAAGAGTCCAGCCCTGCAAAGGAGGAATCAAATCCCCTTGCCTCTGCATGTCCTAGAGAGCTGCAACTGCTCTAGCAATCGCCCTGGGGAAGTACCGTAGCACATCTCAGCTCGAGATGCTGGCTACCCGTGTCAGTCCCCGTTTGCACCTCCAACCTGCCATCGGCGTGCCCTGGTTGGCACCAGGCGAGTGGCTCAACCGTGTTAGAGGGAGCTGCCGGCAGCAAATGCCAGCAACGGCTGATGGTGACATGGGCCTGAAGGAATTTCCTTAATTGCTCCCCACTTGAGACGGGTTCCCGCTGCTCTCAACATCCACGAAGTGGCTCCTGTGGTTGACACAAATCCTGCCCAAAGCACCTCCCGCACCAGCGCTTGGCAAAGGCTGGGAGTTTAACCTTGTTTTTCTTAGCCTAAGTGCTCCCATTATTGCCAAAGCTTTGTTGTTCTTGGAGCTTTGGCAGGAGCAAGGGCATCTTTCCAAAACCTCTTCATGAATATTGAAACATTTTTGTCAAAAGGTTTTAATTAGGTTACAAATCCCAGAAAATTATTTGCGGGTGCCAAGCACACCAGCGTTCCCATTAACAACAGCACTTGGTGGCAGATGAGCCCAGGATCTCGCTCACATTTCATCCTGAGCCTCTGCTGAAAGAAATGCAAAAGGCAAAGACAGGCTGCTCGACGGAAATTCCCACATGCAAAAAAGAGTAAAACTTGAAATTTCTAGTTGTTTCAGAGGATTTCAAACGATCCTTTTAGATTTTTACCTTTTGCTTCAAGGGCTTTTGTGAGGAAGTGGAGCCTGACCTGCAGTGCCCTGGGCAGCACCACCCGGGTTTGGACCATGGAGCAGGACCCCTCGGGCCGAGCTCCTCACCACGGCGTCAGGCAGCGCAGAGGGGACTACGGCACTGGCGGGAGCGCAGCACTGCCAAGGGAGTGCTGGTGGGCCACCCTTTGCCACCACGACGGTTCCCAGCTCCCACTGCATTTGCCGGCTGCTCCAGCCCTGCCAGAAGCACCACGGGCTCTTCCCCTGCTCTTGATAAGATATGGGAAAGGCCTCAGGAAACAGGCTCTTTCTCCTCATGCTCTCTCCGCTGTGTAAATATTTTGAGGAATGCTGCAAAAGGGACAAAGCTCAGCTGGAAGCAGCGTGGGCTAGAAACGCGGTCCTTCGGCCAGCAGTGCATGCTTGGCTGCTCCTGATGTTGGCTCCCAGAGAAACGTGGCCCCCATCCCCCAGATGGACCAGCAGCTCAGCCCTCACGGCAAGGCAGGAAAGCCAAGGACTCTGTCCCCTCCATCCTCCCCGCCACACACTCCAGCCACCAGCAGATCCCAAACCATACCTGGATCCACACGGGCTCCACAGTGGGCCCCGGTGAGGTGAGGTTCTCCCAGTTCCCTGTCCTCTTGTAGGTGAAGGTGGTCCCCGCCACCCTGTAGTCCCCGTTCCACTGGATGGTCCAGCCGCCGTTCAGGAAATACTTCTCCGGGTCCTCGCTCCGCAGCGCCAAAAAATTCCCAGCTTCTGCAACTTCTTCAATCCGGATCTCCCGTGCTCCCACGGGGATAATCCCAATATCAACGTAACCTGGGAACGGAACAGAGCATTGGTCTTGCGGGGGGGGGGGGGTGTGTCACAGATGTGGCAGAGATGATCTGCGCCCTCAGGCGGGTGCCAGCACCCCTTGGGTGGGTGCTGGTGTCCCTGGGGTGCCAGCATCCTGCCAGCCCTCACACCTCTGCAAGGCACCAGCAGGCACCAAACCCCACCTTGCACTGAGCCCAGCTGCATTGCCTGCTGGGAAAGCCCATCGCAGACCGAGACATTTCCCGCATGGGTGCTGGCAAAGCGTTTACCACACTTTCAATGTGTCCTTGTCAACACACAAAATCCCCTTAAACCTTTCCAAACCGGCTCCAGCTTGCGCAGATTTGTTTTCAGGCCTTTAGACGCAAAGAGCAGCAAGGGAATATTTTTCTTCAAGGAGCAAGAAGTGGAATGGCAACACCATGTCTCCCCACGCTGCCGCTCAGGTCTTATCCCATCCAAATTGACAAGTCGTGATTAAAAACCACACTCCAAATGAGCAGCACCAGTGAGCCCGGCTCCGAGTGGAACAGGCACCTGGTGTTTTGGGGAGGGAGCCGAGCGCCCTTACCCAGCCCCTCGCTGTCCTCGAAGGTCTTCTTGACGGTGTGGCAGGTGGAGCCGTCTCCGTGGCAGACGCCGCACCGGTCCTCTACCGCGTTGGAGTCGATCTCGTAGTCGCAGCCCACGTTCTGCAAGGCAGCCCCGTCAGCCGCCCGCGCCCCCGCACGCCCCCAGCCTTGCACCGTGCCGTCGGCCGCTGACACGGGAGGAACGAGGGAGAGGAGGACCAGCCTTGGTCCTAAATGGTGGGAAATAAGGAACATGGATGGGAGAGAGGGACGAGCTGGAGTCCTTTTGCAGGATGGGTGGTGATACAGCCACATCGGCTGCAATACGGGTTTCTCTAACATATCCTCGCCATCTTGCTGTCCTGTTCAGACGCAGCGAGGATTACGACCCACATCTCATTTTTACCTTTTCCTACCCGCGTCCCTGGGCAGCAGAGCCTGTAAGCACACGTTACATGTCAGGCTGAGCTGGGAAAACCCCCTGGTCCTTGGCCCTGCTAGTCCTGTTTCAAAACACTTCCCCAAAACCTTTTTTATATTCTGCTGAAACTCTCTCTAGACCTCATGCCAAATCACTCAATGGGTGCAGAGCAAGAGCTTCCCTGTGATTTTGTACCATAAAAGCTTCAGCCAAGACCCCAAAGGGTCCCGCTGGGTCCCGTGCCAGCGAGGAGCCTTCAGCCTTTGCTGCCCGAGGAGGTGCCCAGGCACCACTGGCACACACCTACAGCAGAAGCACCCACTGTTTTAACTACTGCGATAGTCTGTAGTGAGCCAGGTTTAACTCCAGTGTCGCAGCCAGCAGCAGGCTCAGCGGCGACGAAGGTTTTGTGTGCAGTGAGCTCTGGCTAAACGTGCTGTCGTCTGCCGCGAGCTGCTGGATCGCACCCTGTTGTATGTGCCAAGTAAAAATCATGAAGCCTGCACCCTCCCTCCAGCCCATGCCTGTGTATCAGCACGCTGCAGCCTTTGAAGTAATTTACAGCCTATTACAGGAACAAACGGGACCTTCTCAAAGCCTCCAGTTGCCGTCCGGCCCCTGCCTGCTGCTGCTGGCAGCACGGCCAGTGAGAGGGAGAAGTTTCCATGAATGGTTTTTATATAAGAGGCTGCAAGGAAACTCATTGACTGATTATTTTCCCTCTTTCCTGCTGCTCTTTGTGCTGTCCAAAAAGCCTTTTTTCCAAAAAGCCTATTTTTCTGAAAAGCCTTTCAGAGAGCTTCTTTATCCAACACTACGGCAGACCCAACCGTGTCCTGCCTGCTCGCGTGTGTCCCCGGTGACAGGTGGCCGTCAGCTTTCCGGCAGCGTGGCTTTGGTACATCCCATGGTGGGAATCTGCACCACAGACCATGGTACCACAGCAGCTCAGATCGCCACCCATTCCCTAATTTAACAGAAATCCAATGTCCTCCAGGTGTGCTTATTCTATCCAAAACCTCAGGACCGCTTCCCTAGGGAAAAGGAAGGTGTGAATGAAGGGACCGTCTTGCTGCCACCAAACGCAGCTGCAGGACCCAGGGCACAGCTCTGCAAAGTGTCCTCGGCCATGCCAGCACCTCCCACAGCGCCAGCTGTGCCATCTCCACCAGATTCCTGTGTCTCCCACACTGAGAGATGCCCTCCCTGGCCGGCAGCCAGAGCCATGCCACCGCATGTTGCAGCACATTTGTAAGGAGCTTCCAAGAAAGAAAAATAACATCCCAGAAGGAAGGACAAATGCCAGTGCTGGGAGAGGCTGCCAAGCCAGGGGAAGCATCTCCATCACTGCAGGTCAGACCTGTGGCCACCACCACCAGCCACACTTGGGGTGCAGGGCTGGTCTGGGCATCCTCTCTACACACCCTTTCATATCCCTGACCTTAGTTTCAAGGGAAACTTTTCTTGCTTCATTTCCTTGGGTTTGTGCTCTATTTCCTTGAGGCCCACACAGAGGCTGAAATATGTCCGTACCACACACCTCATGGAAATAAGGAAAGCTTTCTGAGTGGTGAATGACAAAAGGAGTAAGCTCAGCCCGTCAGCGCGTGCGAGAGAGGGGATGATGTTCACCTACGGGATGGGTCACAGCACCCGCCTGCATTTCCCCAGGCACGGGGGTCCTTGGGCTCCCTCCCCAGAGGGCCCTGGCATGGGACCCACCTTGCAGATGCCGTTGATGCACATGTCGCGGCTGGCGTTCATCTCGTAGCATGGTGTCCCATCAATGACGGCGTCCCGCAGTTTTTCTGCAAAGTATTCATCCTCTGGCCGGCAGTGCAGCTCGCAGGGGTTAACTGGGGAACCCAATAGGCAGAAACTAAACCCAAGTAACCATTTCTGAAAACATGTATTAACCCTGCAAGCCCAGCCATAATTTAAAATACAGCATAAACGTGCTGCAAGGCAAATCTTACAGACACGAACAGCAAAACCAAGCCATTAGCAAGACTGTGTTTCAGGTTTCTCATTGGGGCTGCAGGCAGAAACCCGGCAGCGGGCTTTGCCTTCGACTCACTGTTGTTGGGCACCGGCGTCCACCTGTAGAGTTTCCCTTTGTAGAGCATGGGGTTGAACTGGCTGCACTGGACCTGACGGAAGGAGGGCTTGTCGGGGGGACATGGCCTGACGTTGCAAATCCGGAACCGCTTCCGCTCCCCCAGGCAATACCTGCCCCCATACTTTGGCCTGTCCGTGGGAGGGAAAAGGGAAAAATCATAGAATCACAGAAGGGTTTGGGCTGGAAGGGACCTTAATGGTCATCTAGTTCGACTCCCCTGCCATGGGCAGGGACACCTTCCACCAGACCAGGTTGCTCAAAGCCCCATCCAACCTGGCCTTGAACACTTCCAGGGATGGGGCATCCACATCCTCTCTGGGGAACCTGTTCCAGTGCCTCACCACCCTCACAGTGAAGAACTTCTTCTTTACATCTCATCTAAATCTACCCTCTTTTAGTTTAAAGCCATCACCCCTGTCCTATCAAATAAGGACCTACCACACAAAAGGGGAAATTCCCTTTTTATTTGCAGCTAAGGGAGGGTGGGTTTGTACCTGCTGCTAAGGTTGATCTCATGAGGTTGGGTCAAGCCTGAATCCACGTGGAGTCAACGGGGAGCTCTCCCAGTTATAACTCACACGTAGCACTGCTGCAACATTCGTGTAAGGAAGCTGGCTACGAACCGAACATCCACCCCACTCCACAGAGCAAGCTTTTGAAATGCGTGGAGACCACAGCCCACATCCTTCTCCAAGTCCCTCCTGGAGCAGTTCCCTGCTGCTGCTGCGGCTGCTGGGCTGTGCTACAGGACCGCGCAGGGTGAGACTGTGGAGCAAAGGCAGCTTTTGCTGAGTGACGGCTCTCAAGCCAGATTAGCTACATCTTGGGTCTTGTCCCTCGACAGTCCCTCCTTAATGTTGGAAATATGACCAGTTTTATAGTCTAGTGCATGATGCTATAAAAGCAGTTATTAAAGTCAGGTGTCACTGGCAGTGTACACATCTGAAGCCCCCGCACCTCTTGCAGCTGCAGCCAGGCACCCTTCCCTTGGGGTAAAACATCTCCTTCACCATCCCGGGTACTGTGGCTGACGAGATGCCAATGCTCCCAGGAGCCATGTTAGCCAGGTGCCCATTCTGCAGCTGCTCCAGAGGAGCTGCTCTCCATCCCGCCCAGGACACGCTTCTGACTCTGCTCCTCTACTGCCCAAGGGAAGAGCAAAGCTGCTGCTGGACTTTTTAAAGTAAGAGGGACTTTAAAAGCAACGATAGGCTTTTCTCAGGTGCCAACAGACCCTCAAAATACTGCCACTGTCTCTTGATGCTTGCCTTTTCCTTTGGTCACAGCACTCTCCATGGCCCACATCCCCATGACCTCATGAAAATTACTTTTTCCCTGATCAGTTAAGTCCGGGCACGCTTTGCTGAAGAGAATAAAGTTAATTATTATTTTAGAGTTGTGTTTACACACCCTGCCCCAAGGAAATGCCTGCGGGAGGAGGACTGCCCAGTGCTCACATTTATTCACTCCATCCAAAAGGCAAAGCTGAAGATTTACCTACGGTGGCCAAAGCAAACAACTGCCCGGGGAAATTCTGCTGCTTTTCCAGTGTTTGCTCTCCTGCCCGCCCACAGCTGTGTTTAAAACACTCCATAAACTACAATTGCACTTCTGCCACAAAACTCATGTCAAACAGAAACCCAGCTCTTGACCTGGAACCGAGATTACGCGGCGCTTCTTTAAACAGCTCAACAGCATGTGCTAAAAACAACACGCCCAAGGAAGAAGCTGGGCAGAAAGCACATCTGGCCTCATTAGAGAGCCTGCTCCTGCAGCTTTCAGAGCTCCTCAGGACTCTGAAAAGCGACTGCCACTGCAACATTGCTCACAAAGCCCTTTTCTCTCCCTGTCCCAGGACACTCTGACACCTGGGCAAGCCAGGGGCTTTGGCTGAATCTAATACAACAGCAGTTGGGTGATGAAGGGGACATCTGGGGAGCAGACGGGTGAGCCCAGAAATCATGGGATGGACAAGGCTGCTCCTCCGCCAGTGCCCAGACGCTTCCCGACGAGAGCCAGCGCTGGCTGCAGCACCGGCAGGCTGGGAGGAAGCAGCCTCCGGCCGGGCGCAGATCAGAAATTGCTCACAGCAAGCAATGGGGTGATACACAGCAGCTGGATTTTTCAAAACGACTGACTCAGGTTCAAAGAACACCTATTTTTCCTTTTCTGTCATTAAAGGACACCAGATATGTTTTACATCTACAAGTGTGGAGGCTTTGCTCTTTGTTTGAGTCAATCGCAACTGCTCTCTGCCTGCACAGAGCAGGAGCGACTTATCTGTGGAAGGAGGCAGAGCAAACTCTGCCCTTCCAGAGGTTTCTGCTGCCCAGCCGGCTGGATAACCCCGTGAAATTAATCTCTCGAGTGTTTCAAAAACACATTGTTCAGACTGATAACTGCATAATGGTACAGCTTTGCCGTGTGATGCAGACAGGGGTATGACCGCACTGGCCAGATGATGGTCCCCAGCTTTACAGGGTGATAAAGAAGCGCTGGGTTCCTCTCCTAAATAGGGTCCAGATGAGCTCCGGAGGAGCAAGCGCTCACTTACGTGGGGCTGCTGCACTGCCTCTCCGCGCTCTGCACGCCCGCACCGCAGCTGCGTGAGCAGGCAGCCCATGAGCTCCAGGAGCCCCAGCCACCGTCGATCGCGTCGGGACGGTAACCCACGGGCACGCACTCGCCGTTGAAGCACCACTGCAAGTGACAGGCCAGAAGAAGAGAAAATGAGGTTTAAGGATGCAATAATTGATGGTGAGTCACACAGCCCGGCCACAGGGAGCACTGAAGCCCAGCACCCATATTGCCCTGTGAAAATCCATGCTTCGCTCACACGGAGGTGCCTGGGGGTCAGCTGGGCTCTGCCACAGCCCGGTGCACCTCTAAGCAATGGGACATTGAGAGATGTTGGGCTGTTTGAGGATTTGCTTGAGGCAACATACCCAAACCTCCACCTGAGCAAGGGGATTCGTGGCCTGATCTCAGCCCCGAGGGAAGAGCCAGCGAGGCATAGCCACAGACAAAGGCACGGCGGGAGGTTTCGCAGGGAGTGGTGGCTAAGCCCAAGGTCATCCCCAGTGCTCTGGGGCCAGGGCTTTGGGAGGGGACACTAAACCTAGCGAGGACAGATGTCTATAGGTATTTTTATAACTCTATATTATGCTACCTTGGACAGGAAAACCATGTTCTGGAAGAGCGACGCTGCGTCGCAGGGCTGCTGCGGTACAGGAGCCAGCATCACCCTTGCAAGGGTGACTGGAGCTGGCTGCAGATAGCTGGCCCCCTCCACCCCCCATGCTTGGTGCAGCACCCGCCAAGCTGCCGTGGGTGCTGCCGGACCCTCTCTGCCCCACAGCAAGGAGAGGTGCCTCCCCAAGGGGGGGGCAGGTCCCGGAGACGAGCATCCACCACCACAGAGGGAGAGCCTTGTGCTCTCCTGCCATGGTAATTAACTGCGTGTTTCACCTTCTTAAGGCATTTTCAGCTTCACTGAAGGCAGTCCCTCCCTGGCAGCAGCGGGTGTTTGGGCAGAGCAAGGGCAGTGAGGTGAGCCCATCCCGGTACGCAGGAGCCTGTGAAATTCCTCTGCGTGCAGGACAAGGAGTCTCTGCAGCCGCGGAGGGGACTGCTCCCCATTACCTTGTTCTCCCCGCACGCAGTGCCGTCAACAGCAGCGTCCAGCTTGGAGTGGCACGTGTTCCCTACTGTGCACCACAGCGTGTGGCAGACACTCTGCAGAAAACACGGTTACACAGGACTCAGTTACTGGACCGGCCGACCCATCGGCACAAATTGGACTTGCAGGGAGAGGATCGCCCCGTGCAAACCCCCCCACCCCCAGATAGCCCCTCGGAGCCGCACAAGCCCGTGTAACATCAGGGGGGACCCTGGCTTACATCCATGTCGTCGCAGAAGGTGGAGTAGGCACCGTACTGCAGCCGGCACTGGTGGCCCACATCGTAGAGGACACCCGGGGGCACCAAGGGGTAGTCCAGCACCTCCTGGGCAGGGGGGTCATCCAGGCACAGCCCCCAGCCCCGGCTGAAAAACAGAGGTCAGAGCGGCATCACCACCAGCCCAGCACACTATAACGCTCCAGCAGCTGCTAACGGAGGAACAGAACAGCTCATTAATGTCCCACCATGATGAGAAGCAATTAGCATTTCTAGCCAATAGGACCCTGGCTCTCCAGTCAACCCTGGAGCCGCTCCAGCAGGCAGACAGGCACATGTGGGTACCTGCTTTTCGGAATGGGTGCCCGCTCCCAGAGCAATCACCCCACAGACCCCCGGCACGGTGGGTTATGGGGAAGGCGGAGGGGCAAAGGCAGCAGCGGCTTCTCTGTGCAGCTGCGGGGCCAGTGCCTTGCACACTCCCCCTTTCCCCCCTGAGATGCCCGTCTCCCTCTTATGGAAAGCCAGAAATGTAATTTTCTCTGGGAATAATCCCTTGGATTTTTGCTTTGTGAACAGGATATCAGCTCAGTCCTCAGCTGGGACCCGCTTTTGCCATTCAAGATAAAGGGTTTAATTGAACAAACATTTCATTGCCAAGAAACAGATGCTGTCCCCGCATTTGTACATCATGCTGACCCCAGAAATGTCCCTGTGGACAGCACAACCCATGTGTCAATGCCCTGCTAATAGAAATAAAGTAGACTGTCAGCAGCAAAACGCACTCACTCTCGTATTTGCTGCTACAAACAGTGCTCAAACTGTGCTGGACAGGCTGTCTTTAGAAAAGAGATATTAAAACTGAGCCATCAAGGCAGCCGGTGGCAGGCAGCCAGGCTGCGGGAGCCGCGAGGGATGTTCCTGGCCGCCTCTCTCGGCTCTGAGCGCTTTTGCTACGATACTTCACAAACACACAAGAAATTGTCACTAGTTAAGCTTTCAGTGTTGATTTAAACAAACTTGTTTCCAGCAAGGCAAAGTCTCTGGCGAGGGTTTCTCAGCAGATTAGATTACTTCGGCCTGCTGTGATTGGGAACAGGTCTAAATTAGTTTGAAACAAGATTCCTTTTTAACCCAAACCAGCAACACAGAAACAAGGGCCAGCAGCACAGGAGAGCTCCTGCTTTGGGGTGCCGGCAGAGCCACAAGGCGATGCCCGGCAGAACTGGCACGCTCTCCTCCCTTTTCCATCCCACCCCAGTGAGGTCCATACTGGACACCTGCACAGCTCACTTGGCTGAAGACAGCCCCTTAAAATACCATGTGTATATATTTTTATAAGCAGCTTCCCTATGGGAAAAACCAGTAAACAGGTTGCTTTCAGCAGCCCAGGGGCTTGAAAGTCTTTGTTCCCAAGTCCACAACAGCAGGAGCATCCTGCCTCTCCCAGCCTGGCAGGGAGGGAAGGATCGCTGCGAGTGATGCAGGGCTGAGCTGGGATGAATCAAGTGTGGATTAGGCAGCTGGACACAGTATCGTGGTGCAGCCTGTTTCAGGCATAGAGAGGTCACTGCATTGCACCTCCAGAGGTATTTTCTTTACCTGCTGGTAGAAAACACTTTAAAAGAGTATTTTCTTTAAAAATGGAAAGAATGATATCTTTGCTGGGGAAAGTCCAGGCTTAAGCACTGGGCTCCTGCATGAGCTACATGCATGATACTGGTGCTCCTCTGGACTAGTTCATCAACTGCTTGTTCAGGTACCAGCACCTGGGGCCCCGCACATCGCCCCAAAACCACTCCCAACCCTCCATGCCCTCTGATCTGCTCAAGACCCTTTCTGCCTTGCCCCAGCTTACGGGAGAGGTCTCTGTCCCAGTATGGGAGGTGATTTAGATTTGCTGTCAGCTTTCCAGTGCTATGTTTAAAATATATTTCTTCATTAAATATTTTACAATTGTCCTAAATATGTTACAATCACCCTAATATTTTACAATCGTCTCTTCCATTGGCCAAAATACATTACTGAGCCAGCAAAAATTGGCACAAGTTTCCCTCTGGCTTTGCAGGGATATGCAATAAACCACACTCTGCAGTAAAAATGCACAGGGGTCTGCACTGCATCTGCCTGTTTCAGTTCATTCGTTAACGAGCTGGATGATGGAGTAGATGGTATGATGATCAAATCCCCGTATGGGAGCAGGCTGGGAGGATCTGCAGATATGTTCAAGAGCAGGATTAAAATTCCAAAAGCTCTCAGAGAACTGGAGGAAGGGTCCAAAAAGCCAGGATGGAATTCAATAAAAACAAAGGCAAGGATTGGAGCTTGGGAAGAATCAGCTGCACGAACAGGGGATCTGGCAGAACTGACAGAGGAATGATGCAGCAGGCAGGGCTGCATGCTGCCGTTGGAGCAGGGCTGCAAAGGCAGGGAAAGACCAGCCGTCCCCAAGCTCCGGGAAGGAGATCAGCTGGAAGGAGCCCCTAGGAGGATGATGGAAGATGGCCTCCAGCACTGTGCAAAGAGGCTGAAAAACTGGTTGATCTAGAGAGAAGACTGAAGGGAGACAAGACAACCTGCAGCTGTGCCGAGGCTGCTGCTGAGATGAAGGGAGGCTGCTCCATACTGTCACGTGCTCATGGTGCAGGCAGGGGATCCACGAGATACCAGACCCTGTTTTACAAGGGTATTCCACCAGCCAGGCTGGGAAAGAGCTCACGTCACGGTGAGGGGTGGAGAGCAAAGAGCCTTACAGCATCTTCCAACTCCTCCGAGGGTTAGAGGGGAAAAAATCACAGAACGCCAAAAAGGGCTTATCTGGGAAGCGCTGGCATGTCCCAGGGCTGATGAGATTCCCAGGTCCGGAGCAGTGCCTCCACCACGGAAGCATCACCACCCACCCTGTGCCAGCCTCCCTCATTAGCCTGCATGATGGATGCTTGTTCCTTGGGGGCCACCGCCACCACAGCAGGGAGGAGACCCCTTCCATCACCCCTGGGTGTCCGAGCAGACCCCGACCCACAGCCTTGCCAAGAGGGTCACCCAGCCCCGGCTGCACCCAGGGCCTGACCCACAGCACCAGGGCCGTGCCGCTGTCAGTGACGGGAATCATCTTCAGATGCTTAAATGTTCAGCAGTGCTTGTAAAATAAAAATCTTTTGTAAAATAATAATCGTCATCTGAGAGTGCTTTTTTTAACAAACGCGAGGTCTGTTCCAAGCACATCCAGCAGCCCCAGGTCAGCAGGGTCTTATTTTCTGGCTCATTCCTTCCTGTTCTCCTGCCAACATCTTATTATAACACACTCATGTCTGTGCTGGCAACGGGCCTCTCCCTCACCGGGGGGATGTCACAGTCAGTGAAAGACGCCTGCCGGGCTCTGCTCCACTCGTAAGGAAGAGTTGCCCCTTCTAGGGGGAGCAAGGAGACCAAAACCCAACTGGAGAAGCATCCAGCTGCTCTGTTTCTTCCCCACTGCAGCTCATAGCAGCCCAAGGTCATTGCAAGCGGGAAATTCTTAATCCAAAAGTGAAGGTTAAAAGCAGAAGGCCAAGAACGCTGCAGATACAAGAAAGCTCCATTCCACCAAAAGGCGTATATCAACAATAATTCACCCTGCATGGAGGCCAAGCCCACATGTTCCAGGCTGGGATTTAGAAATGGGAGCTCAGCCCCGGGCAGCCTCCCTGCCATGTAAGTGCCAGTCCCTCGCCCAGCTCTCCCCATCACGGTTTCTTGCCGATGCTCTCACTGTTTTCTAACCTTCCCCTAGCAAGGAAGAAAAATGTTTCTCCAGTGCAAGCCACTGGCTGACAAACGTAAATCTCTGGGCCGCGTTCCTAAGAACTTAATAACAACAGGCTGAAAAATCAGCCACGGGGTGCTAAAAATAAACAAATGCACAGAAGAATTTGGCTTGGTCTCATTTCCTCACGTGATGTCTCCTGCCTACAGGCAAACATCATCTGCCCTGTGCAGAGCACCGAAGAAAACTGCACAGAGCATCGAAGAAAACCACTTCAGGTTTATTTGTTCAAGCCACAACCCCTGTGCCACCACCCAAATCTCGTGCTGCTTTTGTCTTCAACCCCCATCCTTCACAGCAAGGACCGAGGCAACCGAGTGAGATAAAAGCATCCCCACGTGCCCTGGGGCTGACTTCTGAGCGCAATTGCCTGGGTCAGTCCCCAGCTGCAGACCCAAGCCCCAAGCCACCCCCAGCACCCCACAAGCCAAGAAGAAGAGGAAAGGAGGACTTACTCAAGGAATCGTGTGATGTACTCCCGGCTGCAGCGGGACCAGGTGAGTGGGGACGTGTCATACAGGAGCTGTGGAGACATGATGAAAGGTCTTTTCCCAACTGGCTCACAGTCATTGCTGCTTCCATCATGCTGAATCCCAAAACTGTGTAAGAGCACAGTCCCACAAAGGAGAGGTGAGCCGCACGCCACTACAACCGCGCAGCCTCTCTGCTTTCCAGCACAACAACATGCAACGCCGGACATCATAAACCGTCCCAGCTCCGTGGGGACTCGGTCATTAACAGGACTGGGGGATCTGGCCATGTGGGACATTTCAGTGATACCAAGGACACTGCCCTGAACTTTGTCCCATGCTTTTATTTCAGCTTTCTTGCTGAAACCCAGCCAAGAAAAAAAGTAATGAGAGTATCGAACAAGATTGACTTAATTAAACTTGCTGGGTACACATTTTTACCATACAAAGATATCTCTTAGGAACTATGATGTTCAAGTGATCTTGTCAAAATTTAACTGAAATTAGGGCAAGCAAAATTCTGTCACTGATTCTATACGCAGAGCCTATTTTAAAACTTCTTAATGGGCAACCCTCTTCTCCAAAACTTTTAGCATCAGCAACACAGGATAATATACAAATGCAATTTGTCCAGGTTGCCTTGGATTATGGGATTTTCACTGAACCTGCGGCAACCAAAAACTTAACTCTGAAATGAAATTCCCAGGGTAAGTTCTTGTGGGTGCAGAGGAAGGTTTGCACCGGTGCGGAACTGCTCGGCAATCCTCTCCCAACTTCCACCCGTGCCTTCTCAAGCCCTGACTGAGCGGCGCAGAGGACAGAGGTCAGAGGAGAGGAGGAGGAAGCCGGTGGTACCTGTGTCCAAGCTCATGAGCCACGGTGAAGGCCAGGGGCAGTCCTGTGTCCTCGTTAATGTTGCAGCTCCTGTGGGGCTGGCACATCCCCGCCACGTGGGACAGACCCAGGGTCTCGCAGGGTCTGTTCATCGCTGTGCAGATGTCCTTCCTTGGGCGATGGAGACAACGAACACACAGACACAGAGCAAAGAGGGGGGTTGAGAACGGCAGGACCCAACACGACACGCGGGAAGGAGCATGGGACACGTCCCAGCCCACGGAGAATGACACACGGACGCTGGCCAAACAGAAGTGAGAATGGAGATATCCAACGTCTTTCCGCAACGGAAAGATTTACGACCTTTCCTTTCCCCTTTACTCTCCCGGTATCCCTGGCTTATTATTAAGCCTGATTAATGGGAACTGCTAGCCAGCCTGGCTACATTTATTCCATTGTATAAATAAAGCTGATGCTGAGAATAATTAAGTGATTACTACGTTGCTTGGGGAAGCACATCCCAGGAGTGCTGTGGTCCAGGGCAGAGGAGCACCAGCCACCCAGGAAGAACAACTCCATTGAAGTACACGGCCTTAAGTGCCTTATTTCTGCTACAAAGCAAACTTTCTAAAGAAGATGAAAACATTGTGGGTTGTGAATCATCACACAAACCACCACAATACTGCCAACAGACAAGCTGCTGCAGCATGAAACCATCAAACTACATTTTGACTGCAAGGTATATAAACTTGGCCAGAGGCGTGAATTCCTGCGAGCTTCATGGGAGGTCAGGGGCCTTCTCAGAGGCTCCTCTGCCAATCCTAGAGTTAGCCTCCAAGGGAAAAAGGAGAGTTAAGCCCTGTGTACATCTCCTGGGAGGATCCAGCCATCCTGGGGCTTGGCAACAGGGCCGTGGTGAAAATCTGGTTTGGAAATCTCAACTGCTAGTCAACTGGGAGCTGTCTCCAGGTTTAAACCTGAGATCTGAGACCAGTTCCAGCCACTAGGACCAGGTTATCTTTGGATTTCATGTTACATATCTTATGTGCAGATGTCCAGGCAGGGCTCAGGCATGGAGAGTGAGATTTCAACAGTTCCCACTGAGATGTTCCTCTGGCTGCCTGTCTGCTTCCCTGCCTGCAGCCGGCAGATGTGTTTCTAGCTGCCAGCATGGCATCTACAGCATAAAATTAGCACATGGGCACAATACCTTGTGAGCAGGACTGCAACGTCGTGATGCAGGGGATGAGAATCTCCTTTAATGTTGATGCTCTTCTGCCATTTGCAAAAGCTTTTCAAGGTGTTGTCTGCATGGTGGGAGATTTTCAGGTCCTCCTGCCAGCATAAATAAAAGCCTGCTGTCATATTGCTGCCAGATCTGTTTGGTTTTCAGGATGCAGTGGGGAGAGGTCTGATCTCAGACACATCAGAGTGGAATCGAGAGTAACTACCACCCAGATGGAATTGCTCCATATTTACAGGTTGTAGGCTGGGTGGGAATAGTCCTCTTCTGCTTTTTTTTTATCTATGATTCAACTGAAACATTTAGTCATCTGATAATGGGGGTTAAGAAACACTGCGGGAAAATACCATCCTGGCTGATGGGAAAGGACGCAGCTGGGGAGCCTATCTGAGGGGTATCAGGCTCCCTGAGAGCCACCGCTGCAGCTGGGAGCACAACCAACCAGCGATTCACAGCCCTCTGCTACCGGCGTTGATGCTGAGTTATCATAGATTAATATAAGAATCAGACTCTGCAGTCCCTCTGACCATGCCATCTGCCTGACTTCACCAGGGCTGCAGCCCACGCAGAAGACAAGGAAGCAAGGCACGGGCACCTGCGTTTATCTTATGAAAACTCATCCAGGCCATGAAGACAGCAGAAGAGAGAGCTTATGGGCTTTCAAGGCCAGCTCCCCGTGTATCCCAGCCTCGCTGCCAGGATGGGAGGGTGAGTCACCATGTTTTCTTTTTACCTCTTCATCCTCCAGCAGGATGAGTCGCACAATTGCAATGTTGATGGGGTTCCCAATGCTGGCGTGGTGGAACAGACCGGCCACCTGCAACAGGCAAGAGCCAAAGAAATAAAGCCCAAAGGAAAGACCTTGCCCTGTGACACTGCTGCTGGTAAGTACATCTGCAGGGGAACGTGAGCTCAAGGGGAAGCTACTGAAGGTTGTTGACAACATCTCAGGGAATTCCCCAAAACGAAGGACAAGACCAGATGCAGACCTGGACTAAAGCGTTCAGAGTGTAATGATATCCATTTAAAATCGATATAATCTGTGTAGCACATTGAAACAACCAGAAACACCCGGAGGAACACCTCTGCTTTCACTCCTAATGGATGCCTTTAACATCTCAAAGGAAGCCTGTGCTCTCCAGGTGCCTTCACCAACCCCCAGAAACCCAGGGATGTTACCGTGAGGTCCTCTGCCCAATCCCACACTCTTTTCTGGCCATCAACCCTTTTCTAAAATGCAAATAGCTGCTACCACGGCAGCAGAAGAGTGAACAGACTAAACTAACTCACACTGACATAACTGCTTGTTTTATGGCACCAGCAAACCGCCCCCAGATTTCCAGTGGAGACCACCACAATCCAGTGCTCCTTTCCTTAACTGTCCTCAGTGCCACCTTTCCAGGAAAGCTGTTCACATCCCTCCTACTAATCAGGCTAGTGCTGGCATTGGCTCCGATGGCAGCTGCCCCGGAGCGCTCCCTCTGCGAGCACGGCCACCCCTGAGTTCCAGGGAGTCTGAGCCAAAGCTCCCAGGTCCCCGCAGGTCTCTCCTCCTGCAAGGAGGTTTCCCTACCATGTGGAGGGCGGTGGGTGGACCTCGCGCAGGCTTCGGGGTGGTTTCAGCTTCAGCTGTGTCCCCGTGCCCAAGCTGCCTGCACGTCTGCCTGGGGAGAGCCGCAGTGGCACGACCCTGGGCAGTACCCACCACCTCCCTTCCCTGGAGCATCTCTGCCCTTGGGGTATCTCCCTGGGAGGCCAAGTTATCCATCCCCATGGAGGGAAGGAGAAGGGAACAGCCCTTGAGCTCATGGTGAAGGTGAAACCGTTGCAGGCTGAGCTGCTCCCGCCTGCATCCAAATTTTGGCCTCGGGCTTGCTGACACTGACCCATCCTCCCGCGGCGGATGGAGCATGGAGCAGAAAAGCCAACATGTGGGTGGGAACAGCCTGCCCAGTGAGAGGTTTGCTGAGGTCCCACCAGGGATGAGTCCTGGTAAGCCCAGTGGTCTTTATGTCTCACAGCCGTGTCACCAGGGACCTGGCGGCTCTGCCATTGAGAGGACCAGGACTCACCATGTTCATCACGGTCAGCACATACTTCTCTATGTTCTCTCTCCCATGGTATTCTATCATCTTGGTGTCTGCTACCACCAGTGTTTCCACCCACTTCTCCTTGCTGATGGAGCGCTGCTTTATTCTTCTCTTCCTGTGCTGCTTCTGTTCCCATCTTTCCCTCCGTTTCTCAGACCTCTCCAGGTTTTCCTGAGATTCTGAGGGATTAAAGGGGGAAAAAAGACTTCTTTTTTTTTTGTAAAATATCTGCAGCTTTGGTAAAATATCATCAAGGGCTTTTTTTTTTTTTCAGTTCAAAGAAACAACCTTTTGGTGTTGAGAAGGAGGCTCCACACACTTAGACCTACATGTATTTTGCTGTGCTGTATGTTCCAAAAAATTACTGTGGGGTGAAGACTCTGACCTCAGTCTGTTGCACAGCAGCATTAGCATGACAGAGAAAAAAAAATTAAAAAAGCATTCAAAGTAATTTTTTGACTGGAACAGGGTTTGCAATATTCCACGAGGAACATGGAGCCTCCCAGAGCAGAGTGCTTAGGGTTTGTATTGACATATGAACTTATAGGCAACCCTGCCGAGATGCTTGAGCATGTACCACCAAGAAACAACCCCAGTGGCTCAACATTTCTGATTATCATCACAAATCTGTATTTTGCAGGAGAGACAGTCCCCCAACACGATAAACTCTTTGGCCCCAAAGCTGGACTGATGTCTTGAGCCAAATCCCAAAGATCATCAGTGTCCAGGGCAAGACCAAGACATTGCAGGACTGCACAGAGATTTCCTCAGCCACACGGAGACTGAACTCTGCTCCTTCCTGGGGAGAAACAAGGGGAACATTCATTGGGCTGAAAAGAGACGGGAGGCGGAGGAGAGCTCGGATGCTCCTCACGCACACCAGCAACTGGGAATTCTCATGCGGAGACTTTTCCTGTGACGCTGCTCCAAGATCAAGGTCAGGGTCAGCCCCAAGCTGGGTAAAGGCTTTACAAACCGCATCCCACACAGGGGGAATTGCTTTTATGACCATTTTCTAAGGGTTCAGCCTTACTTAGTTAACAATGGACTTTTACATTTTATGGACTATACTGTACATTAGCTGTGAAAGAGTGTTTTATCCCCCAGCCTGAAAAATCCCAAGTATCTGGATAATTTGATGAATTGCCAATACCACTGTGACAGTTTAATCGCAACAGCTTCCTTGGAGCTTGTTTCCATTGTGTCCTTTGCTGCTAAGCTTCCAGCCGGGACGTGAAGGTACTGCAGAGAGGATGGGCGCAGAGGGCTCCCGGGACCCCAGGGAGGACTCGTGTGGCATTTTCCCTTTCAGATCCCTCTTAAACACTCACCCAGCTGTACACACAGGCTGCACTATGTATTGACAGAAGCTAAATAACACCTAACAGCCTAACACCATCTGGCTGTGTGGTGTTTTGCAAAAAAAACCAGCAATACATCAGTACAAAATGAAAGGCTTGCAGCAATTAAAATCCTACAGACTTTTGGTTTCCTTTTCAGGGCATACACATCACATCCACTTTTCTAGCTCAGATTGCAGTAGAGATCCATATGCATTACACACGGGCCATATTACACCCAATGAAATTCATTTAGAATGAATAGACTTCAAAGTCTAAAAGGAGCCATTATGATTACCATAGATTAAATAAGTAACTTAAATTAACAGAAGAATGCCTGAAGATAACCTGATGATAGGAAAAAAAACAGTTTCCAAAAGCAGAGAGCTCTAGGAAATAAGCAAAACAAGACACACTGCCTGGAAGATGCAGCTTCACCGATGCAGACAAGGAGTAAAGCACCCGTGAGCTGCTGGGGATGCACTGAATCCCTCATTACTTGAAATCTTGGGCTTGGAAGTTTATCCAACCCATCTGCTCTAGACAGAGGAGAAGGAACCGGCATGCACTCTCTGCCCCGCAGCAGAGAGACTCCTGGGGCAGCGACCAGGTTCCACTCTGAAAGTTCAATGCCCCGACAGGTCAGAAAACAATGTTTGCAAGGAAATGAAAATAAATACTCAGTCTCCACATCACAGAATGCTTGCAGCAGGGCTGGGAGGAAAGGATGAGAGCGACAGGCCTGAGGTTCAGCACGCCTTGAGTCGTATATGTGAGAAACGTAAGCAAATACAGAAAAATTGGCAGGAGAAAAAAAAAAAAACAACCAACAACTCTGTGCTCTGCAGTGATTCCCGTGACTTGTGATTAATGCCACAAACCCACCGCCTGGTGCTCAGCAAGTGAGATCTCCTGACTAGCAGTGTGAATGAGCCTTCCTGCAATAAAAATGCCTATGGGAATGCTTGTGTGGGCACCCCTGGGGCCATGGGGCTGGCCCTCAATCAGCAGCTCCAGGCTGTCGGACACCCACCCACCAGTGGCACCACTGACTGTGCACCTCCCACGCCAAATGCCACCCCACAGCGGGACGCCGCACAGCCCACGGTCCGTCCCCTCCCCACTGTTGGCTCAGTTTTTTGGTCTGAGGGTTTTCTTCCTTGCCAGCCTACGTGGCAAGAGGGACCTCCAGCCCAGCTTGCAAAACTCTAACTATGAGCAATGGGTGTCATCGATGGATGCTAGAAGCTTAGGATGGGAGCCAAATGCCAGGGTTTAAGACTAACGAGTCTGCGGAGGCAATGCAGGGGGCTGAGGTTTGGATCTGCTCCCTTTATCTTTCTACAGTGTGCTTCATGTGAATCCCAGGACCCAGCTGCTACCAGCTCATTGCAAAAATGCAAGAGGAAGGGGACAATACCTTGCACACCACAGGTTTCCCGTGGAGCTAGTGGCCTCCTGCCTTGCTCTGGCCCGTGCTCAGGCACCTGGCGCTTGTATATCCTGTGGGGCTGCGCCACTCCATCCTCCTGAAAGCTGGTGGATACCGGTTCGATGAAATAGTCCTCGTTCATGAGCCGAAACACACCTTTCTGGCAGGGAGAGACAAAGTTGTCACTGTGAAGCCACCTGCATCTAGCACAGACTCACACTAAAGAACCCGGGAACGGGAGAGGGTTTGCAAAATTTTCCAGGAGGAAACAGGTCTTCTCTAAAGAAACTGTTTTTATGGGTATTTTGAGCTCTAAACTCCCAGACAAAAGAGAACAAGCCAGCATGGATTGATCATTAAGACAGTAAAAAGCTAAAGAGATCCCATCATAAAGTGCGGATGGTGATGAACGCAATGGGTGTCTGATAGCGAGGAGCTCAGGGGCAGCAGGCATGCTGAGACAGAGAAACACCTTCTCCAGAGAACCAGAGCACCCCAGGAATATGCACATATGGTCTGGGACTGTGCTCCTTCTACCTCTCTCTGACCTTCCTGGAGACGCTCTGGGGACTCCAGGCAGACAGCCCAAAGGACAGCTTGGACCATAGTGCAGCACCAGAGTTTTGAGTAAGCGTTGCACAGACGAAGGTCTTTTCCTAAGGACATCCTAAGACACAGACAATTGCTTCTGGCCTTTTGCACTGCCTAAGCACTACCATTGTGAACCATCGGGTTACAGACTTCCCGCGGTCAAAGACCAGAAAACCTCCAGGGAAGAGGAAGAGGAACCTGCAGCAGCACTTGATCATGGCAGGAACTCCAATCAAGGAAAGTCAGTCCCAGGACAAGGAGCACAGCCCCTCCACGCAACAACGGGAGGATGTGTTATTGACATCTCTCGTTTAGCAGGAAATGACACCCTAAAACTTTCTTTGGTTAATTATGACCCCCCTGACCCTGGCCCAGATGCAACACATCCTTATGGACTCACCCTGGACTCCCCAGCCTCCACGCATCTCAAGAACAAACAGCTGCAGTCGCTGCATGGGAAGCTCTTTGGATGGGTAGCTTCATCCCAAGGAATGGGAGCTCCCATGGGAGTCTGCAGCATCAAGGGTGCTGCCTTGAGGAGTGTTTTGTAAATGTATTTTGTGCCATAAGACAATTCCATCTGTTCTTGGCTGCTTCAGAGCAGCCTCACGGTGTCTGGAGCAGGCTGAGGTGTCCTATGCTTACTCAGGAGCCTGTTCATGCTCAGTTTTACTTACCATGCTTTTGCTCTAACATGTTTGTTATTTTTCACACCCCAGGACAGGGCAGGGACAAAGACAGAAAATCAAAACACGCCACTCCAACTGTTTCCAAGATACAACAGGACTTGAGCCTACCAGGGATGCTTTGTCACTGCTCATGCGGTGCCAGGGAAGAGAAAATGGCTTCCTCCCTAATTAACTCCTTGCAAATGTAAAATAACAAGAAGGAAACACCATGGGGATGGGGAAGGAAGGGAAGGAGGCCACAGATATGATTTCTTCTCCATTTCCTGATGCAGGTTATTGTGAGCCAGGAAGGGAACAGAGACCTCTGCCCCAGCTGAAATCTGCCCAGGGTGCCCTGAACAGGGGCCACATTTCGTCACCGGTTGTTCTGTGGTAGCACCGAGTGGCATCTGCTGCCCATGGGAAGGTCCGTTTCTCTCTGTTTAAAACACACCTGGTTAACCTTTCTGCACCTTGCATGTCCCAGTCCAGCCCGGTAAGCAGTGTGAGCATCCCTAACCTCTGCCTCCCTCATGCTTGCTCATCACAGTCTGTAACAAGAATAAGAAATCCCCTTGGAGAAGGTGAAATTGCACTGGCAAAACTACACAAGTGAGAGCAGAATCCAGCTCCTATGACTATATTTTATTTTATTTTAAAATCATTGACAGGAGGAGTTTGAAGTCTTACAGTAGTGTGGTAAGAAAGATGAAGCCTGGTCATGGGAACAGGGATTGCAGAGGCTGGCTGAGGATGTCAAACAAGGTACCATCACTGTGTGCCACACCAGTAGCTAATGCTGGAGCAGGCGCTGCACCAACGATGGTAGCGCGGAACTCGGCCCTTCCAGGCACTGAGGAGATTCGGTTCAATACATGAGGATGCCACAGGCAGGAATTTTGGGAGAGCCCATCTGTGCTTTACAACTGGGAATGGCAGAGTGCTTTCAATACAGCAACACTGGGCTCGACATGCAAGGTATCACCACCATATTACCTGTATAAATGTAATATACTGCCCTAGCCTGTAGCTCTATGCTTCCCCACACCTGAGTCAGCTCCTTGTTTACATCCTGTAATACCGACCATGCTTACAAGTGGCATGTGAGTAATTCCCTGTGATGAAGCAGTACCTCATTACTTCACTTTCCATAATAATTATGAGACATGCAGCACATTGCTAAGTACAGTTTTCCGTGATTTCATGTCTGACTGACAAAAAGCCATGGTTATTTTAAGACTGAGGAGAGAAGGTTTAAAGCAGCTTAAGGCTGCGGTTTGCTCACCACTCGCAGTTTATGGACGGCAGACTCTCTTGCAACATTGTGCTAATGCTTTTTGTGAGCTAACAACTTTTCCTGCTTCTTAAAAAATACTAATCCGTAGCATTTGCAGGATACTGTTCATTTTCAACACATTTCACAGACCGTAATGATGGGGTTCACCAAACACCACTATGAAATGGGTGTTTTCAAGTGACACATTATGTGGATGACAAATTACGTAACGAGTAACTTCCTTTTTGCTCTCCCATCTGTGGTTAATTCACAAAGAGAAGTCTAATTCTCTTAACCAGCATGTGTTTCGAATGACCTCGTGAACATCCTTCAGCCCATTCACTATTAGCAGCTTGGTTTTGCCTGACTCACGCTGCAAGACTGGACTTCTGACAGCAGATTTCAGCTCACTGGCAGGACAAGGCCATGCAAACATTTCCAGAACCATCAGGTATTACCAGGGGTCTCCCCATGCAAATACACATTCATGGGAGCGTTTGTGACACTTTCTACTTCTGTGTACACGGCAGCTGTCAGTGTTTCTCTCATACAAACATTCACAGAAAAATGGATCAAGAGGTTGTAGGTTCCTCCCAGGTGCATCAGTCTATTTTTTAACTGAATGCTGGGCCTGGCTATTTTCTGCAGCCTTCATCCCCCTGGAGACAGGAGTGCTGCATGAAGTGCAAGGTGCTGAACACCTTCAACTGCTGTTAAATTTGGTAGGAAAAGAGCAACCAACACCTTCCAGGACGTGCCCAGCTCCTGTCCTGCCAGTCCTGTGCCGCCATGCAGCGGGGAAGGTCTGAGCTTTCTTCTTGCAGCTTCAGGTGACAGAGAGGCAGCAGCAATGCTCCCCGCTGCACGCCTGTGCCCTGCACTCTGCTTTCCCCAAAATCCAGCAGTGCACTCTTGCACCTCCAGACAAAGCACAGTGATTTGGGTGGCCTCTGCAGACCTGCCATTTAAAAGCCACCCTGCTCCACCAGGCTAACTCAGCGTACAGACACACTGCCTTTATTTAAACACAGGAAGCTTAAAATGCAAACACAGCCCCCAGCCAAACGAAGCCACCTGTGGCAGCCAGCAGATCGATGATGAGCCAAAGGAGTCATCATCCCTCCAACCCCAGGGACGCTGGGCGCAAGCACTGCTGGTGATCCCTCCCTCCGCAGCGGTGCCTCCCTTTGCCCCCAAAAGGAGAAACCCACCCCGCTACACCCACCACTTCCAGCGAACCCCAGCACCTCTGTCAACCCACAGCCCCTGCTCAGGAACTGGGGTCTGCGTGTCATGGGACCTACCAAGTTATATGGTAACACTTCTGCAAACCCCCAAGGGGCTTTAAAACCTGTGGGGACGTGGTACCTGCGCCAGCTGGATGCCAGCTCATGCGGATATGGACGTTTATGCTGAAGTCCTGAATTTGCCCTGCCAAGCACTGATACAACAGCCTTAATCCTGAAATCTGCTTTGCCTTTCAGCAAATCTTACACTCTTACAGGTCACTGTCGCCTTTGAAAATATTTGCAGTGGAATAAGGCAGCGGAGGTGTTCACAAAACATAAAGAAGTTTAGCTATACATGAGCTGTGTTATCATAAATACCTCCAGGCTTCAAACACCTTGTTTTCAGATGGGTTTCTCATAATCCTACATTTATGTCCTAGAAGGCAGAGGCAATATGAGAATTGCTCTCTTTGGGAATTTGGACACAAACAAGTAAACACAGTCCCAGAGAGTTCCCAAACCACTGGAATCCATGGGAAATTTACAGTCAGCTCATCCACGGCCACATCAGACCTATGCAGTGAGATCCTGACTCTGCTGCTGTTGGAAGGAGTTTTGCTACTGCTTTCAGCAGAAAAAAAGATTTCACACAGTTTCTGCTATTTCCTTATTGATTAAAGATCTCCGTACTTACCAGGCCATCACATGTGCTGAGCGCGGCCAGACCTCCTGTCAGCACCTGGCTCCGAACCTCCCCGATCATATGGCAGGAGTTGTACGTGTGAGACTGGATCTTGGCATTGGCGATCCCCCCGTATCGCCTCTCACTGACAAACCCGGGCGCCAGGAGATTGTTGTTAATGCTCAGGTTGAATTTCAGGGGCTGTCCTTTGTAATGCAGTTCATAGAAGGCGAGAAACTTGCTCCTGGAGGAAGGAGACCTTCGGTGAAGTGCTCGATGGGACAAATCGTAGGACAGGAACGATCCGCTCTCGTCAACCTTGATGGGATGAACAATGTCGCTGCTGGAGTAGGGCAGAGCACGCTCTGGGAAGAAAGGGGGTCAGTGGTTAGCTTCAGGGTTCATCACCTTTCCTCTCCTACCCCTTCAGCTGGATGCTGAACTCCCAAAGGCAGCCCAGTGGGCTCAGGTACCCAAATACCAGTTGGACCCGGTAACCGGTGCATCCACTGCCGCTGCTGAAGGCACGGCATGGAGCAGGGAAGGGCAGGAACCCCACAGCCGTGGGGCCCCACGCTGCCCCTGCTGCCCTCGGGGGGCCAGGAGCTAGGATTTTCCCTGGGGGAGGGCTACGGGCAAGGTCGGGGTAGGCTGGGGAGGGATGGACGGAGGTACGGGGGGGCCGTGCAGCTCCAGAGCCCCGCTCCGGCCGGGGCTGGTCCCCGTTTCCATGCGTGCGTTCCCGCCGTTCAATTACCTCTGCCGGGAAAAAAAAACCAAAACAAACAAAAGCCCCCCAAATCTCAGTTTTGAAACGGTGTTTGGAAGCCGTCTCTGGGGGCAAAGCACCCCCCCGGGCACCGACGGCCCCGGCGCTTCCCCGGCTGGGTGTGCAGCGCTGCGGCCGCGGGGAGCCGGGGACGGGGCAGGGGGCAG
>NW_010972775.1:23299156-23300371 GCF_000737465.1 Haliaeetus leucocephalus | reverse complement strand
TCCTCCGGGACCCTCGTGGCGGCGGGGGAGGGGGGGGCCGCGCGAATTTCAGGGGGGGGAAAAAACCCCAAAACCCAAACGGCGCTTTCCTTAGGCTGGCGTCTCCCAGGCAGAGCCGCAAGGCTGCGGCGTTCCCTTGTGGCATCGTCTTTTATGTTCTTTTCGGGATAAAATGAGCGGGAAATACGAAACTTGGATAATTTGATGCCGTTACCCGCTGCCCGCGTTAAGCCAGGAGGCAAAAATGTTGAAAAAACAGCAAACCGAGTGTTCCGTGTCCGGTGAGCCCGTCCTGAAAGGTGACCGGTGGGCGAGGACTGACAGAGCCAGGGAGGTGGGCTCCCAGCCCGAGGGGGGGCGCCGGGTGACACCGTCCGGGACCTCCCCGGCCCGCGCCCGGGCAGAGGGAGCAGAATGACGCTAAACGCGCAAAATAAATGTATTTTCTCATCCCTGCAGGCAGCACACGGCGGGCGGGGCGGGGGGTGGACGACTGCTCGTGCTGCAGAGGACACTGATAAGCCCGCAGCTTTCCCAGGCCGTTACGGCTGCGGCGACTCCGCTTTTGCCGGCCTCGGTGGGGGAGGGGGGTATTTTATAATTGAAGTGATAATGTTAAATATGCAAATGAGCTGGGGGCAGCGCGGGCGACGCTTGGCGGCCGGGGAACGGGCACGGCGCAGGCGCAGGGGGGGCGCTGCCGAGTACGGCAGAGTGAGAGGTTTGCGCGTGGCGCCCGGCTAGCTCAGTCGGTAGAGCATGGGACTCTTAATCCCAGGGTCGTGGGTTCGAGCCCCACGTTGGGCGCTTACCTTTTACCCCTCCCTTTTTTCTTTGTATCTCCCCCACACACACTCGCGCCCCTCACGGACCTTAAGCCAACAACCGACAACCAAACCGATACTTTATCTCCTCGGGACTGGGGGGGCGGGGAGAGGCCTGGATGCGGGGTGCTCCGCCGCAGACCACAAGTCCCAGCATGCCACGGGGGATGCGGCGGGACGCAACGCGCCTGCGCGGCGCGGAGGGCGCTGGGGCCGGCCGCGCATGATGCGGCGGAGGTGGTGAGGCCCCCGCGGGGAGGGGGCGGGAGGAGGGAGAGTCACTTATAAATGGCGCCCAAGCAGGACCCCAAGCCCAAATTCCAGGAGGGTGAGTGCGGGGGGCGGGGGGGACGGCCGCGGCCTGGGGGTTGCGGTGTGGGGAAGGGAGGGG
>NW_010972775.1:23286759-23299066 GCF_000737465.1 Haliaeetus leucocephalus | reverse complement strand
CCGGCTCCCAGCGGGGCGGCGGCGGTGGGTTCCCGCGGCCGCATCACGCAGCGGTCGCTGGAAAGCCCGGCTTTCAACCCGCTGCTGCCGTTCGTTTCCTTGGTGGGTGGGCCGAAGAGAAACAAAGGAAACGCTTTAGCGGCGGGGGCGGGGGGAAATCCCGCCGCCGTTTCTGAAGAGTCGCAGTCCGAGGAGATGTACCTGCGGTGGGGACACTGCTGAGCGAAAGGGCCCGGGGCGGCCCTGGAGGAGGCTCCTGAGAGGCCGAGTCCTGGCCCTCTTCCGTCGGGGCTCAGGTGGGGCCGGCCCCGGCTGGAGGCAGCCTCTGCCCTCGGACAGGTCTCTCCTTTGTAATAAAGCAGAGGGCAGTTGCAGTGCTCCGCCTCGCAGTGCTTGTGGCTCTGAGGCAAGCTTTCAATAAGGCCTTCAGCTAGGCCGGGTTTGGACTCCAATGTTTATGGTTCATCAGCACAGAGGATGGTTTGGTTTTTAGCTTTCACTGCTCAGCCCTAGCAATGTAAGAATATGGGGAAGAAAATGAATTCCAATAGTCTTTGTCTCTCTTCCTCATCTTTCCTGTCAAGAAGATGTGGGGCCTTCCTGTCCTATTCTAAATATGCCTCATTTTCTTGCAGGCACAGACATTCATTGGCATTAAAACTGTTGGACTCTCTGAAGTCTGTCGGGATTTTTATTTTCTTGAGTCTGAAACATGGTCTTTATTTGCTTTTCCTTGACAGGGAGTGCAGTTAGGGATCCTTATGCAGGAGGATTCACAGGGGCGGTGTTTGGACTACAGCTGGCAGTTGTGGGGGAATCCATATTTACAACAAAGCACCAGATTATATTTTTCTAGATGAATAAGGGTTAGGATGATGCTTTTCCTGAGACTTATTTTGCCTACATTTTGGTTTTTTAGATAATGGTTGTGGTTGATACTAATATAGGTAAATGAAAATGCTAGACAATGGTAAATGAAAACTTACGTCACCCTTTCTTCTCTACCTGTCCCTCACTTTGGCTTCTAAGCAGGACTTTCCACAGGATTGTGATTTATCTTTAAAAGTGCAGTTTGCAGCAGAATGACTGGAAGCTGGCCGTTCTGGGTAGCTTAAACAACGGTGTAATTGTGTGTGCTTCATGGCTGCTTGTGTCGGAACGTTTTCAATCATGCATCAGCATTCCATGCCATGCGTTAATACCAATGGTATTATTAACCTGCAGAAATAATCAAGATTTTAATGTATGATTTACATTATAGTAATTAATGTGAAATCAAGTGAACTACAGAAACTAAAACTTAAGTAGAATTCCAGGCTAAAATTACATTCACAGCTGTAGGAATATGTGCAACCTAATTCTAGTATAGAAGTTAAAAATTTTAGGCTTTTCTCCGCAATGTAAATATGTTTGTGATCTCAACTGTGACATTAAAAAGGGAGAAAAGTGCTGTGAATAAAGCTTCCTGCAGGCCTAGAACTTAAATGCTTTATTGTGTCCCTTCATAGCATGACAAATGAAAATTATTTTAATTGTAGATTTTCAAGCTAAGTGTACATTAAAGAGTGATAGGTAGACTTAGAAGTTATCCAGATTGGCATTTTTCACAAAGCAAAGGGTGAGGAGGAGGCTGAATTTTTTGTGAAAACCTATAAGAGCTAGGAAATAAAAATGTCAAGCTAGAAGTATGAGTACCCCTTAAACTGAAGGGGCTGATGTATTTATGCAGGCATGAGAAATGAGATCAGCATTGGGGCAGCTATGAATTAAGGGTTGTAGGTACTTCAGGTGTTCTGCATTTTGACAGTGATTTTTTTTTTTAAGCAAATACAAAAGTGTCTCAGATATCAGATCCAACTTCTGAGTTGCTTAAGGCAGGTTTTTTTTCTTCTGCTGATGAGACTGCTGTGTTTTCTGGTCTGTTCTGAAGATGCTAGTTAGCCTACAGCTCTGACGTGGATGGGAAGGCTTCATTGGTGGTTGTATCGTTGATCCACAGATTGAGAACCTCTTGTTTCTATAAATACTCTGCATGTAAAATACTCGAAGGAGTGGGCAGTTGAATTCTGACTTCCCCGAGCTTTTCCTCACATGAAGCTTTTTGATGGTGTGGTGAGACCAGAAGACATGCCCGTTCAGAGCCTAACTGGTGTTTGAGCAATGTGTGCTGGCCAGGTACCAGCGTGGAAGCCATTCGTATGCAACAGAACTGCTCTGTGTAGCTTGGCATCTAGGGGTGTTAACAGAGCATGCTAGCATGTTCCAATATTTTCTACCAGCTATTTCAGCTAAAGAGCTGTTCTCCTACAAATACTGTCTTTGGGATAAGGAATAGGTGTGGGTGTTCTGCTGCAGTGGTGGCAGTGTGTAGGAGAGAATTGTCTGTAGGCTCAGAGGAGAGGCCTTGTGCTGGGAAGGAGTGAGAGCCTGTTAGGCTATCATGAAAACAGAAGAACCCTTTCTGCAAAACTTGAGATTCATATCCTGATTTTAAAAATAAATAAAATAATTCTTGGTAACTGTGAACACCTTACCTAGAAAGACCTTGCACAATAATTGAAATAGAGATGTGTTTTCGAGTAGCACTAGTGAGCAGTATGACGCATGAGGATAATAATGTAACTTCTGATTGTTAGCCCTGATTATAAAGACGTTTTCTTTTTTTAAGTAAAAGTACTGCATGTACCAAAATGGGCACTTCTGTGAGAATCTTTCTAAGTCTTTTTCTTTCTTGATACATTTTACAAGTTGAAATACATTTTTGACCTAGTTGCATTGTTAGACTTTACTGTGAATACTTGTTTCAGCTTTATGGAGAGCATGGGATCCTACAGATTGGATAATAATGAAATCTTAAAACATGAGCAGTTCTTTTCAGTCAGCGTAGGAATGAATAGTAAATTTATAGTTGCATCTTGCTCAATCAGAGTCTGGATGTGTTAGATAAAATGTGATAGTAGCCATGCTGGTTGAAGAGCCTGTTGCTGTTTCAATTTGTCTCCCAGTCTTGGTGGTGAAATGGTGTGTCTGAGTCCTCCCTCATCTGCTTCAAGCGAAAACAGGTGGTTTGTCATCAGCCACCTGATAAACTGTGTAACTGCCCTGATCCTGCCAGCAGTTTGTTTTGGGAATGACTACAAGAACTGCTCTGCCCCCTCACAAAAAAAAAACAGTTGAGCTGTGGGGATGTTCAATTTCTGTTTGCAGAGCGAGTGTCTGTTTAGAGCCCATCTGGTTAAAAGTTTCATCAATGTCATGTTATGTGTCTGTTGGATAAAGAGGGAAATAAAGCCAGAATTGAACAGGATTCAAGTTAATGGTACAATGTGCCACTGACTGTATTTATCACTTGAATATGCAGAAAGCGGTTTTGAAGAGCAGAGTAAAATTTACAATGGTGGGTACTTTTAAACGCATAGCCCATGAACTGGTCCTTCTCCACCCTAGTCATTCCTGAGCTGCTCGCAAGGAAGAAGACATCTGGAGTTCTGTTAACTGGTGAGATGGCCTGCTTTTGCACACCTCATTCCCAGCGCAGTCAGAGGACTGAATAAGTACCTGCATATGTGTACTGCACAGCCTGCACATGGTGACTGTGAGAGCTCTCTTCTGTCCTGCGTGTCTTGGAAATAGTAGCAGAACTGGATGTGTGCTACACCCTGGAGTGTATTACACAGCTTGTCTCTCTGAAAATGTGAGGTACTGCAGCTTTCAAGAAGGAAACATCTGTACTCGGATATCCTGTGCTAAGTACGTTCAAATTCCCACAACATAACTGCACAATAAGACCTTGCCATTGAGGGTAAAAAAAAAAAAAAAAAAAAACCAAAACCAAAAAAAAAAAAACCCCAACCAGACTGAAGAACAATCTCTTCCTACTTAAAAACCACAAAGTGAATTATTTTTCTTGCTGTTGCACAAACCTGGCATTCTTCTATCCCACAAGTAGGATGGGGAAACAATGTGGGGATCTCTCTCTTCCTGACTTCATTGAACTAGAAATACCAGGTGGTGTACCTCCTGCAGGAAAAGGCGCACTAACAACACTTGCTTTCATTTGTGTCAGAAGCTTAAGATGCAGAGGTGACATCTCTTATGAGAGATAATTTCCTGCTCTGAATCAAAATGCAATGTCATGGAGACTAAAGAATCCCTTACAGTAAGACAGTTTTACCTGCTTACTGCTTGAGTACTTAGGCTGAAGTAGTCCATTTGTATTGAGCCAGCGTGTTTTGGTGTCTGCATCTGAAATTCAAGGCTTTGAAGGAGTTCTCTGTTGCCAGCCTTGCAATAGGATGCAAGGGTGCCTATAATTTGAATTGACAGTGGCTGGAAGTATGAGCAGGAATGCAAGTTTCTGGTGCCAATTGTTTGCAGAAGTAATCAGCCATTCCGCAGAACTTTGGGCAGGCTTGGACATCGTTTGCATGCAGCTGTCCTTGCATGAGTGCTCTTCAGGGAGTCCTCAGGAATCTTTCCTTCACGGCCTAAATAATCAGAGCTCTGACCCTCTTTTGTACAAGAGTGGATTTGCTTGTCAAACACCAGCCTGCTTCTCAAATCAGTATTTGCTTTTGAATTTCTTCCTAGGTTGACAGTAGGTTCATGCTGTCTTGTACTTGATGACATATTTTACAGAAATGGCACATTGGTGGTGTTCTAAGATGTTTATCTGCAACTTTCTTTCAGGTGAACGAGTGCTTTGTTTTCATGGACCTCTCCTTTATGAAGCAAAGGTATGTGTGGTTGCTTACTGCTGCAGACGGTTCTGACTGTTCCCCAAGAAAATAAGGAATTGTACTAGTTTACCTACTGTGCCTCACTAGGTGGGATTAAGGACTAAAACTAAAATGAACAAAAACCTGATAATGTGTGAAATCAGTTTTAAATCCTGGAGCTCTATATTATAGAAAAATTTCAGAAAACCCAGTGGTACTATGCAGCTATTCTGGTTAACTACTAAAGCCTGGGTGGTCTTAGTGTTGAACATCTGATACACCTGTATTCCCAGAACACTGGAAAGTATTTGTGCCCATAGGACTTGGTGCTGGTGCTAATGCATGAGCTAGTAAGTTAGCTGCAGTTTGAGCTTCCTCAGAGATGTAGGTGGCTGAGTACAATCAGTGGTCTTCAAATGGAACAATGCTGCAGGAGATAATGCTGGATTAAAGTGACAAAGGAAGTGGCATTCTCAGTTCTGGGTTTTTAACCGCAGAAACCATGCATTGCAAATTTGTGACTTGGAGGAGTATTCCTACTGCTTCAGTTGCAGACTTCTGCACGCTTTCAATGATGTGCATTTCTTGTGGGCCATAAGCAGATGTCACTGCCATGGCATCTCTTTTACTGAAGGTATAGCTCCTAACTTGACTGCCTGTTTCCACTTCCTCTGACATTGAAAAAGAGGGCTTTTGTCTTCTAATTCACACAGCTACTTGCAGAAATGCCTGGGGCACCTTAAACAGATTTAAATCCATCCACTTTTAGTGTCAGTAAATGTTAACTGATAGGACAACTTGAGAGGTGTTAGTAGGGAGGCAGCTAGCAACGCTTGATGTCTCTTTTCATGCTATCAGGAAATAGTAATTCTAATGTTAAAATAATGTCCAGAGCACTGACAGGGGATGTACTTGTGTAAAACATTTTCTTGAGTGATTCTACTCTGTTCTCTCCCTTGCTCTATAACTGGAGGACAAGTTCATTGTGAATGTATGCTCAGAGTGTTGTCTTCTGCCAGTGCCTGTCCAGGTGCTAGTACAGAGAGGAGAGCAATCAAGGCTTCTGTTTCTGTGGAAACAAACTTCTGTTAGCAGCAGTCTTAACTCTTTGGTCAGTTAAACAGCCCTGAGCTGCTACAGTGGTGTGCTTCTTCATACTGTGCTGTGCCCCTCTTCTCTTTTACACAGAGTGGAATGAGTGTTGCAGGAACTGGCTCTGCCAGCTTGGTGCTGGAAGGGACTTCCCATTTGGCATGATTGCTTTTGGCTGGCTATTTATATTGAGAGTCTGGATCCTTCTGGGCTCCTGAAATGGCAGAAGGAACTGGGTTTAATTTTACAAAGGTTCTTTGTAGGTAGTAATGAATAATAACCTTAGCTTTCCTCCTGTTCCTTTGATGTATTTTTCTTCTGTGATTCTCAATACATAAGTTTTGTTTCTGATGACAGCATCCTTGGCTTCCTGTAGCAAGATGATGAGAGAAGCACTCATTTGTGTTAGAGTAGTATGAAAAATTATGGCAAACAGTAACTATTTGTACCTCTCTGTACAATGCAGAGTTAAATGAGGTTCACTTAAGGCACTTCTAACCTCCAGCTGGAAGGAGAAGATTTTGGTACAGAAATACATTTGAATCTTCTTTTACTTCATGCTCAGTTCTTACATTTTTCAGAATAAGTAGACACTTTTTAAGCACGCAGTCTGTATTTGGCTGGCTTTTAACTTCAGGTCTGTCAAAATGAGCCACTGGTGCAGTAGTATAGTAAACAGGACTAGGATATCCTTACTCCTAGTTGCAAGTCTGGGTGAGACTGTGTTTAAGTTCCGTATATGGCATTTTGGAGATTAGTACTGGAATATGATGTTCCTCTCTCGTTGACAATTTTTTTAATGGAAGAGGGTATACCACATTGAGGCCACCACAGTGGTCTTGAGAAAATGTTGTGTAGCAGAGGGCTCTGCCCTCTCAAATATTTAGGAGGTGACTCAATTAGCACGGCAAGAAAATAGCAATTATGACTTCTATGAGTAATTTTTTACTTCAGTGGAAAAAATCCTGAAAAAGGGACTAAAAGCTAGAGCCAAAGAGGGTGATTCTTCATGTTTTACAACATCCTCATTATTTCATTGTTAAAGTGGTACAGTGGCACCTACATCTCAACATCTCCAGAACAAGACTTGATGACTTTCTGGATGAAGTGCCAAAGCTGGTGGATTTAATTTGGTATAGCCAAGAAGTTCAGGGACATGTGCTGGGCACATAATTAAACTAACTAGGGTTATGTAGTTTCTGTTCTGGGCTGGTTTTGGTTTGGTTTGTTGGTGGTGGTGGCTTTTTTTTTTCAGGAAGAGGCATGTCTCTGGCTGTGTTTTTTCTTTTACGTAAACGTGGTAGCTTGAGCTCTTATGTGCCGGACTGTAGGGGCAGGAGGAAGGTGTGTTGCTACTGGGCAGCGTGCACAGTTGTTCCAGCTCACCCGAACATATTCCTCTGAGCTGAGGCAGGGTCTTTCAGGCTGCAAGTAGGTCTGTGCTAAACTGTAAGGCAAAAAAGTTTGTGAGGGACACTTCTGAATCTGAATGATACTGTGGAGTGGTTGGAGCAACCGTGTTATATGTGTGTTCTCTCTTCTAATTGTCTTGCCTTAGTATCAGTGTATGAGGAAGTTACTGTATTCATAGGCCAGTCTTTTGATGGAAATAACTGTTTTTATTTACCTCATGTATACATTCTTAACCTAGAAAAAGCCCTTACTGCAAATCTTTTTACTGAATATAATGCTCTCTCTGTGGCTGTAGAGATCCATATTATTTATTTTACTTTTGAAGACTCCTCTACTTCAGCCAGCTTACCTGTCTGTGAGGTAGGGGCCTGCATGTGAACAAGCTCTCTAGTGAATGGCTTTTGGCTAACCTGGGGGTAGTGAAGTGACTGCTTGTTTACTCTTCTGGTCATCCTCAGGGGTTTCTGATCCTTCTTGTGAATGAAGGTGTCCCTTTGGATAGCTGAGTAGAGTCGCTTGTTTGCCTAGCCCCTCCAAATCTGTAAATAGGCAGTAACTTGTGTTAGAGAACTTACTTTCTGCTGTGAAATAGCTGCTGGTATTTCAGTCGCTTGCATGGAAATCTCTGCATGCTTAAACTCTGAAAGCTAAAAAAGCAAAGCTCATTCAGATCTCTTTGTTCTCATTGGTACTGACTGAACTTTCTTCTCCGTTCCAGTGTGTAAAGGTTGCCATAAAGGACAAGCAAGTGAAATACTTTATCCATTACAGTGGTTGGAATAAAAAGTAAGTATTGCATAAAATGAAAGCAGTATTTCATTGTCCTTTACGGGGCAAACGCAAGCTTTGTCAGTTTGAATGTGAGCTTGATGGACTAGCACTACCATGTCCCTGTCCTTAGGAGATTTTCTGAAATTGACCTAAATGATTTTTATACATAAGCCAATGATTTATAGTAACACAAAGAAAACATTGCCTAACTAACCCTTCAGAGCTTTGTATAGACAAACTGGCTTAGGGTGTCAGTAGACTAATGGTGATGCTTTATAGCATTGTTTGTTCAAGTTTGAAAATAGTTACTGTAATTCCTCCCTGGCAGCAGTAGCTAGTACAAAAACTTCCTTGTTAAGTGTTGGTAGGAGAGGCAACCCCTACTGAGGTGGAGCAAAACTCTACTCAAATACACAGTGAACTTTACTTTTATACCACTTTTGGCAAAGAAGTTTGGTAGCAGAAATTTGGAGAAGCATGGCTTACTGAAGGCTGTGTTCAGAATGGGAAAGGCTGTCTATTTTGGTCCTTCACAGCAGCAGGCTTAGCCTGTATTTCAGCTCTTGCCTCTCATGCTGAGGTAAAGTTAGAAATAATTTTCCCTTCTGCAAAAATGGTAGGATTCTAGGTGAGAGAGGCTGAAGAATAAAGGCGTCTCCATGAAATAAATGTTGAGCCCATTAAAGGTGAATACTTTCATTACATTATTGCATTTATGTACTTGTCTTTTTTCTTTCATTTGAATTCTGTTCTACCACTAGGTTTTGAACTTAGGAAAAGTGGAGGGTTTTTCTTAGCAATTGAAAGCTTCAGCTCTTCAGACTCCACAGAATTCTTTTCAGAGAGCGCTTTCCTGTTTTGTTTCATTTTAATGCTGCAGACTCTAGAGTGAAGACTCTTAGTCACCAGTATCTTGATCTCACTGACATGACTAAAAGCTGAACTTCATGTTTTAGTATGTAACTTTTTAAATGCATCCGCACAGCCTCCCTGCTGAATGCACAGATAAATGTTTTATTGTAAACACTGACAGTTACAGGGAGTCTAATTGGTTCTTCTGGTGGCTGTTGTATATTACTGAGGCAGCATAAATTTGATACTTCCTCTCCTTGTTTATCTCTGATGAAGGGTGCCGTAAGTGATGTCGTGACTCCTGCTTTTCTTGCTTGCGCTGTTTGAGTTTTTTTTGCCTTCAAGCTTCCAATTAACTACATTAAAAGTGGCGTTGCTGCAAGATCTAGACAACTGGGGCAATATGACTCTTTAATCTTGGTTTCTATAATTATGGTCCTTTGTTACTTGTTAATTGCTTGACTTCTTAATTTTTTTGCAAATATCAACAGTTAGGATACTAAAAAAAGTTTCTTCGTCATACAGTATAATGTGCTGCACAGTTATATAGCACTTCTTTTGAAGGTCTCTTGCAGCTATACAGGCAGGAGTAAGACAAGTGGCTTAAATATCTGACCAAAGCACTAACCTAAAAACATAGTCTTAGAATGTGTACAGCTGAAAATATGTTTCTCTAACTTTTGGATGCTAAGCTTGCCTTGTCTTAACACTCTTGAAGACCTTGTACTTCTTGTGCACCTCCATGTTCTAAGACTGGCAGCTATTGCCATGAAATGAAAATGACACAGAACTCTCTATATAAATAGAGTTTTACCTTGCATACTTCAGAATAACTTGGCCACTTTTAATGTGTTTTATTTGAAATAAATTGTCAGATTGCTCAGATTATCCACTCTTTGTCAAAGTGGAATTCTTGCTCGTAATGGCAATTTCCCCAACACCTGTTCTCTTAAATCGTTCACTTCAGATTCTTCAAATATTCATGCCATCTTGGTTTCCTTCACAGACAGAAATCAGAGCTCTTCTTCTTACAGTAAGATCTTATTGCTGAATTTGTTAACCTATAAAATGTTGGAATAGATAAAGGAAACTTGCTTCATAATATAGTTATGGCTACAGGTGTCCCATAATTTAGCAAGTGTAGAAAATTTTTATTTTCCTGAGATGCTTCTTTTAAATTAAAGACAGTCCCCTCCCTCCTAAATTGCCCATCCTTCAAGTTTGGGAAACTCTTTGGAAATGACTGAGGGTTACATTTCCCTAGAAAAATCATTACAGCTTCAGTAAGTGGGGAATGCGTTTGGTAATTTACACTTTCAGTTGTGCCAGTCCATGACTTGATACGAAAGCAGAGTTCAGTCTCAAATTCTGTGAAGCTTTTAATTGACTGTTGCGTGTAGAATGCAATTATGTAATGTTTTGAATGATCATTTGACTTTTTAAAATTTTTTTTCAGCTGGGATGAATGGGTTCCAGAAAGCAGAGTGCTCAAATACGTGGATACCAATTTGCAGAAACAAAAAGAACTTCAAAAGGCCAATCAGTAAGTATTTTTGTTAGAAATTGTTGTCAGTAAATTTTTTTTATAGAGCTTCCATCCAACAACTATATATCAAGGGAAGTTAGTGAGTTTAAAAAAAAAAAAAAAAAGCCTTCAAGAGGTGTTCATATGTTTGTTTATTCTTGAGATGTTTTGGTTTACAGAGGTGTTCTGATCTTCGTCCTCTAGCAGTTTAGAAAGAGCAAGCTGCTACTTAATTTTAAAATGGTGACTTGAAATTTTAAGGAAGAGTGGGTTGATGAAACAGCGAGGCAGCCTGACTAACTGCAAGTATATCCTGTAATGTGGAAATTAGGTGGCTAAAAATGACCCTTGTGCAGTATCCTTAAAATATATTGTTAAGTGGTAAGGATCTTCTCAGACAGCTTCAGGATGCCTACAAATACCTTGATTTTTATGAATGCTAATATTGTATTTCTTTAATAGAAATGCTTTTATTGAGAAGCTGGTTTATATTTTTCAGAAGCAGTGTGCTGCTTCTGCATGATTCAGAATAACAAGGATGGTGGGAGGGGGAGGAAATGGGTGTTCATACTGCTAAGTGTTGTATGAAGAAGACTAAATTTTCTTGGTATTGAGTTGAATTTGTTCCTGCTTGTGATGCATACTGATTCGCAAAGCCATTTACTAGACATTATCTAAATGTTTTGCATAACCTGCTACCCTTTAAGGGGAAAAAAGCTTCTTTTTCCATTAAAGTCTTTCTTACGAACTTACTCTTATTTTAAAGGGAACAATATGCAGAGGGGAAGATGAGAGGTGCTGCTCCGGGCAAGAAGACTTCTGGTCTGCAGCAGAAAAATGTTGAAGTGTAAGAAGCTTTTTAGTTAAAAACAAACAAACAAAAACAACCACAAAACAAACAAACCCTGAAAACAAAACAACCCTCCTAAAAAACCTCCCAAACTTTTGCTTGTCAGTTTTACTATTGATCTTTAAATAGTATTTTTCTTAGAATGGTTCTGCAGGCTAAACTACATTACTTCTGACACAACCCATACAAAAGTTGTTTCACTTTTGTCATATCAAAAAGGGCTTTGTTGAAGTATTTTATTAAAACTGCCTTCTTAGATTGTGCAGTGTTTAATACTGAATCAAGGTACTGAGTAGACACTAACACTCTGCTTTTTTGCACTTTATTCCTCTTAAGTTAGTGAACTGACATTCAAAAAGTGGTGAGTCTTCTTAAGGCTTGTGTGTCTCATTGAAATCAGTTTCTATATAGAATTTTACAGTTCGTGCAAGCACTTTTGAATAAAATCCTTAAAATACCTTGCCTTCTTACTGTACAATTGTTAAAACTGCATTTAAAGAGTCTTTGTTTTGCTGTTTTTGACAAAACTAAACCCATATGCTATTAAAAATGGTTTTGCATCTTAAGAGACCAGAAGCAAGCTCAGACATTTATTAGAAAAAATAATTTCAGGATGTAACCGTCAGTTTTCTTTCATTCCATCATTTTTGGTTTTCAGAATAGGCTTGCATGGTGTTACGTTTAGATTTCATGCAATCAGTACAGCTCTACTGCTCTTTGCTCATGTGCCATGAAACTCTTCTGGTGGGGATAGTACTACACTTAATTATGAAGATGGTCATTACTAATGTGATATTTTGAACTCCTAACTTCATTTATGATTCTAGTCTTCATGAGGAAGCTGCTGAAATGACATCAATTCCTACAAAGAGCATTTGGCAGCAGCCTCAGATTTCATGTCTCATTTATGGGCAACTTTATGTTACAAAATATGTATCATTGATTTGAGAAGTGCAGCAGTAGTGGATACAGCTGGGTTTTTGGCGGTGTGGTGTGTTTTGGTTTTTTTGGTGGTTTTTTGTTGGTTCCCCCCCCCCCCCCCCCCCCGCTCTACGGGACTTCTCTTTTTGTGTGCAGCAACAACCG
>NW_010972775.1:23251295-23286749 GCF_000737465.1 Haliaeetus leucocephalus | reverse complement strand
TTTTTTTTGTTTTTTTTTTTTGCCCCCCCCCCCCCCCCCAGATCCTGAATGCAGATTTCACTTTGGGATTAGTCAAAGCCTAGCTAAGGCTGTAAATTGGTCTCTGGGATGGGGAGTCCAACGCATCTGGCCATAATGCTGCATGCATGCTCCATTGTGGTCTTGTCGCTGTGGGTTCTGAGGTGCTTTAACACCACCGGTTTGGTGTGCTCTGTCAGCTCAGGATGGACCTCTCACAGGGACCTAGACACCTGTTTGTCTTCATTTGGGGGTGGCAAAAAAACCCAAACCAAATGTCTGTTTAGACAGTTCCTAATGAATGTCATTAAAATCTAATTAAGCAGATCTAAATTATGACCATTACTAATTTGGCTGCTTAAGTGGTTGTTGCACCTGAGTCTTCTTGCATTTTAGTCAGTGGGAGTAGAATTAATTTCATGTGTAACTTTGACACAGGTAGTGATGACTCAATTGTAAATGTCTACAATTTTGCATTACAGAGAACATCCCAATAGTAACTTCAGGATTAGGGTTCCCCATACTGTCAGCTTTAGTCATCTTGGTAGTTCAGACTGATTGCAGTGGGATGAGTTGTTCTCTCTGGCTGAGTAAATGGTAAATGTTAACCTGTGCTTGAAATCAAAGTTGGCTTAATCCTCTCAACAACACCTAATAATGTTGCATCCAAGGGAGACCCACACAGTAGAAATGACTTCGTCTTAAGCCTCTGTGTAACTCTAAAGCTTGAAAGCATATTACCAGGTCTGTCTTTACTTTCTGGTTGAAACCAGTTGGGGAAAGGGAGTGGCTTTGCTTTTTGCTGTCATCACTAGGTTGTTTCCAGCATAGCAAAACAGATGATAACCTAATTCTCTAAAACTTCTGTTTCAAGTTGATTGGAAAAATTAATTCCTCGATGGTGGATTTTTAGAGTTGTAAAGGGGAGGAAGTAAAACCTGTCATTAGAATACCAGTCTTGCATTGTAAAAGTTACTTATAACAGGGTCCCATATGCTTGTTGCACTGATCTTGCTCCTAGTCTCTAGCCATTATCAGCATCCAATGCATCCTTCTAAATTAGACCTGTGCTTCTTTCAACAAAGTCTCCCTATTTTTCTTCCCTATTTGGAGGCCGAGGGAGAGGAAATACTTTGACTTATCCTAGCAGTGATGCAGGGTTGTGATACTGATGTATTATTGACCAAACTACTGCTTCTCACATCCTGCTTACCGTTAAAGGCAAGATGGCTTCTGAAAAATCTCAAACAACAGTTCCAAAATAAAACTTCTGGATTGTTCTCTTGTTGTAAATCTAAGGTCATTGTAGATACATAAAGTACTGATGGTGGGGAGGGGGAGAAACTGATCACGCAACTATTCTAAAAGGGTAACACTGTCAACCTATTTGGGCCTCAAAATTTACCTTTTGTAGCATTCTTGGAGGATCAGATAAAGGGAAAGGTAACTTATATTTTGAAACTTATTCTTCAGTTAGCCAAACAATAATGGAAAGGAAATAACAATCTAAGCACAGCTTATCCTCCACGAATGTTCAGTTCAGTAAGACTATAATATGCTGCTAAAAAAGGTAAATTTTTGAATCTTAAATAGATTCTCTTTAAGGCTAAACACTAGGTCTGACATTCTTTCCTTAACTCAACCCCCATTGTGCCTAGATTTTTCAGACGAGATGGAGCGCATACTGTTTGCTGTTTGGAGACCCCTACAATATCGACGCGGTGAGTTAAGGATGGATTGTCAAACCAGGATTTTCATCCTGAAATCCAAATCTCCGTGCTTTCATAGATTTCTCTTTCAGAGACTCTTAAAGTCCTCAGCTGTAATAATGTAAGCTTTGGTAGCAGTTCAGTTAATAATTATAAGTACTGCAGTATATCGTTTTGGTTTTTTTTAAAGCCAGTATGGACCACCTGTTTTTAGTTTCTCTGAAATGTATACCTTTTCAGTTGGGTTAGGGTACAGTATGAGTAGTCAAATGCATTCAGTGTGTCCGCTGTTTAAAAAGAAGTGGAGGACAACTGACTTCAGATTTTTGAAACTGGATAGTTCTAGAGGGTTACAGATGGTCTGCATGTTTACTGCAGCCTGGAGTTCTGCTTTTCTGGAAATCAATAACAAACAGCACTGTCTTCTGTAAGTCTTGGGAGCAAGGCTGCTATGATAGATAGTGTTAGAAATGTGAGGTTTGAACTTGGTCCTTAATGTGCTATATTTTTATTGTTGGCTTGAGTCTGTTCAGAATAACTGTTTCTGTAAACTGCAGCAACTGGTTCAAAAAGCTTTTGGGGCTATTTGTAAGCAATATTTGATGAAATAGAAATATGCATGAAATGCAGGTTGTATACATTTGTTTTTAAAATAATTATTTTAGCTAGAAGCTATCTTAGAAAAAAAATTTTTGTATGGGTATAGCAGTTGCCAAAAATGAAATGGAACACTACAGATACTGGCTTCTGCAGACTGTTTTATATGTCGCTCTGCTGAACTCCAACTTCTAAGAGTTTACACTACCTTTCATGGGCCTAATATGATTAACTTTCAAAAAATCAGTAAACCATCAGAGTTAACAGATGCTTGGAAAATAAGAAGGGCAACTGAGAGTGTTCTGGAGGGAAGATACGGCACTGAATAACAAATTTGAGAATAGCATCTGTTTTTAAATAATACTATATGCAAGCAGTCTCATCAGAGATGCTCTCAAAACACTATCTCAACTTGGGAGTTACTGTTTTTTCTTCTAATAGAAGTCTTGTTCTTCATCTGAACATATTACTCAGAAGCATATGCTCCTGCTGCTTGTCTCCTGTGGCATCCTCTGCTATCTTTGGCACAGCTAGTAGCTCTCACAAGCTACTTCCAAGTCCTCTAAATGTCAAGCAGCATATGAATATGTCTACATGCCAGTTGTCTAGGCCTGTAACAACATTGGAATGGCTACACCGGCCCAAGCTGGAGATTTTCCTAACCTGTTCGGCTCTCTAATGGTCACCAGTAACATATGCTTAGGGATAATCAACTGAGTCAAGCCTAGAATGATGCTCTTCCCCAAATACCCTTTTTGCTTCTAGCAGTCTGCAGTTAAGGGACTTTAGAGCTGGAGGCTGTATCCATGTGATGAGTTTAATAACCCTTTGTAGGACTCTCTTGTATTTATGTAATAACGTCTGAACCGTTTGGACTTCTGGCATCCCCGTCATCTTGTGGCAGTGTGTTCTCATTTTAATTCAGTACTGTCTGTGTTGAAGAGGAGAGGAAAAAGGATGACTCCTTCTGTCTTTTTAATGTCTGCTGCTTTGGGGTTTTTGGTCTTTTCCATCTATCTTGAGGAAAGATTGATTAGTTCTTCAAGCTGTACCTTTTATTGCTAGTGATACCTCTACCACATTTCCCCTCCTCTTCCTGTCCAGTTGTCAACTTGAGAAAGCCCTTGTCTGCCTGGTTACTCGTGGTATAGAAGTTGTTGTACACTACCAACTGTTCTTTTTACCTCTTCTAGTTCTATTGTGTGCCTTCTAAGGTTGGGTTGCCTGACCAGGCACAGGAGTCATATGTGTATATAATCCTGACTTTTCTTTCTCTCCTTTTGCTAATAATGTTTGATGATGTAATTGAATCTTCATAGGAATGCTTCTTCTCACAGCTAAGTTGGTAACCAAGCTGCATGAGCAATAGTGGCTAATTTCACGCTTTTTTCCAACATACTTACTTTTCACACATCAATCTTTTAATTTTTTATTATTATACAGCTTGTATTAGGAGAGACTTTGATTTCATATAGCTTAGTTACAACTGTTGTTCTATCAGTAAACTGGCACCTGATCTCCTTTTTCTGGCATTTACAAATGTATTGAACTCAAATGCCTGAGACCAAGTGGTAACTACCTTCATTCTCTGCTGCTCATATCTTAACCAGCTATAGTAGGGAGGTTCTGACAGACCTCTAAGTTCCTTTAAAAGGCACATGGATTTGGGGAAAGTAAAATACTTGTTATTGTCCACAACATTTTTATCTACCAGGTCATGGGCTAACTGTTGTGGAGTAAGTAAACCATCCAAAGTCTTGGTTTTTTCCTGATGTCATTTGTCTGTGTTAGAATTCTATTTTCTAAGCTATTTTTACTTTCTACTGACAGTTTTCTAGATATGTCCAGAAGACGCTCCAGTTTAGAGCTCTGAGCATTAACACCAACTCTTGTGCAAAGATTGCTGGCTGCTTGAGGTGGTATCCAAGGTTCTGTGACAGATACTTAAGATTATCTTTCTTCTGATGAATCTCTGTGGAAAGGTGAAGTGTAATCTTTCAGTATGTTGTCTTCTACGGCACCCTCTTTAGTCTTACCATTTGATTGTGTACATGCTCCTGTTTTGGATACTGAGATTGGAAGTTCAGTATTGGAAGTCCATGCTCTTGTGGCATGGACTGCTTATTTTCCTTCCAAGTCTGTCACTTTTGATATATAGCATTTCATTGTTGTGAGCTGTTCCGTAAGCTGTAATACTGTTCGTTTTCTACTGATTATCTTGTTTCTACACAATTTCAGATGGTTATGTCAGTAGTTCATTTATTTTTGGCTTTCTAATTCAGTCTCACATTTTGATCCCCAATAGTTGAATATTCTTGTTATAGCTCTGTGTTCCTGTTCTGCTAAAATAGAACCCTGCAACAAGGGCTGGGTTAGCTTCTTACCAGAACTGGTTGCTGGCCCTGCTGCTTTGAGGAGGTAATGTCTGACTACAGTGGGATACATCCTTTAAGTTTGAACTGCAAGGTCTTCAGCACCTTGCACTTCTGTTCACTCTTTTAATTAAAACTCTTTCCACAGAAGCTTCCTTGAAACCTCCATGCTGCTTTTTAGTTTTGTTGTCAGTTTTCAGTGAAAAATGCTAGTCAATAGAGAAATACGTGAATGAAGAATAGCAGCTGAGCTGTACTTGCTATATAAAGAGAAGTCAATTTAAGTTTTTGTACTGCTTCTATACAGCGGTATAGGGCTTGCAGTTCATAATGTAGTTGTGAAGTGGCACAAATGGACATGTTTTAACCTATCCTAGATATGTTTCGCCTTTTTGTGTCACTTCAGGACTTGTGTTCCATTTGTCCTTGCAGGAAGACATTATCTGCCATCATGAGGAACACACATGGTGTTCTTCAGCTGTATGTCTCAAAATGAGTCTGCTTGGTCTGATTAATGGAATCTAGTTATCTAAGAAGTGCTGCTCATCTTGGGCTACAACTTCTGTCAGTAGGGCTGTCCATAACCTGTGTGATACAGATGCTGCGTCTTTCTTCTGGATATCAAGTGCACTGCATGCTTCAGTTACTGTACACAACAGCAGCACTTCACCTTGCACAGCTGTCTTCACCTCATGAAGAGTGTTACTTTAGACTGTCTGCTGTAGAGGCTATCAAAAGTCTGCCAAATGCTAATGTTTTGTCTCTAACCTTAGCTCTTTCTGTTTGTTCTCTAACTCAGATTTGTCTTTTAGACTTTGCAAACAGATGGCTGCTTTGACTTGAAGCAGAGGCATATGACTTGAAATATAAGGAATGAGGTGGGAGAGCACAAGCAACTGCCTACAATGGTTCATGCTAGACTTTGTGCGTCAGTAACATAGACGTGGTTTACTGTCCTAGTTGTGGTAGTTTAAGTACTTTATATTCCCTGTCCTGATTTTTTAAGACTCTGGTCCTAGACTAATGCTTAACATTATTTTTATTTTGTGACTTTAATTCTGGAAAGGACTCCCTGTTCCTCTGTGTTGACTCTAGGTTTGGAAGAAAAGACTTTCTCTTCAATACAGAAGTCCATTTTCAGTGACTCAGCTTGGCAATTGTTCCTTCTTCCTGGAGAGAGATGGTCTTTATTCTGCCCACAGTTTAAGCCTAATGGTTGTTTGACTTGAAGCTTGAAAAAAGCCTTACTCTTCTTATCTTCAGACCTTCCTAGAAACCCTACTTCCTGATTCAGATAAACCCAGTTCAAAGCCTGAATACAAGAGTCACTTGAGATAGTGGTGAATTTCCAAGGAAATAATCTTGTACTGGTAAAGAGTTTTATCCACAAAATCTGCCATTTTTTGGAGAGGTTTAACTGGACTCCTATTAATAGTGAGCAAATTGAAACATGACTAGTAGTATTCTTAACCATTTTCAGAAAATTTTAATTAGTAAATATACAAAGTTCAGATAATAACAAAAATACCTGTTAGGACAGTTTAATTTTGTCATTGTTACTCTTGACCTATCTGAATATTTATGTATCGTGTGCATTGTATTTCAGGTTTCTTTTAAAATTTTTGGAAGTACAGCTCTTCATTTGGAATAAAAATAAAGGCTAAGGATAGAGACGTTAGAGAAGTGTGAAGTGTGTAAATTAGAAACAGTAAGTGTTGAGAGAAGCATTTGGAAGAAGATAAATATTAGGGACAATGCTATTTAGTACTGTTCCAAATATTTCTAATAAGTGGCAAGTATAATCGTGATCTCCCCTAAAAGTTGATGATGGAATTGTAGGCAGTCCATGCAGCTTCATGCATATAATTCTGATAGTGCTATGTAAAATTCCCTCTACTGCTGTAGTGGTAAACCTGTGTGAGTTTTTTCAATACTTTACTGGAAGTTGACTGAGATTTATCTCATAATTCCCAGCACTTCTGTTTCCTTGTCCCATATTCTGTCTCAAAGTGATCCCTGAAATACAGAAATAAACGACTTAAAACCTAGTGTAGTTTTCCAAGAGCTCTTGGAAAGTATGAAACGTGTAGATGTTACTTGCGTAAGTGTCAGTCAGTACTGTTTTTAAATACTTGTGTTCTTGGCATGCCTTCTGGGGTTTTGTAGGTTTAAATTTATGGACCCCCCCCCCCCCCCCCAAATGGTGAATTCTAACCAGTTACATGAAAAATCTTGTAGTGTCGTAACTGTGATGCTAAGTCATATCTGACATTTCTTTCATGTGCTTTTATCTAAATACTCCATAGGCTACTGAGTATTCATTCATTGTTCTGAACTTGGTGGACAATTTTGCTGGCTTTCTACTTTCGATTCTTTAAGTACCACTGTCTTTATATTTGCAATAATTTATGTTCTTCTTGCAGGAAAACAAAAAAGAACAAACAGAAAAGTAAGTATGCCTTTATTTTGTATATAAGTGGATATCCTTAGTGAAGGATTCTTAGCTGGAATAAGACCTTAAATCTGCCTCAGTTAAGTTTACCTACTATCACCTTGTGTTGTTCATCTTGGACTTCAGATGCCTCTTCCTCTTGGTCAGGAGGAATGCATACTTTTCTGGTTTGTACGTGAACGACTTGTTTAAGTCTGTCAAGATTTTGTCCTCTTGCAAATTAAAAGCGAAGTGTATCTCTGTGGATCTGTTGAAATAATTTCATAAGTGAAACTTATGTTTCCTTATTGAGATGGGGATGTGGCATATCTGCAAAGCTGAGCTGCTGGTTCCAAAAATTCTTCTGAAGAACATTACAGATACTGACATATTGGTTTGGTTTTAGTGCAGAAACCTCCATCTTCAGATAAGTGTAAATACAGCAGTTTAAACTGTCACAAATATGTGGGACTTCCAGAATACAAGTAATATTTAAAACAAAAACACAAGTGAAAAGGTGGCCTGAGAGAAGTCTGAGTCTTACTTTTAAATCTTTCTTTTAAATCTTTCTTGACTGGTATTTCTTACTGACTTACTAGACTTCTTAAGCAGCATAATGTCTGTCTTCTGTACAGCTCCAGGAATTGGAGAAGGGAGCAGTACCAGTGAGACTCCTCAGCCTCCTAGGAAGAAGAGGGCTCGAGTAGATCCAACGGTTGAAAGTGTATGTATTTCTGATTCCCTCACAGGATTTTTGATAGAAAACAGGAAGGTTGCTTTGCTCAGAAATACAGGCAGCAATATTTTTTTCCTGCAGTATAGTAGTGTGAAATGCTACAACTTGCAAAACTACGGTTCCCAAGTGGCCTTGAAAAATCTAAGCTATTTCCTTATTCCTTGTGGAGCCTACAGAAATTACTGTAGTAATTCTTCAGTCCAGTGGTGTATGTCAGTTGTGAAAAGAAGGAATATGGGTGACTCTTAGCTTGGACAGTTATCTGAAAGTAATTAGTCTGGCTTCACTTTTTTCAGGAAGAAACATTTATGAACAGAGTTGAAGTAAAGGTGAAAATCCCAGAAGAGCTGAAACCATGGCTGGTAGATGACTGGGACTTGATCACCAGGCAAAAGCAGGTAATTGTCAAAGGAACAATCTGGCCATATATAGGTGAGGACACTAAAACTAGAATTTCATACCCTCTTCAAGTGCAGTGTAGTGAAATCTCTTGTGGAGTTTGACAGCAGCCTGACGGCTTACTTGACAGTTCTTATTCCAGTTGGATTTTAACCAAAGGTCACCTGTGAGTAGGACTGTGGCTCAGCAGAGTTGCATGTAAATTTGTAGAATAGACTTGGTCTACTCAAGCGTAAGCTAGAAAGGCAAATAATTTTAAATACTTAAGCTTTAAGTGTGATGTTAACTCTATGCATTCTTGGCCTGCTGGTAGGTTTTGAACAGTTTACTTAGTTGGCAGAGAATTGGTCTGTAGGAACATCACATGTGATGCCTATTTTACCTCAGCTCCTTCCTGCCTTGTTTATGTGTTACTGCTAAGTTCAGCAAGTATCTTAAGTTGTTCTACAGCTCTGACAGAAAGCTGACACTTAGGATAGTGATTCTTAACTTCTGCCAGGCTGGATCCATATAAAGCTTCCTGATACAGTAAATTAAATGTTGCTTTCAATTTTAAAAGTATAAAACACTTTCATGAACTTAAAAAGTATTAATGAATCATTACTTTTTTCTGGTATGAAACCACTACTAAAATTGGCAAGAAACATAGAAAATACTGTTGAAAACTGGTTGTTATTGTTTGATAGGCTGCAATTGCATGCTCTAACTTACTGCTGCTCTGAGGTACTGCCTCTGTTCTTGCAATCCCAGACATGTAAAAATCTTGTTCAGGTCCTACGTGGTTAAGGCTGATTTTCTTGGTGAATACAAATCTTAGACTTGCATCAGCAGTAAAGGTGCTTAAGCACTGCTGTGTGTTACGCTGACTCCAGTTCTGGAGATTTAGGGTTTTTTTTCCCTTTGAATGTCTTCAGACTGTAGTGCTCTTGTGAAAGGAAATGGATAAGTGAACAGGGTCCCATGCCTCAAAAAACTTCCCAAGTATGTGAATTTGCTGTACTACTGAGCCTTGCTATATACAACTGAACTAGTGTCTGTGGGTACAGATGGTCTGTGTATGGTGTTAAAGATGGAAGTTAATCCTTTGTGAATCATGGCTGGGAATATTTTTCTTCAATTCTGTAAGCTCTAATGTAGCTCTAATATTCTTCAGACTGTGCAGGCAACAAAACTTTCTGGCAGGTGCTTGGCAGGCTTATTTGCTTTGCAGCAATAGTAGTGCCAGGTGCTGAACTGTGGATGCAAGAAGAGGCGCAGACAGAAGAATAGGCAAAAATGGTCACCATTGCTTTTGTAACTGCTGTGTGGCCTGGTGTAAGCAGGTCTGTAGGGGCATGTGTGTGCTTTGCTGCATGCCTTTTGACTCTTGGGGTGACTTCAGTAGTTCATCATCAGGTTGCTGTTGAGCAATGTGAGTGTTAAATGGAAACATGGATATAGTCACTGTTACAGGATTTTTTTTTTGTACGCACCATTAAAACAGTTGGGTGTTCTTTAATAACACTTCTGATCCTGTAAGTTTTATTCTAGAAATGTCCTTATGTATGTTGATTTAAATTTAGCATGCAGATATAAATGTCTGCATAAATTAGACAACTTGTATTTGCTCGGTTTCGCTTCTTGTGTAGCTCTTCTATCTTCCGGCCAAGAAGAACGTTGACTCCATTTTAGAGGATTATGCAAACTACAAAAAATCACGAGGAAATACTGATAACAAGTAAGTGGTGGCCATTTCAAACCTTCAATATTTCTCTTGCTGTTGTTCGACCTGTATTTCATGGAGAATTTAGTAAGGTTCTTAAACGTGTCCCAGCCCTATGTCCCGCTTCATGTTCCAAGACCAAGGTGATAGAGTTTAGAAACCGTTGAGGAGGTAATTCAAGAATGCAGTTCTGTTTTCTGGATATTATTTCTGCTTCCCCCATGTTCCTTAGGCCTTTTCCTAAAGGAAGCTGATGAAAGTCAAGTGAATAGTTCTCCACCCCTTCATTCTAGCTCAGGCTTCCTACTTTGGGTGAATAAAGTTATTGGCACTTGCTATGTACGAGCTGAACAAACTATCAAAAAAGCTACCTAGCAGATGAGCAAAGTGTTACTGTATGGGTGGACTCTCTCACAGAGGTAGAGGGGTGGGGGACAGAGAGGTAGATGATGGCTTGTTAAAAGAATCAGATGGGCAAAGCTAATTACTTTGAGGTGATAGCTTTGAAGATTCTTACTTGTAATTACACCAGCTGTCCAGCCCTGACAGCGAACAAGGTGTGTTTATTCTTGAATGAAGCTTCCCTGTTTTAAAGGGAGACAAACTAGAAATGTGAAGTTATTTTCTTCCATTCAAGAGGAAGCATATTATTGACTTGTCAGGGTGTTTTAACATTCTTTTACGTAATTGTCCTAATGTCTGTCCTAAATTTGTTTGCAGGGTGGAGCGAGGGTTGTACTTCTCAGATGTGCAGTGTCACTGCTAATTCCTATACAGTTATTCTTCAATTAGTTGTGAAGTTGGAGGCCTGCAGGAGTTTGAGAGGCCTAGTTAGAAAGGGTCAGTTGCCTGAAATATTTGGTGGCTGTCCCTTTCCATTAAGGAGGAGTTCAGGCTGATTATTTAAGTAGTATTGCACTTTTAAACTGGTGTGAGTTGGGATTAACTTTGGTTGAAAACAGAAGAGTGGGTAAGTGTTCTTAAAAATACTTACTGTTGCTTGAAAGGATTCTCTAAGAGTTAATTTCTTTGAATAGATGACTAAAAGCAAGGCTTTTCTTGGTTTGCCTACATTCTTACCGAGTTTGGAACAGTCCCTTTTTAAAGGAGGTCTTGAAATGCGTTGCTTCCTGTGCTGCACATTTTAAGGTCTCCAGACAAATTTCCTTGAAAAATCTGAAGGCTTGTGAAAGATCTTTATGATTTTGATGGACTGACTGAGCCAAGTCTCATCCTGTGTCCATCCAGTCACTAGAACAAGACTTGCAGCGTTTTCTCTGTTTACCAGGGAGTATGCAGTCAATGAAGTTGTGGCTGGAATTAAAGAATACTTCAACGTCATGCTGGGAACTCAACTGCTGTACAAGTTTGAGAGGCCCCAATATGCTGAAATTTTAGCAGATCACCCAGATGCTCCAATGTCTCAGGTCTATGGTGCTCCACACCTACTGAGGTTATTTGGTGAGTATGATCTCCAGAGATTGAAGAAGAGCAGTTAGAAGTATTTGAACGCTTCCTTTTCTTGTCTTGAGATTCAGTGGATGCGAAACTGCAGAAATTTGACAAGCAACTATGAAAAATGTGGTTTCATTCTTTCCTTACTCTGTGTACCTAAAATGTTCAGAGTCACTCAGGGATTTAGAATGGAAATGGATTTTCAGTAGTCTAGTTAATTTAGGTGAGCTTCTATATTTTGGAATAGACTCCTGGGCTGCTTTTATATGCTAACTGTAAGGTTCTAGACTGTACTTAAATACTTGTTAAAGCTGTTGTTTATAACTAACAAGTACTACTTCTTTTGAAACAGTACGAATTGGAGCTATGCTTGCTTACACTCCTCTTGATGAGAAGAGCCTGGCTTTGCTGTTAAACTATTTGCATGACTTCTTAAAGTGAGTACTTTTTAAGTCTTTCAGCAAGAAAGGAAAAGTTCAGTAAGCACAGGCTTTTGTAACGTGGCCTATTTTCAGTGAACAATTGTTATATAACACACAGAGATATAGATAGATATATAGATAAAATATCTATATCTTGAGCCTGTGTGTGGTATCTTCACCAAAGATTGTGGTGAAGCTTTCTCAAACTCTGCTGTACAGAACATGAGTAAGACTGGTTTTAATTTCTCTCCAGTTAATAGTGAGGTTATTGCTAGTTAGATGTGTGTTTATGTATCTGTTAGTCTGCACTTCTAAACTGTCTTGAGTCTACTACTGGTTTCAAAATAAATGTTGAAGCATTTATTTGTAGTTGCTATAAAAAGCAGATGACAATTACAGCAAACTAGTAAATTACACAACAGTTACTCAACAGCAATTGAGCAAATGTTAAAAACAGATGAACCTTACTAATGTTATTTATGGGACAGACTGTCATTGTAGCTTTAGTGCACTGCAGTACCCTGTGGTGCTGTAGACATGTTACATCCCTGAGTCCATTTGATGAGGGGTGATGGCATTTAATGCTTATCTTCTGCTATTGCGCTTAGTTGACCGTTGCTTGTTTTGCTCTAGCCATCATTCAAGTACCATATTTATGCAGACAGAACTTCGTAGTCTCCTACTCCTTGTCTCTACCCCTTTGAGTACCATCAGTAGCAAATGGATTCTTGGTGCAGCAGCTGACTGAACCTCAAATGTGAACTGTTTCATCCTGTTAATCTTAACCTCCCTGTGCTCACTTGGAGCCAGAGTTGCATGACAACTTGTCTGGAATTGATTTTTTTTTTTCTTTGGTGTGAGCTGTCAAATCTTTAATTGCTTTACACAGCTGACTTTTTAGTAGATACATGTTGGTTTTCTACTCTTGAAATCATGTTTTATGGTCTCGGCAAACACCTAGTAATTAGCTTATGTGATGCTAAACAATGGAGACTTTAGGCAAGAAGGTAATTTAATGTTTTTGTTATGTTTTATAGGTATTTAGCAAAGAATTCCTCTGCATTGTTTAGCGCCAGTGACTATGAAGTAGCCCCTCCTGAGTATCATCGGAAAGCAGTATAATACCATGCTGCTTGACAGTGAAGTGATAATTGGATCCTTGTAATACTGTCCACTTCTACATCTTGTTCTTCACCTTTCTATTGCACATGTCTCTATTGCACAAATTATGTAAACATAAAGTGAATAAAGTTGTGTGTTTAAAATGGAACTGGCATTTGTAAGTTCTGAAAATTTCTTGTCCTGAAATGGAAGCTTGGAGTTTAACGGGAACTCTTTGGTGTTCTTGCTACTGTTGTTTGCATCAATGGAATGTAAAAAATGCATTATGATATTTCATTGTACGAACTCTTCAGTGCTTGTAGGTCTGTTTTGACATTAAGATTAGCTTCACTAACCTGCTTTATTGTGTAGTAATGACAAATGCAGACTCTCAGACCCATGGGGCTTGTGATCATTTAGTGTTGGTGCTATTGATTAGTCTGACTTTCAAACCCATTTACTTTCTTGGTGTTGGAAGTAAAATGTTTGGTCCATAAATGTATGCTTTTATTTAGGTGGTTGAAGGACTGTGACTTTTTTATATTCTAACAATAGGAAAATGCTTTATCATATCGTAGTGTCTTGGAAATGTTGGTCTTTCAAAGAGCTGTTTTACAAATCTTCAAATAAACTTTTTTAATTTCAAATGTTGTTTCTAATATTTGTATTTGCATCAGTCACTACCTTTTGACAGTGTCCTGTCAAGTATGACATAAGTGTGTTAAGTGTAGTATAAAGTTCTGCAGTACTAACTTGGGAGATGCTGTGTTTCTTTTTAATCCTAAGGACTAGTAGTTAAAGCCCATGCATCCAGTTCCAGTGGGGAAAGTGGATTCTTTTCTCTGGGATCATTATATAGTCTGTAAGTAGTGATAATGCAGTTTTACTACATTTGTTGCAGAATTCTTAAAAGGCTTCTTAAAAGCCTGAACCCTGAGAGCACGCTTTGCCTGGCTTCTGTCAATCACTTTCCCATTCTAATTCAATTTTCCATGTATAGTAGTATCTTAAATGGTAAACTGGAGGGCAAGTGAAGTGTGCTGTGACTTGTACTGCTCAGGCTCCTGTTTTTAATGTCCTTCTGGAAGCTGTTACTCTTGCTCCTGATTCTTGACTAAGTACCATTGCGAAAAGAGCTGTGGCAAAAGCTGAAATAGGTAGTAAGAGAAATTTTAACTAATGCTGATAGGAGAGGGTCTGACACTTCAAGGTGCCTTGTGTATATTATTTTCATGGGCAGATTTGTGTTGTACTTGGCTTTGAACTCTCAGTATCGGGCGTGTAAAACTTTACTCTTGATGTTGCAAGTTCCCTGCAAGCTTACACACTTTTTCTGGGAAGGTCGCTAATGGAATTAGCTCTGAGCTGCACAATACATGGCTTAGACTATTGTGTAAGTCTGTCCAGTCTAGCTTTTGTTTCTCTTCCTTGCCTCCCTGTGTATTTCCCAAGGTAGCTTGTCTGTGCTCGGGCATCATGAAGTTACAAACTTGCTATTCCAGCCCTCTCAGCCAAATTCTGTCTGGGAGCCATCTGCTGTTCAGGTCTTCTGTCTACATCTCCTTCTGCCCCTAGGCCTATTAAGAAACTCTCCTGTAACAGCTCATTTAGGTCAATTTTATGGTAACTCCTTTCTGTTTGTAAACTGTGCCTACACCCTTTGTTACTTAGAAGCTCAGAATTCCCCAACCTAGTAAGAAGGGAAGTCAGCTACACCAAATTCAGTACATCGGGTTTGCTTTGCCTGGCAAATGCTTTCTTGCCTTGATTCTGCATCTGTGGGACAGGATATAGAGTTCCTCTGTAAGTGGTTTCATCTCCTGAGTATCGCAAAGCATTAAACTCTGTCTCGGGTGCAGTCTGCATGCCTTTTGCCAGGAGGGCAGTGCTGTTTGGGGCGAGTATGGGAATGATGAGGTTTTTGGTCACAACTATCAAAAGCATCGCATGACTTGGCTGTGGTCTAAGTAGTTGCTATTTCTAAGCAAAATACCAGGTTTTAATCACAGATGTTATTGCAGGAAACCACAGGATCTGGGGATCTGAGAACAGCTTTGCCAAAGGGCTGGTCAGGTGCTGGTGGGTGTGAGCGTGCCCTTCCTGCGGGAGGCTGTGGAACTGCCCCGTGGCACGCGGCTGGCCCGGAGGGTCCCACACCCACACGGGCTGCACCCCTCCCAGAGCAGCCACCGGGATGTAAATCTGGGAATGGGCTAGCCTGAGCCCAGGGAAGGTGTAAGCAGGCTCCCGTTCTTGGGGGTCGTGTCCTGAGGTAGGTGCCTGGACAAGAATCCAGCTGGGTCATGTCCCACCCTCCTCAGCCTGCACTTCTGTACCGAGGCACAAATGCTTAGTAAATTGATTCTGGTTTGCATAGGGTGGTGCTGGTTGAGGGATGGTCTGCTGGAGCACAAACAATAATGAACTATTTGAAGGAGCAGCAGGGATCTCTTGTGAAATGGAAAAGAACAATATGGAGCAATGATGTGAGTGGAAGTTGCCATGGAAACGGAGCCAGTGCTAGGGAGCAGCTGCAGTGCTTCCATGTGGGAATCCAGTCCAGAGGGAGGGTAGGGGCAGGCAGAGTAGTAAAGGGGGCTGGGGGTTCCCTTGCCCAGCTCCGGGCTGGTGGGAGGAGAAGCCCTGGAGCTGTGTGGGAAACGCAAGTGGGTGCGAGAAGATGCGTGCTCCACTTGCTGCCTGGTATTGTTACAATCTCTGTGTGCTCTTCTCAGTGTTTAATGAACAGCTTCATGAGGCTCATTAGCTACTGCTTGTTATTTATCATGGCCATTACCCAGACGAAGAGCCAAGATTGTGTTCTGAGTCTAAACAATGGGTTTATCCTTTGCCAAACTGCCCCAAGAGTGAAAACAACCTTCTGCTGTCAGTGCGCTCATGTTTGCAGAACAGTATTTGTACCCAAGGCCTGTTCGGATCTTCTGGTGATCCCCTGGTGGTTACTTGGGTACCTCCCTGGTAGCCTTCTGGAAAACCAAGAGCGGGACAGCCCGCATGAGGGTAGGAGAGGGAGCTGGAGGTGGTGCCAGCCTGCAGCCCCCCTTGGGCAAGGCCTGTACTCTAGCATGAGTGGCAAAAATTTTCCTCTCGAATGGAGGGAGCCTGCTGCGCTTTCCTCCTTTGCTGCGTCTGTGCTGAACTCATGAGAAATTATTTGCTCTTTTTTTCCTGGCTGTGTTTGCATGCAGTGTGCTGGATTGCTGTGTGGGGAAGCAAGGTGAGCAGGCAGGTGGAGGCTCGGCCAGCACTGAGGCTTCATGAGCCCTGCAACCCTGTGTCTCTGGCCTACGGCTTTTTGGGTAAGGGATGTTTTGGCTGCAGGAGTGGAAGATTTGCAGGGCTTTGCTCCTGCGGTGCTTGGCTTCCCCAGGGAGAGGATGTGCCTGGTGCGGTGTGGCCCCACTAAGCTGGGAAACCTCTGCCCGTTACAGCTCCTCCTGGGAAGGGTGAACTCTTCCTGGCCTGAGGCATTAATCATCTGCTTCCAGGCAGAAATTTCATGCTAAGCTTGGAGTTAAAGCCCTGCTGAAGTACAGGCTGTGTCTGTCTCAAGGTGAAGGGTTATGACATAGGCCTTGTACCCACTCAAATAAAAGCATCCTCTGCTCCAAATGCTGTGGGGCACGTGTAGCCTGTCCCAAGGCACAGAGACCTCGCAGCTCCAAGGCCAGACCACTGGTGGGGACCCATCTGCCTCATTAGCTGAGTCTCTTTTGAGCTAGATATGGGGAAAGAGTGAGTGAGTGGAACTGTGCCAGTATCCGTATGTCTGTCCTCCAGCTGATGCAGACCCTGGCGAGGGTGTGCGCACTCACGGGGCCAGAGCTTCGTATGCCTTGGTGCCTCGGAGAGGGTTATGCCCATTGGAGAAGCTGAGGCGCTGTTTGTAGAAAAAGAAATGTTTTCAAATGTGGATCGCTGAGCCCAAACCGGGTGGCCTGGAAGGGAGGCTTTTGGACGGGGGGCACCACAAGCCCAGTGCTGAGCCCCTGCCTCCCTCCTGGCATACGGCACAGAATGACCAGGCCTGGGGGAGCTTAACTGGCCAAGTTACCTCCCGAAGAACTGGTCCTCTTACACATGGAAAATTATTTTATTTAGGAGGTTGTTGATGAGCAGTGATTATTAACTGTGCCTCTTGGGGTGACCCTGGCTTTGTGGCTGGAAGGCGGTGCTGCACAGTGGCCAGCATTTCAGCTGTGTATCCTGCCCCATGCATTGTTTCGCCTTTTTCCTTCCTTTGCTCCAATCTGAGGGTGATTTCCTGTGCTGTGGGGTGCGGAGGGCTGGGTGCATCCTCACCTCATTTTTCCTGCTGCCATTTAAAGTCTGCCCAGCACAGCAGCAGTTGTGTCAAATGAGATCCTAACGCTCCTCCATCCTCAGGGCAAGTCCCCCTGCACGAGCTCGGCTACCTCGGCTGTTGCTCTGACTCCACGGGATGGCCAGGAGAGGAGTAGAGGTAGCAGAGTGCTCCCTGCGACTTTGCTCAAGCTCAGCCATGGCATCCTTACAGGTGAGCGCTTCCCCCCATTAACGCTTCCCTGTCCTCTCCTGCCGTGGCCTGCGTGCACGGTGTCTGTGGTGCTTTGGGATGTACCGGGGGCAGTGCGTGCCCTCCTCGGCTGCCCATGAATGCAGGGCTTGTGCCAGCATGCGGGGCCTCGGTCCTGCCGTGGGTGAGGGAAGGAGCCGGGGATGCTGGAGCTGCCTGCATTGCCTTCATGCAAGAGATAAGGAGCTTACACCAGGGAGTAAAGAGCTAATAGTCCCCCTGCGGAGCTCAAGCCAAAGTCCATTAAGTCTACATGTGGCTCCCTGTTAACTGCTGTAGGCTTTTGCGTGCAGGCGCTCGCCGGGCTTTACATGCGCTCTAATGCCACACGGGGATTACACCAAAGCCTTGGTCTACTCGCTCCTGTTAATTAGTAACACCAAGTGGAATTAGCGAGCTGAACAGTGGAGGAACGCAGAGAGCACCTGCCGGAGCACGCTCCCCGAGTGCCCCTGGCCCATCGCCCTGAAGGACCCGCCGGTGCCCCCCTGGTGAACACGGCTCCAAAGCCTCCCGGCCCTACCGCAGGGTCTGCTGCTGGTGTTGTCTTCCTGGGTGTCAGGAAACTGTAATCGGCTTCTCTCCAAGTAAATCAGATTTCTGCAGCTGTTCTGGGGCCAGGAAGGAGCAGGGGGTGCCTGGGTCTGCCAGAAACAGTGTCTCCCCTCGAGGATCCTCCAGCAGCTGCTGCTGGGTGGCACTGTTAGGTTTCGATTTCCATGGCATTCCTTTTCTCTTTTTTCCCTCTTGGAATCTTACGCCAGCTCTCAGAACCTGGAGACACAGTATATCTCGGGAACAGATACTCTGAGGATCATCATGTCACTCTGGAAAGCCTGGTTTTCCTCCCTGCTCAGTAAATCTGGTGCCCACTATGCCGAAAGCTGTGACAACAGACTGCTGCTCCTCTCCAAAGCATTGCCCAAACCTCCCCGCTGCTGTTAAATATCTGTGTAAAGGACAAAGACTGATCTGGAGCTCAGGAAGGAGAGAAAGGAAAAGACTGGAGTTACTGCCCAGGGGGTTGAGACAGCTGCAGGGGCTCACCTGCAGCTGGAGAAGGGAGGGGGCCCTGGGGCACCCCCAGAAGCCACAGAGGAAACCCCAGTTGTTTAGCCAAGGTTGGCATCTTTAAAGAAAGATTTACAGTGAGCAAAGGAGGAAGCTAAACCACAGCAGATAAATGGCCTGGGTGGTTTCCTTTACCACCTCCTTCAGCTGATGCTGAACAAAAGCCCCCAGCAGGGTAGGGAGCTGAGGGAGGTGGAAAGGCAAGGGGCTCTGCCTCCTCCTGTCCCTGAGCAGCGGCTGCCTGGAGGACGTCCCTGCCTCCAGGGCTGTGGGGAAGAGCAGGGAGAAAGATGTGACCAACCCTGAGTATTTTGAAGGGTGTCCTTCCCTCTGAGAAATCACAGCCCACACTGGCACTTTCCAGGAGACGTGGGATGCGGCACCCTGCTGCACTCCTGTCCGGAGCTGCTTGCTGCTGCCCAGCTGGGTGTACGGCTGAGGGTGGCTCCTCTGAGGCTGTGCCTGGCCTTCTTTGTGCAAAAATCACAGCATTTCTTCTCGGTTTTCCCACTGTAAGACTGGGAAGGCAAGGGTGGTGATGCATGGACGTGCCTGCAATGTTTAATGCTCTTAAAAATGCACCCCTGCCTGTGTCAGGCTTTAGATGCGCGTCCTTGCCTGTGTGCGAGGGGAGGGATGCCTGACATGCACAGAACCCCCACGGCGGGCACCAGCTGCCCGTGACTCGTTTCCCAAATGGCTTCGCATCACCCTTGAGTCCCACCAGCTGCTCGGTTGGTCTGGGAGCCCTTGGCTGGGCAGCACCCACTGGCAACACAAGCCAGTGGAGGGTGGGAGTCCCACGGGAGCTGCGCAACCCTGCGCAGATACCCATCCTTCGCAGGATGGCGAGGAGCGCCCAGCGCGGCGAGGCTTGCGTGCAGCTCTCAGCTCAGACGCTGCTCATCACCTTTAATTTGCACTGAAGGGTTGCTAAATCCAGAAATGAAGCCTGCTTGCTAATTAGTTTATTCTTTAAAGCAGCCTTTCAGGAGCGACTAAATCATCCTGGAAACGCTTCCTTCTCCCAGGGCTGCAGAGGGATGTCATTACTTCATTAGGTCAGCTAATGGAGCTAGAAAAAACAAACCCACGTGTGCACTCCCTTCTTCACATCTTCTGAACAGCAGGGAGATCAAAGACTGGGTGACAGCGTGTGGTGTCATGGGCTGAAAGTGGTGGCTGAGACCAGCCCTCATTCTCCCCGGTGCTTTCATTAGAAATAAGCAGCAAAGGCTCCTGCGGGGTGGTGTCCCAGACCTGCTAGGGACCCATGCGCTGCAGCCCTGCTTCCTCCCGGGGCACGACACGTTGCTCCTGTCATGAGCGTTTTGAAGAGCAGACTTGCTGAGAAATCACATGAATTCCCAGGGCTACTTGGGATTCTGTGGAGAAGTGTAAGAAATTTTGTGAAAGTCTGTGGGCAAATTGTGCATTTGAACAAATTCTGCAAATGAAATACGGTGCCGTGCAATTTTTAGTTCTTTACTGGTTTCCGTCTCATTTTCTCTTTTTTCTCTGCCCTACTCTCTCCCTTCCTTGTCTCCCCAGGGGCATGTGGGGCAGCTGCAGGAAAGCATGTCCTCAGGGAACAGGGGAGCACCAACTTTTTAGCAGGTTTAAGGGGTTTTTTTTGGTTTTGTTTTTTAAAGTTGGAGAATGTTGCATAAAAAAAGTTTTACCCCCAAATTCTTCCCTTTCAAAATGCTAGTACGTGGCTACCTGCCACTTCAGAATGGTGTTTCTAACTGCTCCCAGACCTCTGCTAGCTCTGAGTGATTCCCCCAATCACTACAAAACAGTCCCATTAGAAACGCCTCATCCTCCCAGCGAAGGCCTGGGATGGCAGAATAACTGCAGGTCTTGGCCTTTCTAACTTCACCAGGCGCCTTTTCACAGCGTGAGATGACGACGCTGCGGTTGCACAGAGGGACGAGTCTCCAAGAGCATCGCGAGGCCAGGAGGCACTCAGCCCCTCGTACATCCCCGGGTGGGAATCCTGGTGGTGCTGGACCAGCAGAGAAGCCGAGATGTTTTCCCTCTGTGCAGCCTCCTGTTGTCCTCTGGGAAGTAAAAGCTTGTTCTAACTGCAGCGCACAGGAGCTCTCAGGTGCACAGCAGAGCCCTGCACCAACTCCCCAAAGGCGTTCAGCTGCCGAGGACGGCTTGCGAAAGCGTCCCGGTGCCCAGACATGCCTGCGCATACCTTTCATTAAAGTCTGTTTGCCATGTGACACTGCCTAAAGCTTTTGTGTGGGCAGGGAGACGTTTTGCGCCAGGCACGCTGCCGTTTGGGCCTTGGGCTGTATCCTGGCAGCTGCCCTCTGCGCTCTGACACGGACCATTTTCCACCCGGATTTTGGGTGCTGGATTCAGCTGCTGGCCCCGGGAAGGAAGGAGCCGGCATGCACGGAGACGCAGGAGAGCCAAGCTGCTTGCCGGGGTGTGCTGGGACACGCTGGAGCTGGGGAGCAGAGCAGAGTCCACTCAGACCCATGGGGGCTCAGGGCCGTTTCCCTGTAGGAAGCCAGAGCATGGGGAAGGGGCTGCCTTCCCTCTGCCCTGGAGGTTTTAGAGCTGTAGTTGGTGAACACAGACCTGGCTGAGGAAGTCCTGAGTCCCTCGATAGCAAAATGAGATGACGCTTAAAAGACAGAAACCTTCCCGAGCTGCTGTCATGCCTTCAAAACACCATTGGTTTCTCACTTTGGTCCCTGTGCCATTTCAGTGTAGACCTATTTAATTGGCCCCGTGGTGCTCCTCCTTGCCCAGGCAGGCTCAGCTGGGGATGATGGTGCAGTGTGCCCAGCCTGCCCGCTCTGAGCCTTCTGCAGTGCCACCAGAGGGAAAAGCTGCTCAGCCGGTGCCTGGATGTGTCCCACTGGGGCTACGTCTGTGCCCTGGGAGGGCTGGGAAAGATGCTAGCTGGGGGACTATGGGGTAATGGAGCATCCCTGCCCAGATGCCGTGCGGGACAGCCCTCCTTCCAGCCAGCGTAGAGTTAGCCGGGAGTGACACCTTGGGCAACCACAGCTTTGGGTCCCTGCCCTCTCCACCTTGTTCTGCTCCTGGCTGGAAACATGTTTGGGAGGACTGGGGGCAGCAGGCAGGGAAGAGGCAGATGCCTTACAGGCCTCCCCGGGGCTGGCAGAGATGCTGACATAAAAGCAGGGGCTGATGCTACCCTGAGACCCCACAGCTGCCTGTCCCCCATGCCAGAGCCCTCAGCGTATTGGGGACATTGAGGTGAGGCTGGAGAAGTTAGGTGGGAAGGCTGCTCGTGACTGACAAATCTCTCCACGGCATCCCAGACGGTTTGTGCCACCAGCTGAATAACGCCCAGAAGGGCATCGGACGGGGGCAGAGGCTGCAGGACGGGGCAGAAGCTGGCACCAACAAGGCCCTGGGGAAGGGCAGCTGGTGGCTGGGATGCAGGGAGGTGAGGATCACCTGTGCCGCATGGGGCAGAGGGGCATGGTGGGGACAGACGTGCTGCCAGTGTGTGCTCTGGGAGAAAAAAAGCCAGCTGGTCCCTAACTGGGGATGGTTCCTGGCAAAGCCACTAGCTGCTGTTTTGAGAATATTTCTCCTGTTGTTGCATTTGTTACTGCTGGATGTTGTTACTATCGCTATTGAGCCTGCAGCCTCTCAGGCTGTGGCATGCTGATGATCGTGACTCCTGCTTGTCGGGAGCACCGAGCTGGTGTCTGGGATGAAACGTGGCCCCATTCCCACCTGCTGTCCTCTTGCTGCAGTTTCCTCATGCATTGGCTTTACTGGGTGCCCGGCACAGCAGATGGGGGTCCGTGGGCCTCTGGTGAGGTATGGGCACACCTGAACCCGAGAGCCTGTGCATAGGAGATGGTGTGGCACATCTGCCTTCACTCCTGACCCTGTGACAGCCCTTGTGTCCACCCCGAGGGAAAAGGAAAGTGGCTTCGCCATGGCGGAGACCAGCCTGGAGGCATCCCGCTGTGTGCTGGCTCTGTGGCCAGGACAGCCGCCCTGCAGAGCTGCGGGCGCGTTATCAGCCGGACGCTCCTGTTGCTGCAATCACTGCTTTTGTTTTTTAATTGGGTGGAGAGGGGAAACCCGGCATACCCTTTCTTGCAAACAAGAGGGATTTATTAGCCAGGGGCCCAGCTCCCTGAATCAGACTAATGAAGCTCCCACCCTTCCCTCATCTCTTCTTATCTTTATTGCTGAGCTCTCCATGGAAACAGGCTGAGCATCGTCCCTGCGAGCCCGGCAGCCGCCCCAACAACCCCAGCTTTATCAGGGTCAGGGTAGACGTACGTGCCCAAGGCTGGTCTCCGAGTCGGCACAAAACGGCTCAGGGTTTCCACTGGCGGTGCTGCCAGCCTGACCCAACCTCACCGCGGGTCCCATGGGGCAGCGTGGGGACACGTGCCATGGGGCAGCTGTCGTGCAGGCGTGGCTGGAAGAGCTCGGTCTTAATCAGTGGAAGGTAATTAGTGATTTCCATCCCATTCCTTTCACCACAAACACTGCGTGAAAAATCTGCTATTGATTTAAACCTTTTAAAATGTTTATTTCAGAACACCTCTGGAGGGTTCAGAAGGGCAGTTTTGAGTTCCTGCCTGCGTGGTTACAGCTTGCAAAAAAAACCCGCTCTCTAATTCCTTGAGGCTCCAACAACAAATAATCCGAGTGAAGTGCTGCTTCCCTGTGCAGCGTACCTCACGGCAGCCTAGCCCCAGCCCCGCAGACGTGACTGACTGCAGCTGAAGGTTTTTCCTCTCTGGCTTGGCTGCCGCCATACCTTGAGCCGTGCCCCTGCCACCACGGCGAGTACTGACAACTTGTGCCTGGATGCTGCTCTGAAGGCAGAGTCAGGCCCTGGAGCAAGCCCTGTTGAAGGCACAGCTTCTGCCTTGCACAGCTGATGCACAGATCTGTGAAAAACAGAAAAGAAGGAGAGGTTTTTTTCAGAGCTAGAGACAGCAAGGGGATTTCTTTGTGTCCTCTCCTGAAGGCTCTCTGGAGGACAAAGGGAAACTATCTTCCCTTCTCCTCTGGACTGAGGGCATCTCCAGTCTCTTTTTCCTTCCTTCGTCTCTCTCTCGTCCCCACTTCTTTAAACGGCAGGGAAGGGCAGGTTTCCACAGCTGGGGACCTGGGGGATCTGCAGTCTCTCCCAGCTGGGCTCCTGGTCACCTCCCTTCACACCAGCTTCCTCAGCTGCCAAGCCCTGTCCCCTCCCCAGACTGCAAAGATGCTCGGTGCTTAAGGGACGGGTTGGCCCTTTGCTTGTAGGTCCTTTAAAACTGCAGGGCAGGTTCCTGACGCTCTTGGCTGCCCAGCATTGCTGCTCCACCAGGACAGAATGGGAGAGCTATGTGGTGAGGACTGGACTGTGCTGAGTTTCAAGGGATTTCCACTTTTCCCTGTTTACTCCCTGGATTGCCTTAAGTACATCAGTGATGGCGTGTGACCCCTGCGGACCCAGGGAGTGAGGAATGCCGGGGCTGCCTGAGGTCCTGCCTGCTGCCAGCAGCCCTTGCCAGTCCTGATAACCTGGTCCTGCCACCAGCCCAGCCCAGAGCTGGTATCTCCACCGCACCCAAATCAGCGTGATGGGGCTGCCATTCGGGAGCCCTGACCTGTGCGAACCTCCAAGCCTCCACTTGAACCCAGCTACAGATGAAGGTGATGATCCTCCTCCTGAGGCGGGATAATTACTTGCTTGGGCCTTCCTTGCATGCTTCTTGGTCCATCGCTCTCAGCAATTAGCCCTTGGGAGCGGCTGGGGAGTAGTTTCTCCTGTTCGTTCTTTCTCACGGGAGTTTCACATCAGAAGCTCTTCCCCGTAATTTGCTCTGATGTGTCTCTTTGCCCCAGCTGAACCTGTGTGGCAGCCATAACCTCACCTGCCCACATGTCAAGATGAATAAAATGCCGGTCCTGCCATAAAGCCAACATCCATGGGTAAGGGTCCACAGAGCTGAAGGTGCGTCTCCCCTGCTGCTTGTGAGGCACCCTCTGCTTTCCAGAAACAGCTCTTCTCATCTTCATACAGCAGAGGTACCTCTAGTGCCCAAATAATACCTTGCAAACAGATGCAGTTATACATGCCAGTGTTATTTTTTTTTCATCCTGGGAGAATTAATGATACATAAAAATTAATTTTGACTAAGAACTGGTGTGTCACAAAGTGTTTTGGATTTTTTTTTTTTTAAATGAGGGAAAGCCAAGCTACCCCAGAATAATCCCAAGCTGGTGCCTGAGAGAGTCCTCTGAGCAGCTGAGGAGATGAAATCAGAACTCCTGCCACAGGAGCAGGGGAAACTGAGGCAGGTGGAGGTAAGAGGAGGTCGAGCAGGCTGGTGCTGGAAGGATAACGTGCAGTAGGACAGGGACCTCACATCTGGCAGCTGTGGTCTGCAGTCATGGAGGGCTGCCAGGGATCGGCTTGGGGACCCTCTCACCTCTGCTCAGCCACGCTCAGCTCCCTGCATCTCTCATGATGCCATAAAGCAGTGGTGAAGGCTGCAGGAGTGACGCGGCCAGGCAGAACTGAGATGGGGAGCATGGCAGGTTTGCCCAGCAGAGCTGGCATTTGACAGAGGTGACTGAAAGTTTCAGTGGTCGACCTCCAGAGCCCCTCCTCTGGATGCCTTCCTGTGACACCCCAACACCTCACAAGTGGCAGCTGGGGGCTGCTCCGATCAGAGCTCCAAGGCAGCGTGGCACGGAGCACCGTGCTGGGGTATGCAGTCCCGCCGGGTGCCGTGTTTGTGCCACGCTGCCCAAGCCATGTAACCAAACACTGTAGGTGCCCCCGAGTGGTGTCTGGTATGTTCCTGCCAGCCCCGAGTGGAAACAGGCTGGAGTGATGGGGTGAGGACATTGCATCCATCGGCATGTTTCTACTTTTAACATGTTAAAGATCATGTCTGTAACCTGCTCTAATTTTAGGCTGCAGTGTATCTGCACTGAATTCCCAGCATGGAAGAATGAGTGCAGGTGTAAAATTAGATATATTATTTATGGGCTGGCGGTTACCAGTGCTCCATCACTAAAAAGTGCAGTGCTCATTCGCGCCCACACTTCTGCCTCCAGTGCTTCATACCAATCGCCTACCGCCGTTTTCCCACCCCAGGATTAGCCTGCAATCAAAATCTTGTTATCCAGGCAGAGATTTATAGGGAAAGGACACCATTCCTGTGCTTAGGAATTGATCCATATTAGGATTGGTTAAACATAGTAGCGTTTCATTCTCAGCGGCTTTGGCTGGCAAGAGCTAGGAAAGCACGCTTAATCAGCGACTGAACAAGTATAAATGGCGTGTTTCTAGTCTCTGCCACAGCTGGAGAAAAGATTATGTGAAATAACTAACATGGAAATGTTAATCAGCATTAGCTGTAGTCCAAATTCCATTAACAGGAATGCTAAATACAGGGAGGAAAGTGCTCGGATTAGGGTGGCTTGGCAACAGGCTCTCTTCCCTGATGTTTGGGTCTTGTGCTCCAGGATTTAAGCTTTTATTTAAAATACAAGTAATTTTCTTTCCCTCATCAGTACGAACAACAAAAATGTCAAAATATACAGCAGCTGTAAATCAGCACAGCGATGTGTGCAGGCAGCCTGCAACACTCTTCTGAGGACACATAAAAGCGGCAGCTTATTAGTCTTAGCATAAACATCCCTGCTAACATCTATCAGTGGGATTCAGCATGCCAGACTCTTGTGTCATGGCGAGGCGGGCGACTGAATGGGTCTGCATGAGATGCAGTCATCCTGGATGGCTAACAGGACCCTGAAAGTACATTTGGTTTTTCTCCAGGCCTGATCCGGGTAAGCAGTAATTGAGTGTGCAAACCAGGACACAAATCTCAGTCTCCTTCCACATCCGTGCAGGCAGAGCACATCTGTATGGCCCGATTTCCCTGAAAAACACACTGCGCTGGAGGGACCTGCCTTGTGGTGAGGAAGCTTGCAGAAGGAAAGGCTTTGTGCCTGAATTCAGTATGCTCAGCTTTTGATTTTTTAATACCCATTATTATTTTGTATTAGACTGTTCAGTTCCTAGTTTCAATGCTTTTCACTGCTTGCTTTATCCCTGACCCTTGTTTTCCAAGTCTTTGTAGTTAATATTTCTGAAGGAACTCAGGCTCCTCCTGTTTTCATATGAGCTGGAAATGCAGGGAGGATGTGGCCATAGGAATAGGAGTGGAATAGGATGCGGGGGAAATCCTTATGGACGAGTTCACTCCCCTCCAGCAAAACTGGAACTGAAATGGATTTACCCATGCTTCTACGCTGCCTTGCACATGCTGTGCAAAGCTGCCTGGGCCCTCCAGGGGAGGTGGAGAGGGAGCAGTGCTGTGCAATTGCACACACGGGGGTGATCGTTGCTTATTGTTCAAGAGGCCCTTGCTGCAGAGGCCACTCTTGAATGCCTCCCCGGTTGTATGCAAGAAGGAATTTGAAAGTGGAAGCTGCCCTGTTAGCAGGACAGAGGTTATTTTATCGATGGAGTTACAATGCAGATTGCTCACTCCACTTGAGTGAGCAAACAAGTATATTCAAATAACAAAAACCAAGAGAGATGAAGACTTACGCTGTTTAGCAGGGCTGGAGTCTCACCAGCTCTAGTAAGCCCTGAATTTAGGCACCAAGTCCAGGAGCAGAAGTTGCTCATGTAGCCAGGGAAGTGAGCTCTTCGAGAGCCAGTGAGCAGCTGTGGGGGATGCTCGGAGGCATACGTGCTCTCCTGGGGGAGACGCGCCATCCCGGTGGTGCTGGAGGGGCTCTTGACTGTTGAGACAGTGTCTAGTGTCTGCTTGGAGTGCACCCTGGCACTTGGCACATGCAAAAGCATGTGAAAGGGGCAGAGGAAAGGACTCTTTTCAGAGTAGTTCTCAGGCTGTTTGGATGCTTTGACCCACGAGTATTTTTTTTCCCTCTCTCTTGAAATGACAAGACTTTGAGAAAATCCATCCTTGAATAGCTCTCGCAGCACTGCAGCACAAAGAGCAGGCTCATGTTACGCGGCTGCTGAACCAAACAGGCAGGTATTTCAGGCAGCCTCTTGTTGCCTGGTGGCTTTGTCCAGCATGCTGGGGGGGAGGCACAGGAATTAGGACACAGTGTGCCTGTCACCTTCTTCCAGGAGTGCTCCAAGGGCTGAGGCCTCTGCTCTACAGCTAGATCAGCGCCCGGATTTGTGTACAGATTGCTGCCTAGCATGAGCCAAAGCTCCTTTCCAGAATTGAATCCCATTCGTAGGAAATTCACACCCCGATTACCATCGGCCAGCATCCAAGAGGGAGCAGTAAATGCGGGTGGAAGATTTAGTTTGCAGGAGTATAATGAAATTGGCGGGTGCAGGAACTGGGCAGCGCTGGTGCGAGCTGACAGCCGTGTGCCAGCCTCACTGGTCACCCCAGGCACTCCTGTTCTCCCTGCGTTACCCCGGGGGTTTGTGCATCCCCCAGCCGCCTCCCCTTTCTCCTCCGCTGCAGCTCCATTCTTGCTCCTCCTGTGAATGCCGGGCTGCCCCTGGTTTTGCTGGCGCAGGTTCAGCTGCTACCTCAGCAGAAGGCAGGATTTCAAACCCTGCTGGTTTCCCGCTGATCAGACCAGATGGAGAGTGGACAAAGTATGGCAGAGATAATGAAGCTATTTTGTGAGGCTTGGAGAGCTGTGTGGTGTTTCTCTGGCTTCAGGAGACACTGCTGTGTAGGATTATTGTGGGAGACTCTGTGGTTGCTATTATTACATTGCAAATCCATGCCTGGATGGTTGCTAACCTTGGACTCTGCTTGCTTTGCTCCTCATCAACCTAAAAATGAATCAAGGATCTCTCCTGTGCTGACAGGAGTTCCCAAGAGAAGACAGAGTATGAGGGAGCTACTGAAGGTCAAGGGGCTCTGATTTCACTGTTGATCCATTTTAGCTCAAACAAGGCTCCGAGCTGTTGATGGTCCAACCCCAGACATCATACAAACACGGATAAGAAGCTTAGGAAGAGCTTTCCTTTTGCTACTGACTCCACCGCTAAAGCTTTGGAAACTGCGTCCTGTGTTGCCTAGGAGCTCTGGTTTCCAGTGTAGCCAGCCAGCAAAACCAATCCAGTGAGGATGGAGAAAGACGTGCTAATGACAAACAGCTATTTGAGATATTTTCCTCTGGACGGGGCTGGCTCCCCATAGACACTATCGTCTCTCTGAAGACCTGTTTGCAGCTCTGCTAGTGGTCAGATGGATTTGTATGCTATATGTTCCCACAGAGACACATTTTTCTCTCTCTCTTTCACTGAATGAATCAGTCGTTAAACCAGAGCATGGTTACTCCCTGGCTAGTCTGTTCTATCAGGCCCAGGAAAACATTCAGGTCTGGCTAAGTTCCTTTTGATCTTTACATTCCTTTAGGCTCCTTATCACTTCTCTTTATCCCTTCTATTTGTCTGTCCTCCCATTTAGCATATTTACGGTAAGGCTTTATCTCTGTGACCACATCAGTCCATGGGTGACAGGGCTTTGTCCTGCCATTGCTATTTCACTTGGTACAGCCCCAGAAGCACTGGTCCAGGCACAGGGGTTAGTGAAGTTCCCTTTGCTTCTGCTCTGAGCGGAGGCAAGAACATGTGGCTGCTGGGCAGCTGGGCAGTTTAAGAGTCTGCCAGAATGAAACAGCCCCTGCAGTTCCCCTTCAGGTCTCTGCTGTAAGCCAGCCCACAGATGAATTGCTTGTCAGGGAGCGCTTACAGGATGAGTTCAGGATCTCCATGTTTCCAGATGCTTGTTTCATGTTTTCTGCCTCCACAGCCATTCCTGAACTGCTTTGCTAATCCACTGGGCCTTGCGGGGCTACACCCGGCTCTCAGTTTGCAGAGTGTTTGCTGTTTCGCTCTCTGCAGATTTGCCCATGGTACTGTGGCATCCCAGGAGGCCCCCAGACAGAAGCTCCTATGTTACAGGGGTTGCAGTATGTGATTGAAGCTCCTGCCTACTCTTGCTGATAAACAGAGGCAGCAGAAAACCCCACTTTTGTTTGTGGTGTGGGGAACCAGAATCTAATGGCAATGATTTCCTGATGCATGTGTGAATGCGAGAAGTTTTTGTTGTGTCTCTTGCACCCACTTCTGTTTCTAATTTTGGCTATGCAGCATTCACAACCTCGGATACGACCACAGTGTGCGTTACACAGAGTTCAACTGCAGCTTTCTGGGGTGAACACTGCAGTCTGTATGTGACACACTGCCTTTAGTTTCACTTGGAAATTCAGCTCCCTTATACTTGTTGGAATGTGCTGCTTAATTAATATAATTTATGACACAGATGGTGTGGACCACAGTGCTAAAAACACAGGTTTACTGGCTGTCTCTCAGTGCTGTTGCCTCATCACAACAATTTCACTTCTCTGAAAACGTATTTGCTTTCTCTCAGCAGCAGAGGTGCTTGGCAAGGCTTGGAGACCCAAGATAAGATGCTTTTACATGTACATCTTCCCCAGCAATATTTCAAAATCTTCCCCTTACAACTGGAACTAGAGTCCCACACGGTCATGAAAATGAAATTAGCCACTTGCCTGCAAACACGTTTGTGTGTGAAAAACTGAGGAGCTGTTCTGTCTCAGCTTTCACCCACAACCTGAGCTTTACCCACTCTTGCTGCTGAAACAGATTCCCTTCCTTTGGGTGCTATCTTCTTTTGGGGTGTGTTTTAATCAGTAATGAATACATAGGACAGCCTGTTCTGTCGGCTGCCTTGGTGGCAGGCAGCAGCCCTAGTTTCTCACCCACTTCTCACCTGCCGTACAGCTTTGGAAGGTTGTATCCCACCTGTTTCCATTCCCATTGCTGCCATGGTGGTTACACACAGGCAGTTCTTCATGACAGGCACGGTCTCGCGCTCAGTCTGGGCACTGTGCTTCGTGTGCAGGGCTGAGTGTTTCCTGTGACTGTCAGGCACTGTTCTGAAATAGCCGCTAGTAATAAGCGAGAGCAGCCAAGTTGGCAGCCGAGCTTTTGTCAAATCCAGTTCCCAAGAGGCTGGCACATGCTTTGTTTTTTTCCTAAGCTTGGCATCATGCCAGACTGGTTCAGGAGCACAGTGTGTAAACGCTGGCTGCATGGAGGTTTCCATCTGACCATGTTTCCTCCCTTCTCCCTTTCTTGGAACCCAGAACAAAATGGGGGTGAAAGGAGTAAAACAAAAGCTTGGACACTGGATTGCTTTGGCTCTGTGTTGTTAAAGAATTCCCACTGCTTGCTTGTTCATACCTGCGGCCGCGTCTCCTCCCCATCCCCAGCACAGAGGCAGTGAGACATGTGGGCAGGTTTGTGCACACATGGCTGGCGCTTCTGGGGGATGGGGAGAAGCGGCTGTAGGGGAAGGTGGGAGTCAGGCAGCAGGCAGAGCAGCCAGGCTGCGGGGCCTGCCTGGTGCGCCAGTGACTGCGTGTGTGCTCCGGTCCTGCGTGGCCATCGCTGCAGGCTGCTCCCAGGAGACGTCTGGTGTGTGCACAAGACCCAGCTCAGAAAGGCACTGGACAGAGAAGTGTGCCTCTGCCAGGTGCGCTGCATCCAGCTGTGAGCCTGGGCATGAGACGGGGTGTAAGATGCCCTAGGAGAACAAGGCCTCGCTGTATCCTCGCAGTGAAGACTGTGACTCTTCATGGGTTCAAGAGCAAAGGGAGATAAAATTATGTCCTCCTCCACGCGTGTGCCTGGCGTGGAGATTAATTTATCTGGATGATTAAGGGAGCAAGTGATGCAGGAAGTGGCCGGGTAATTTAATGACCAGGTAGAAAGAGAAAGTGAGGAGCGCGTTTCCCTTTCAGTCATGTTGGGGTTTGATTTTTGTGTCCTGTTACAAATGGATTGATAAGTCAAATGCCTAGAGAAGTGCAATATATTCACACTGATCTGCTTTTCTGTCTTACAAAATAGCTGAGAACCAAAGCTTGTTGAGACTCCTGTTGGAGACAGATGCTGCCATGCGGTGGTTTGTTCGGAGGGTGCTCCCCAGACACCTCCCTGTGTGGCTGCAGGGAAGATGTAACTGAGCATAGGTGGAGGTCTGGGAGTCACAGTCTGTATGGAAACCCACTGCTCAGTTGTCTCTGCTGCTCACAAGCTCAGAAAGTCCCCATCAGCTCGCTTTGTGGAGTGCACGACCACCTAGCTTTGTGCTGGTTTATGACTCTCATTCAAATACTTCTTGAACTCTGACTGTGGGTAAGAGAATTGCACAAATGGTGCTCTCCTAATAGAGAAATGCAGACTTTGGCACTGTAACTCTGAAAAAAAGCTCCACCATGGTGAAGCTATTTCTTCCTCCTATCTCACTGTACAGCTTGGCTCCAATTAGTTTGTCTCGACTGCTAGATGTGCAGGCCAACACTGCTTCTATTTCAGGGGAACTTGCCAGAGATTAATTAGATCCCAGGCCTGTTAGAGAACTGGCCAGCAAATTTTGTGTGCCATTAACTCAGTACTTATCATACAAACATTGTTGGAATAAATACACCCTTTGTTGTGCTGCTGTAAGCAAAGGTTGTCACAAAAATGAAACATTTGAGCAGATACAGTGTGATAGTTTCTGAGCTACATAAGCTGCTTGCTTAGATCAGATTTTAGCCACGGTTACTGAAACGGCACCAAGTGTGTATTAGTGCGTGCAGCCCTGCTGTGCTCAGCAGTACTTTTGACAGTTCCTGTGGCTGGCCACCCATGGCAGCGGTGAGTGCGGACAGCGGCTACCGTGTGCACAGTATTGCTGATGTGTGAGCATCTAATGGGCATCCACCAAACCCTATGTCAGCATACAAGGAGACATACAGTCAGTGTCAGTCATTGTTCCAAAGAAACCTGTGGTTTGAAGGATAAAGTCACAGAGAAAGAAATATGTGGAGCTGGGGAGAGAGTGGAACAAATCTCCAGCAAGAGCTACAAATTTCCATTTGGTCTCTGTTTGTCAGCAGTGAAGTGACCTTATCTAACCACCCTCAGGTTGTGCTCTACTGTTTGTGCCCACGCAAAGCAAATACAAGCCATAGCAGATTGGCTTGTATTGGCTCGTCTCACTTATAAGAGAGCTGGGAGAAAGTCTAGCCAGACAAGTAGGGAATGAGGTGATAGAAGCCAAGAACCAGTAATAGAGTGATGGTGAAAGCATACTGCAGAACAAATGAGGATATATCTAGCTAATAGGCAGAGAGGGGATGGGATGTGGAGAGGGGTGATGTAGTGGGAACTACATGCCAAGAATCTTACCAGCAGCAGCAGCCTGAATTAATTTGGGGAGCAAAGTGAGAAGTCCAGAGAAAAAGACTGTGGTAGATGTGTCCAGAATCAGGGAGCAGCTCTGGCTCTGTGGTCAGGGGAAGGGCCAGAGCATGGACATCTGTCCAGACTGCACTGCTATGGCCTGGCTTGGGCTGGTGAGTCAAAGGTGAGAGCTGCAGTACGTGCTGCTGAGGCAGTAAGATTAGCTGGGTTCCCTCCTGAATCTGGACGGCCTGGAAGCCAGTCAATTGTACAAGTCAGTCCCTAGTAATTTAACGTGAAACATCTTGTTCTTGTGCTGACACATGCAGCACTAGGGCTGAAAGATGGTGTTCAGATAGGGAGCTTTCTGCTTTGACAGAAGTGAAAAAAGGGAAAGGCTCCTCTCCGGCTGATCTGGCTGATTGCTTTACCCTGCACAGAGCTGGCTAGTGAGAAATGTGGTGTGACTGGGACAAGCTTCACCCACGATCAACTCCAGCAGCAGGAAGCTGGTTCACAAGGCAGATGCCATCCTCTTCCTGCAGTGGCTGCTGAGCCTTCAGAAGAGCAGAGCCCCAGCTGGTTGGTGCAAACGCATATATGCGTTTGATTATCTGGGGACAGGGAATGGCTCTGGAACTGGTTGAGTACTTGGAACTGCTATGTGCAGCTTCTCAGCACTGACATGATAGCAAGGAGTTATTTTTAAAATTCTGCTTTCCCTGGAGAGTCGCTGGAGTGACTCAGAAGGAGCTTCCTTTAAACAGCATAGATTTGGTGGAGGGAAGAGAAAGCTACTGCTGTTAGCTTGGTCCTGAAAGTCAGAAAATATTTTGCAAAGCTGAAACTTTCAGTAATAAAAACTTATTTTTAATGATCCAACTATTTTCTGCGACAACTCAGCAGACAATGGTTCTGATTTGAACAACTCAAACCAGTTCATCTGCCCCGGTTTAGACTGGTGCTGGGGTTAGCTTTGTGCTTGGATTTGTGAGTGGACATGAACACTGCTGGCTCACGTTTGTGCAGATCCTTACACAAACACCCTTTTGAGGTGCTGTGGCTTGGGTGTGCTCTAGGAATTCGCTTTTTCAATTCTGTACCTTCAGCTAAAGGAAACCACTGCTTGTATTGCCATGGGTAGAAAATAACCGGGGAATCCTGATCTCACCAGCTTCCAGCTGCTACTGTCAGTTTACCCACCACGTCACTTTGATTAGTGCCAGGCAGGGTCAGATTACCTGTGCCAGTGGTGACAGGATGGCAATACCAAGCTGAAGTGGTGGGAACCAAGGTTCAAAGGGGACTTAGAGGCCTTTGAGAGCCCGAGGGGTTTCTGGCCAGCTGAATGACAGAGGTGTCAGCTTCTGTCTGAGGAGATGCTGGTCTTAGAGTTTCCATCAGTGCCTTGAAAGTGCGGAGGCATCCATGGGGTGAATGGAGGTGGCTCCTGAAAGGAGAGATGTTGCCTGAAAGCAGGCCTCCTTAGGGAACCCTGAAACCATTAAATGGCATTCAGATCATGAACATCCTTTCTCTGAAGAGTTCAGATCTGGATTTAATCCCTTTTTGATGAGGTTAGGCTCGGGGTTAGACTCTGCTGGCGAAGGTTTTAATTTCAGAGCATGGTGGTACCTTCCAGCAACCCTGATGTGCACGAAATGACAGTATGTATTTAAAGACACCAAGTATCTTTCCCTCTAAACAGGCCACCTACAGAGAAACCTAAGTGTTTGAATCCAGTTTGCCTGAACTGATGAAAAAGCAGTGACATTTACCAAGAGCTCTGCTTATGCTAGAGAGAGATATTGATTGAATAGCTCCAATTCAGCTGTAATAAGCAAGGTTTTAAACACAATCCATGGGTTGTAATTAAATAGCCTCAAAACTGTGCATGACCTTAAACTTCCCAGTGCTGTGCCACTGTGTGTGACAGGGCTGTGAGTAATGTGATGAAAAGGAGATGTTAAATAGACTTTGTGCTGAACAAAGCTGTGACCAAAACAAGCAAACTGCCACCCTCAGACATTCCTTACACAGAAGCAGGCAGTTAATTACGTTGTTTTAAATGCTGCCTCTACTCAGCTTTCAAGATCTCTTGTGAATAAACGCCTCGTTTATTAAGAGGGAAGACGTTTGCAAGGACAGCTCTCGGTTTGCATTTTCTGCTCCTGGCAAGTACGTGCGCCAGGCTCCGACCCTCTCCCTTCCGCCACCAGGCCTGGGAGCTCTGTTCTCCCTCCCCAGCCCGGCAACCCGGAGGGATGGAGGCGCTCTCTTCCCGGGGAGCAGGCACAGACGCCGGGGCAGCCTGGCCGCATCCCGAGCCCCACAGCACAGCAAGGCCCGACCGCCCTCTCACTGGTGTCCCTCAGGGGCTGCCCTGGCGCCAGAGTGGCGCACCTCCTGCCGCGTGCCTCTGCCCCGCCCGCGGCGCGCCCCCTGGCGGGCGGGCGGTTCCGCACGAGGTAAAACTCCGCCTCCGCCACGCCGCTCCCACCCACACCCCCTCAGGCGGCCTTTAAAATGAGGAAGTCCCTCCCCTTGTTCCACCTGGTGATTGGCCGCGGCGCCCGCGCGGACGGGTGGCGATTGGCTGCGACTCCCGGGTGGGCGGGGCGGCGGG
>NW_010972775.1:23051302-23251245 GCF_000737465.1 Haliaeetus leucocephalus | reverse complement strand
GCGGGTGCGCGTCGCGGGGCCGGTGCCGCGCCCGCCTGCCCGGGGCCGCGCCATGAAGAGCCTCAAGTCCCGCCTGAAGAAGCACGAAGCGGTCATCGGGGGCAGCGCGGTGGGTGCCGGCAGGGCTGGGCCGGGGGCAGAGGGGAGGGAGAGCCCCCCCAGGGGTCGGAGCCTGCGCTGGCGGGCTGAGGGCCCGGGGGCTCCTGTGAGGGGAGATGGGGCTGGGGGCTGCTGGGCTCTGGTGCTTTGGGAGCTAGGCCCCATGGGGTTACCTGGGGATGGAGCGGTGGGGCTGAGCTCCGCGGGCGGGCGGTGGGCATGCAGCTCCGCGGGGAGGTGCGCTGGGGCGGCGAGCTCCGGGGGGGAGGGTGGGCTCTGCTTGGGGGTGAGGCTGGGAAGCTGAGGGGGGGGAGGGCTGTGGATGTGTGGGGTGCCTGGGGTCTGGGGTGAGAGGAGCGGAAGGGGCCGGGCAGCGGGGCATTGCGTGGGGGCAGAGCAGAGGGAGTCTCGGCTCCCTGGGGAGCCGAGGCTTTGTTGGGGGCAGAGAGCGTGGAAGAGTTGGGGTGACTTGGGGGGTAAGAGAGTCTCTGGGATCTGTGGGGAGTGAGCTCTCTTGGGGAGACGTGGAGGGGCAGCACCCTGGCACTTGGGGGAGTTGGGCTTCAGTGAGCTGGAGATCTGCTGGAGGGGTGGAGGTTCCTTGGGGTTTGAGTGCAAGGGCTTGAAGGGCAGGCAGTGAGCCCCCGCGGTGGTCTGTGTGTGGGGAGGAGGCACAGCGGAGAGAGGATCTTTGAGCGCTGGCGTGGGGAAAAGCGGGATGAGAATATGCACTACATCTGGCACCCACCCAGCCTCTTGTTCAGGCTGCCCTAGATGACCTGCAGCTCGGAAAACAAGCATGCAAATGCATGTTACCTCTGCCTTCAGTTTTGCTTTCTGGCCTCAGCAGAAATTAACACTTTTTTTTTTTTAATTCTCTGTAAGAGCCTTGGGAGCCAGTGCTGAGCTTTGACTGGCAACCTGCCCTGGGGCTTGCCGAGATCTGCGTGCATGGCATTGTTAGTAGCTTGTTCAACATTAGTAATTTCTGTGGCAACATCGGAGCACTTATCCTAGTGCACAGAAGGAGGATTTGCTTAGAAAGTGGACAAAAAGCTTTCAAAGTGGCTAGTGACTTTACACAGTTGTGATTTCTGATCATCTAGTCTGGGAATACTGGGCCTGGGGTTGTTGCAACCTCTGGAAATGAGGTACCTTTGTGATGGTGGAATCGTCTTGTTCTCTATGGCTTCCAAAATTGAGGCTGGTGTTAACTGGCTTTAAATGGCTTTATTGGTTTTCATTTTTACTTCATTCATCTCTGCAGATGCCTTTTGATGAGAGAGGTCTTTGTAACTGAACAAAGCTATATTTGGAAATTACTTTGTGTGGTAAATCATCTTTAATTGTGACCATTCACTAAATGCTTCCCTGGGAGTCTACTGTGGCAGTTGCACTCCTAAGCTTATTGCTGTCTTCCTGTGCCGATTTGCTAAACTTGCCGCTGGCTACATGGAATAGTGGAAAAGGGCAGGTTAATATGATACACTGACTTTTATCAGTTGTCTTTTAAGGTATTAGCCATCTCTAAAGTACTCCTGCACATTTGTCTTGGATCTGAAGCTATTACTTGAAAATAATAGCTCATTTGAAAGATATGTTGATATTCAGGCTTGTAAACTGCTGACCAAATTCATCTGATGAAATGACAGTTCCGTGTGGAAGTGCATCACTGTGCTGAACATTCCACTGTGCAAAGGAGTGATTCAGAATTCTGTTATGATAATTTGTAATGTGTGGGCTGGCACTGGTTTATGTTATTCATTAGTTGTCCTATACTTCAGAACTGTTATTTCAAAATAAGCCTACAATAATTAAACGTCAACAAACACTTACAGCATTCATGTTTGCTTTTGAATAGATGTGGAGATTTTTCACTTCCATAGGTGAAGGCTCAATAAACCTTCCTTTCAAAGTAGATTTGAGCAGTCTTAATACTTTTAAGAGCTGAAGTTATTCTAAAAGATATGAAGGGAAATTACTTTCAGTGAGATCTTTTAAAAACTGGCGTTTGTACCCATGGTGGACTTATTTTATCTGTTAATTACATATTTTGGTTACATGATCACTCCACCAGCTAATCAAACACCAACTTATAACCTTCTATATGGGGAAAAAAAATTCAGCTGCATGGGTGGGTGTTAATAGTGAAGCTGAAGGGGGGGGGATGATTGGGTAAAGCTGTGTCTCTGTTTCTAACTGCTAGGGAAGGAGGGGAAGCGGGTGGGAATCCTGCCAGTGTGAGCTTTATAGATCCTGCTTGAAACAAGTGTAAAAAGAGTTGCCTGTTTGAGAAACTTCATCCCTCTCTCCTGTTCCCACCCAGTGCTATTTCCTGGGGGGTGGAGAGAAACTTAATCCCTTCATCATGCTTCTGAAAATTTTCCTCCAGGTCAAGGTAATAGTTGCATGCCCTCTGTCTTCTGATGGTGATCTTTTGGAAATGGCTTTATTACCCGTCTTGTGATGGAGGGAAGCCATGAAAAGCAGCAGAATGAAAAAATGATAGTTGTTACCAATCCCACAATTATCCAAAATGTTTTGTCTGAAAATGGATTTATCTAGTTTTGCCAACTCCAGCTGGCTGATGGTGCTTGGAAAATAATCTAAGCAGCCTGTTCAGTAACTTCAGTGCTCGGAATAGTGAGACACATGCTTATCATTTGCAGCAGTGTAGGCTGGAAACTTTAGCACCAGTTTCTGTGGAGCACAAAGCCTTGAGGGCATGCACCTCATTTTCAGTCAGAAATGATGCCTCATTCACCAACATTTAGAAGATAGATTTTAATTAATGTAGTCAGTCCTATTGGGGTGACCACAGCAGCATGCACTGCTAGTATTTCTGAGATTCCAAAATACATGCTGATATAATAAGTGTATGTTTGTGTTTAGGAAATGTGTTCTTCCAGTAAAGTTAGGAATTCTGTCTGTAGCTGTATGTACAAGAAGCAAATATGAAGTGCTCACTGGTTGGTCTTTCTTGAGGAGATGTTTGGGGAAAGATTGATTTATTGTTCTACAGTTATTTTTGTTTCAGACCTTTGCTAATTGACTTTCACTGGTAAGATTCTAACTCTTGGCTTGGGAGGGGAAAGATTGCCTACTTATTTCTTTAACATTTGGGAAATAGCTGTGGAGGTGTTCTGTTAGATTTGAGGTGCATTATCTTGTTAATGTGGGGCTTTTCACTTTTCTGTCCTTTATAATGGAGTCTGGAATTTAGGAAAGGGGGCTTCTGGACTGCTTGCCAGGGGATGGCTACTTACTGTGAAACATGGGATTCTTGGTAGTGCTTTGAGCACAGCTGAAGCTGTATCACTGAGCAGTGGCAGGTCTGCATTTCTTTGGAGTTGTTTGCATCCTAAGATATGACATTAAAGGCAAAGATGGTCTGAGGTATGCATGCACTTCAGAAATCAGCAGCACTGCCTGGAGCACCTGCAAGTAATGAGAGTGAGCAGATGTAAAACCATGTAAAAACTTCTGTCAATCCTTTACCCTCTGGGAAAAATGATGTTGGATTTTTTTTAATCAAGAGAAACTGAACATCATATATAATTAGCGGAAACCATTGTGCAAGAAACAAAGGTAAACACCTGAGTACTTGCCCTGGTATGATGATCTGTGATTATTAAATTAATACCTGTACAAGTGCTGTAGTTAGTGACAGCTGAACTTGTTTAAGGTTGTGTTCACACTTTTTTTCATGTGGAGACTGTCCAGTTCTGTTAAATGGATGACTTTTCCTCTATGTAAATAGTGGAACTTTGTGGGTTGACCCAGTACACAATTAAACAACTACTACTGCCCTGTCAGCAGCAGGGAGGGGAGGTACTACCTCTTGTTCTGATCTGATCACTTTTATTAAGGGAATGGAAGAATACTGTTTGTTGTCTGAATGTGCTAATTAATCAACAACACTATCTTTGTATGTACAGCAGAATGACTTTGTTAAAAATGATTTGTCGCACCAGTGTGCTGTAGAATACACATTAACTGAAGAAATGCAGTAAAAAATACATGTTTGGTAACCTAATTTTAACCAAAGATTCAAGATCACTTTTGTGTTGAACTTCTTAAACAAAAGAAAAAAAACTTGTGCTGCTGGTGGCACATGTCTGTTTGTAAACAAACAAGATTTTCATGGCATTTTGTCATGACTCTGCTCTGTACAAAGACAAAACAGTGTTTGTCAGTCAGGCTGATCACAGTGCTATGACCCATCAGCAGAATTTTTCCAGCATGGCTGCTGTTGGCTGGAGCAAAGTTACCATTCCCTCTGCCCTACCTCCCTTGTGTCTGTTGTGGGCAACCTAAGGTGACCTTACAATGCCATCTTCAGGCAGCATGGCCAAGAATCAACAACACCATAATATTCAAATGTCAAATCTTAGGCTGACTGTGGTTATTCTTTAGAGTATGTTTGGGTTCCAGGAAGCTTTATTAAGGCTTGTGCTAATGTGTATGTTCCTTGGAAGAAAACCCCTTGTGATTCATTTGCATTTAGTTAATTAGAGTTGCGTGCTTGTTTGTGTGATGTTTGTGGTTGATGCTGAAGAAACACAAGGTTAGTCAAGACAGGCAATTTTTGTGGTTCAGCAAAAGCTTTGTGGTGCAGCCTGTTTACAGGTGCATTGTAATTTTCAGACTCCTTAAAAAGGAGTATTTATGAATGCTTTATCATTTTGGAATGTAGCAATTAAATATTTAAAAAAATGGAGGTACAGTGAGTGCCTGTGTGCAAGTTAAATATCCGTAGCTGATTTGCAGACTTAATTATGCAGATAAGGCTGTTTGGTTATCTGTTTTAAGTTCATCTGACCTTTTGCTCAGATAAAACTTACGTAGTGCTTTGTCAGTATTTCAGTAGTAATATTTATTAGCAAGCAAATGCTTATAACAGCTGAGAGACTGATATTGTCTCCATATTTTCATTACTTAATGACCGAACAGGATCGAGTCGGGACTGTAACATGGTATTCCTTTCTTCATGCATACGTGCTTCAGGCTGCTTCCCTGGATGATGAATGTAATAGTCATGTCGTGTTTCATCACCCCCTAATATTTTCTGATGCTTTGTTATTAATACATGGAAGTACACAAATCAATTGGTCCTTGCCTGAGAGCTTGTAATTTCAAACTAATGGTTTGCCTTGAGGAAGGCAGTGTGATATGCGGCTTTTAATGGCAAAGGCAGCTGGACTCTGACCTTGCTGCTGCTTTCTCCCCATTTAAAGGGGAAATACTTTCTCCTGGGCACTCTGTAATTGTTGGGCACTTGCAGGGGCAAAGCTGGGCTGCAGCAGGACCTAGGCTTGTAGGGCTCCCCATTATTTTTGTGGTGAAAGCTGTGATGCTCTCATTGCTGTAAAAGGGTGTAATGTTCTTTGACTTGTGTAAGTCTGGCCCCAGTTACCATAAAATATACTTAACAGGCTGTTTTAAAATGCAGCTGCAAAAAATGCTGGTTTGTTTTTGGAGTGCGTAAGTAGTTTTGATCACTTTTATTAGTGTCCAAGTTGATCTGTATCTTAGGGCTGAGAAGTTGAAGATGTTTTATCAATACAGTGTACTTGAGTTGTATGTTGGCAAAGACACATGAGGAAGTTGTGTTTAAAAACAAACTTGAAAATATTTTTCATTGTTTTAAATCTTAGCAGACTTTGCATCCTTCAGGAGTTGCATGCAGAGTTCTTTGACACTTCCACTGTAGCTTGTGCGCTGTTGTAGTTGATGCTAGTGGTTTTTCACCCTACCCCAGCCATGCTGAATAGGGAAACTGGCTATGCTGTTAGGTACATGCATGTTGCTCCTTGCAGATAGAAATGTACTATTTGACACAGATTTAGAGCCCTTATGATGGTTTTGAGAGGACTATTTGACATGTCACAGATGGTTAGAAGTAGATTTGAATACTTTTTTGATACTTAGTAATTTGATCTTGATGGGATGTACTAACTTGTAGTAGGAAGGAAAATGCTGTAAGAATAGGGTAAAATCAGAAATGTTTATGGTGGGGTTTTAGATGGTTACTGTTTGTTTTGCTTTAACCTGTGTATTAGGAGACTTTTACCTATATTAATTAAAGGATGCAGTTACATTTAAACAAGACATGCAACAGCACAACTGTTAATACAAATTCTTGATACAAGCATTTTGAGCAATGCAAAACCAGAGCAGTCCTAGGAAGGCTGTTATTTTTGATCACTGTTTAGACTAAGCATTGCCCACTCTGTAGCATTTGATAATTTTCCATGGATGGAGAAATTGTGGTAAATGAGGTGATAACATAAGGTGCTGGGTGAAACAAGAACCCTGTGTTCAAGCTGTGTCTGTTTTTTCCCTTATGTAGACTAAACAGTACATCTTACTCCGGCAGTTTTAAACTCCAGAACATTTGTATGTGAATGCAGACATATCCTGATAAGCAAGATATGCTTATAAAATGTAAAATGCCATTCGCCCCTCCCCCCCATTTGAGCTAACCCTTGCTCAAACCTGGTATCTGCAATATTTTTCTAGGCAACTGCAGATAAGCCAAAGTCTGTGAGATAGAGTATTGGCTGATGTGCATCTGTACTGTAGTGGGAAGTTAAGCCTGGTGAACATCTTTGAAAAATAGTTTCAGTAGTCTACCTTATCCTTTCATTTTGCCAGTTTGTGCAGTTTTTAAATAAATCAAACTACTTCAAAAGCCATCGTCATTTTGTGCCATATAAAATCACAGGGTGTGTCTGTTCAGACATTAGTTTTTGAGCACAAATGTACTCTGACCTCTGTAGAATGAGCAGGAAAATTAAATGTGTGGGCTGATAGATGTGCTGAGCCTGCCCTTCTCATCTGTGCTCTGCTTACGTGACAAATGTACCTTTCTCAAGTAACTCCCCTTTGTCAGTGAGTGCCTGTCTTTCTCTGCAGGACACCTAAATGGGAAAAATTAATATCTTGTGACAAAGATAGGCATAAAATAATTCTTGGTCCTTCTTTGACAAGAATTTTTCTATCTAATGGCCTTCACAGACTTGAGAAACTGCAGCTTTAGTAGTTTTATAACTGTTTCCATAAAAGTATGGTGTTACTGTTTTTGTCTACATAATTTTTAGGACTATTCATATATTTGTGAGCCCTTGCTGTAAGGGGTGATGGCAGTGTTTTACCAGAGCTCTTTGCTCTCAGTGTGTTTTATGTGCTTATGTCACCTGCTAATGGCATTAGAGGAGGATGTGTCCAGTTTGGTTTTTTTTTGTTAATAGGATTATCTGCCTAGCCCAGCAGTAATGAGGAGCTGTGTTCAGTTTCACAGGTTTATGTCAGCTTCCAGGCTGAAAGGTTTAAGAACTGCTTTGAATTACAGCTGGTGTTTCTGAAGTGAGTTAGGTGACTGCTAAAGATTGTCCATGCTCTATTTAAATAAGCTGTTTATGTAGTCTGTGTTCTGCAGCTATGTAGGCAGAAGTGTTTAGAGACTCTGGATGAGCAATTCTGAGTTCAGGTGGAAGTTTCCTGAGCAATACTATTTCAGCAACAAGTTAACTTGTCACAGTTTTTTTCATTGCAATATTAAGGCTAATATTTCTTGTGTCCCTGGCCCTGTATTGTCTTTTTAAAAACAGTCAGTGCATTCTCAAATGGGAATTGTACCACACTCACTGTGCTCAGACTGATGACCAGAAATATCTTCTTGCTGGCATGAAAAGTCTTGGGAGTTCCCTTCTGGCTGCTAGGACTTCACTCTGGAGAATATTTGGGTTGAGAAAAATCTCAGCGGAAGAGCTGCTGGGATTGGAGGGTATTATGGATTGCTTTCCAAAGGCCTTCAGGGTTGGGATATTAATTTGTCTGTCCTGTTTGGGTCCCCATAACCCCAGTATTATTCTGTCCTCTTGTGTCTTGGGATCACTGATGAAGCACTTTGCTCCAGGTTCCTCAGTAGGGACACTTGGGTGGCAGGGTGTGCAGTAATACTGTGCACAGCTTCATGGACTCTACCTGCTTTTCTTTTGGTTGAGAGGGAGATGATGTCCAGTAGCTTCATGCTCAGACTCCTTAAGTATGGTGCTATGTTTATTGATAAATATATATCCTATAACTATAATAAACTTTAAACATTAACTTTGCTAATTGCTTCTCTGGTTGTCAGCAGTGTACAAATAAATATTTATTTCTTTCAGCCTATCAGAACTACCCTTGCTGATAGCACCCCGTGGCTTTCGTTGCCAGCAGTGGTGTGCCTTTTCCACTGCTCGTGATAACGCTAGAACATCCTGTCTTCCTTTGCTAAGAAAAATGAGAGTAGTTAGTCTTGGTACCAATTATGTCCTGACTGTAAATGTCTCCAGTGGCAGTCATTAATGCTCTTGCAGCTCTCATCTTTAAATACTTAATTGTAATGGCAGGTGAGGAACAGGCTTGTTTTCAAAGGTTGTAGTTCTAGACTCTGCTATAAACTTTGACTCTGAACTGTGCTGTTTACTGTTCTCAGTTAGTGGCTTGACTTCTGATCTGCTAAATACCTGGTAAGATAAGGGTTTTCAGGTTCAGAGAGAATAGAAGTAGGTAATTGTTCATGAAACATGTAGTTAAGTTGTACAGTCCCTTACCGAAGGATGCTAAAAGCTTACCTGGGCTTGAGGAAAAACTGGCTAAGTTAATAGAGCAATTCATTCTGAATTATTAAGCGTGTGGGTAGAATCCCTCTAGCCCAGTAAGTTTAAATCATTGAATGAAAGCTAGGAGAGCTTTTTTAAAAGTATTCTGTGCTTGTTCAGTTTATGTTCTTTTTCCGAGTGTGCTGGTGTGTATGTGTATCTCTGCGCCACTCCTGAAGGTGTTATAATAGCAGATGGATGTGCAGAGTGTCTGCAGATGCCTAATGTATCTGCTCAATATAAAGCCCTTAAACTGAGAGCACACCAGATACAAGCTAATAGGAACAAGTACTGTATTTGATCCTAGTCAGATGGTGGTGATGGGATACTCCTTTGTCTTTGGAGACCTGGAGCTGGGAAGGATTCCTGGCAGGCTGAGCTTAGGTAGAACAGGTGCTCTGTGTTACCAGAAAGTGGGCAATATTGGCTGTAGCTAGGTAGGCACCTGTGGTATCCTTGGTAATTTAGCATGTCCAGGGATCTGCACTGCTGGTGTATCTGATGGTCTTTGTTCTGAGAAACCAAATCTGAATTAGGTTCCAAACTTCGGTTACACTGAAAGAATGCAACACAAGCATGCTTCATTAGTTTCTACCCTTAGAGCTGTCTGAGATTCAGCTTCCCTGGAGAAGAATTTAATTGGTGTGAGTCTGTAGCTGGGCTGTGTTTACCAAAGCTGCTCAGTGCTGATGGAGCCATGAAAGCTGTGTTTCCTGAGAACTGCTGTCTGTGCTTAGTCTGAGCTGGGCAGTTCTGGGGAATGTGGTTTAGCAATCCTAAATCTTGTGGTCAAGAGTGTCTTGGGAGGATCTTCAGTAGAAAGGGGCTGCAGGATGAGTGCAGCTCATGAGTCATGAGGAATGTCTGCAGGCAGATAAAAAAAGGAGACAAGTGAAACCTTTGGGATAAATCAAAAACTATGGAAGGCATCGTCTTGCTACCTACATGGTTTCTCACCAAACTGATTTCAGTTAAGTGGTTTTATTTTTGCTGTTGATGTCACTTTTGAAGTGTATTTTTTTTCCTCCAAATGCCATTTTTAGCTTGAGGAGACAGACTTGGTTCTGGTCAGAAGATAACTTGAGATGACGTAGTCATTCTGGTAATCACTGTACTCTTTTGGAGTGGCTTTGTCATGTGGACACTAATTGCAGAGAAGTCTTGGAAGGTTCTTCCAAGAAACATGTTAGTGCTGCAAGGCGAAGGGCTGGGTGCTCACAGCAAGTGGTGTGGAATAGTTCAGAAGTTGCTGGGAAAGGGTGAATTTGTGCCAATATGAATGAGTGATTTTAAAAATCTCTGTACTGAGAGGGTCCATTTATTAGGTTATTTGTGATCCCGTGTGTGTGTCCTTTGGGGGGTGTGTGTATGTGTTTTTTCTGGCTATGCACTGTGTTTCTTGTCTGCAGACAAAACAGTGCATTGCTTGTCCTGTTGACCTAGTCCTCTAAATATGGCACTTGGGAGATTTCCATTTAAATTTAAAACTTGTGAAAGGAGACTCTACATCTTCCTACTGTTAATCATTATGCTGTCTATTTAATGTTTTCACAGCCTTTGTGACTCCTCGTTTAACATCTTGGGAGACAGACTGGCAGCAGCAGTAAGCTGAAACCAGGTTCTATTCAGAATGGGTTTCATCACTGTAAAAGGAGATTTTTTTTTTTAAAGCAGAGGCATGTGTGTTTTCTAATTTAAAATCGGTTACATTTCTGTCAAAATAGGATCATGCATTCCATCTGCTCTGCAGTCGTAACTGTCTGAAGTCTGATCGTGAGTCTGGTTTCAGCTTTGTGGTGTGGTGGAATGGGGAAAAAATTACTCCTGAGAGTATTTCAGTCCTTCTGTTTTATTAGTGGTGATAAGTATGACCTTCATTAATGTCAGTGGACAGTTAATTTGACTAATGTGTTTGTTATTTTAAAGTGAGTGTTTGCATGTCTGCAGAACGTAACAACATTGTAGTAAAGTTTCATGCATGCTTGTCTTGTTAGTTAACATTAAATCTAACATGCCTTAGTCAGGGCATGAGCATGTGGGGAATGTATTAATAGCTATTGCTTTCTATCGCTTGGCTATCAAGTACTGGATTATCAGAAAATAGATCTGGGTTGATGAGACTGTCTACGTATTGTTTACAAGATATTTCAGATCTGGGCAATATTTACTTGTGAGTCTGAGTCACTCTGGCAGTCTGTTGCAACACAGAAACAAAAGCTCTGGGAGGGTTTTCTTGGGGATTGCTGGGGAGGGACAGGCTGAGCAGGCAACTGGATCCACGAAGGGCTTCACTAGCCAGGCAGCCTCTGACTGGGGGTAGCCCATATTTTTTTAAGAGTTATGAAGTCTGAAGATGATCCTGAAGATGGGGAAAATAACTTGGGGATCCAAGCTAAGTGAAGGATGGAGCAAGATGAATTCAGGGTGGTGGAGAGAATATGTTTCTCGAAGCAGCCCGTTTGAACTCTGGCTTGTTGCTTTGTGAGCTGCAGTGGTTTATAACTTGATGCAAGATAAACTGATTGCTTCTGGCAGCAAGAAGCTGCAAGTTCTATGATGACTTGTTGGTTTTCTTGTGCAGCTAAAACCACAGTAGGTATCTTAAATTACTGCCATTGATATGAAATCTACAACTGCAAAAATGCAAAAGCTTGAATTTTGTAAATGTTTTGTAACAGTTTCTTTTTAGTTAATGTGTGTTATATCTGTCTTTAACAATTCTTCCTGTGAGGAATTTTCCTTAGATGTGAAATACTTGAGTGACAATATAGTACATCATAGGAAATGGATACAATTTACTTAAGTGTTACAACCACAGGGTTAAAAAATTTTTTTTTTAAATAATGCTCTTATTAATCAGAAGATTTATGAAATGGGAGCAAGGAATGGCTGATGAAGGGTTTTCTATAGATTTGAGAGAGTTTGTGCTAGCAGGTATAAGCAGCAAGTATGAAACTTGGCAATCTAAAGCCAGTGGCAAACATGCAAGATGTGATCGCTTTCCTCTAAGGATGTGAAATGTGCCATATGCAAAAGAACTTAGAGGGAACAGAGCTTGATGCTATGGATGTACAGTTTCTAAGGTATTTGAAAGTAAAATGTAAAAGTTGCATAATAAGGTTGCTTATCAGAGGAAACTTTGCCAAGCTGCAGAGAAATATTGTCTTTCCCCCCAGCAATGGGTGCAGCTTTTGCTGTGAACATTAATGTCACCAATGCAATGACTTCATTATGCCAGCCAGGCTGGCTTGGCTTTTAAGCTAATGGATGTTTTAATTGATTGACAAATCAGTACTGCACTTTAGCTGGGCAGCACTAGTAGTTGTAATTTCATTAGTTGTCTATTTTTTATTACTTCATGTCACTTTTAGCAATAGCCTATTCAGTACAATACTTGCTAAGACTTTATGATTACTGTAATCTTGTTTATCGTGAGAATGGGGAATAAAGATAATCATGATTACAACTCCATTATACAAATCATTCCACAGATGCAGGGTGGTGGCAGTGCATTTTTGGTTTTGTTCTTTGTTTGTATCTGCTACCTTGCAAACCCTGTGTCTGGTGCAAGGCAAGACCTTGCTGGCTGCAGCTCTGGCCACTTTGAGAACTGGCTAATTGGCATTGGCTTGTTCCATTGGGGATCTTCCAGACTTTATTACATTAAATCTTGAAAAAATTTGGTCTTTACTAGTAAGATAGTCTTAAGGAGAAGGTAGTTCTGTCTTGATAGAATGTAACTTTTTTTAACATGAGGGTTGTACATAGCTTTTGGTTTTTACCTATTATTGTTGTTCTTGCTTTCACATGAAGACTGCTAAGACTTTTGCATAATGTGTTTGGTGCTTTAAGGAGGTGGAGGAGTGTATTGTGATGAACCCAACATGAAGGATATGGCATTGAAAGGTTGCTTTCTCACTTAAAGAAGCAAAAATGTTCTCAGCTACTTGTTCTCAGCTACTTTTTGGCTGCTCTATTTTGGAAATTACTAGTTTTAATGTGCTTTATTCAGTGAGGCGTGGAGCTTCTGATCCCTAGTGATAAGTAACTTCATGTACCTACAGGCTGTGTATGTCTCGCTGTTATCAGTAAATTCTTTTGCCATGTAGATTTTGAATATAATACTCCTTTATAAGCCACCGCCTTCTGTTAAAAGCTTCTTGAATATCAAGTCATCAGTGTCTAACTTGGCCGTGAGGTTTCTGTCACAGAACAGAATTTCCTGAAAAGTGTAAAGCAATTCAGAAAGGATGGTTTGGCAAGGAAGAGAAGAAGCTCTGTGTTATGGGGTGGGATGCTTGGCCTGTGGCCTGAAATTCTAAATTTGAAGTAAACAAGGAAAAAGTGGGGGGTGACGAATGTCTGAGATGGAATGCGTGGTGGTCTATTTATAACTGACTTGTACTTTCTTTGCACTCTACATTGCTTTGGTAGTTGCAAGCAATTTAAAGCTATAAACTTTTAATTTCTTTCTACAGCTCAATAGATGTTAATCTCTTGAATATCACACTTAGCTAAATTTTGACCCTTTGAACAGTCGGGAAAAACTGTGTCCTGTGCATATTTTTAGCACATCCATTTGATGTTAAAATCTGAAAACTGCTTGGGACATAATGGAGCTGGTTCAGATCTATTTTTAAGAATGGCCAAATTCAGTGAGTTGAATTAGGCAGTATGTTTCTGTACTGATGTCATGTGTGTACCTATGTTGATTTGCAGCATTTCAGCATTTGGTTTTGTACCGTGCAGGGTTGGGGTACGGTCTGGTGTCATACCAAATCCACTGCCGTCCCTGACTGTGTGCTAGTGCCTTTCCTTCCTTGTTACCTGGCTGCAAGTGGATCAGGTCAGTGAGCTGGTTCCATGGCAGTTCTCTCTGTGGATGTTTTCTTAGGGATCAGCTTGTTTGGCAGCTGCAGGATGAGTGTGCTCCCCTGCCTGAGGCACACAAAGCAGAGGGAGAGTGGCTGGGGACGGGAGGGATGCTTTCCTTGGCAGCAGCCTGTGGTTATGTGGGGTGGGAAGCAGCATCAAACTCTGCACCCCTGTGAGTGGATGAAAGAATGCTTTGAGGAAAAGCAACTTGTATGTGTTGGTAAGGGGAATATAGGGTCTCTGCTTTTTTTTTTGCTTTTCTGATGTTCTTTCATCAATTTTAGTTATGCATTGGACATGAAAAACAGTGTAACTTTCAGTAAAGCTGGGAAACTCAAATGTTCTTGATAAATGTGAACTTGGTTTAGGGAGGGCTCAATTTAGTACATATTTCATGTGTTGCTGAATTAATGAAAACTGAAGTCTGCTGTTGATTACATATATTTCATAATTGTCCTGTTGAAGTATCTTGCAAAGCTCACCTGTTGAGTTCTCTATGGTACCTTTACTTATATAAAGGTTGATAGAGGGGGAAAATAGTAGCGGCTGTGTTTTATCTGCCTGCTTCCTTATGAAATAATTATTTTAATGAATACTGGAAAGCTTATACTGAAGATGATTACTTAGATTCGCAATTGTTAGCAGTACTATTTTGGGATCCGTTACTTGCAATTCCTCACTTGTCTGTTCCTTTGCGTTGCATCTTTTTTTATTAATTTGTAAATTTTGAGGCTTGTACAGATATTTAATATATAGAAGTGAAACACTTGATTGTTTTATTTAGACTATTACAATTAAGATGATTGACAATAAAGATGAACAAGAAACCCTCCAGTTTTCATATAGCTAATGGAGTTAATTGCCTTGCTGATGTGAAAGAGCAGTTGATGTGCTTTTCCTAAAGGGCATGAGACTAAGGAGAGACAGCTTTTCAAATATATAGTTGCTGCAGAGAAAAGGAGAAGGGGAGTTCTTAATGTGCATGGTGGAGAGATTAAAACGTGATAACCAGGCATTAGGAAAAATGTTCTCTGATACAATTAATGAAGGACTGAACTGCAGGTCTCCTTGGACACTCTTACCTCTTCCTTTAGTTGAGCTTTTGAGATTTTGACAATTACCAGGACAACAATGCAGAGCTATAGCTGATCTTGTGTGGGGTTCCCTGCCTCTTTGACTTCCAAGTCCCTTCTAGACACACTGAGAGGTTTTTGGGATATAACAGGTTGCTCTTCTATAAAGTGTGTATGTGTGTGAGTACACATGCTAGCCTTTCCTTTGTTGTGTGAAGTCCTTAGTTTAACACAGCCCTGTGTAGCAGTTTTTCTTGTTTGTTAATCAACCACTGCGGGGGGAGAGATTTTTTTTGGGGGGTAGGATGGAAGTATTCATGATGAGAGAGGAGAAAGTAAAGATACAGTGAAAAGACAGTTGTCTGGGCAGCCTCACATGGCAGATAGACATCTCCTTCTAGCCCCTCTAAAGACAATCTAATATGAGAAACTCTCTGAAAACTTCATTTGAGAATGAGGATGGGATCTACTGTGTGTGGCTTTAGTTTTAGTTCTATTAGAACAAAGCGGAATGAGGAAAACCAAAGAGGTCTGATCCTAAAGGTCTCCTTTAGGACCAAAGTGACTTAACCAGACTGTCTTGGAGCACTGTACATTCAATGCTAACAGACTGATTGAAATCCTACAGTGATGTTATACATAAATAACTCTAAACATCTTAACAGGTACAACTCTGGAAACCATTATATTTTTTGTTGTATCCCCCCAGTTGCATATGATTCTGCCTTTTATTGAAGTTCCTTTAGTGGATCAATAGTGTACTATAAGGTCACTTGCTTTTCTAATTCTGTCTTACAGCTGAACACAGACTGGAACAAATATGATGACAGGTTAATGAAAGCAGCTGAAAGGGGCGATGTGGAAAAGGTTTCATCAATCCTTGCCAAAAAAGGAGTCAGTCCTACTAAACTGGATGTGGAAGGGAGATCTGCGTAAGTAGCTTCCAGTACTCCAATAATGGTGTTGGAAAGCTACTGGAAGTTATTCAATTCCTAAATCTTGTTGCTGCTGTAAAAACTCTTTTTTGATATATAAATGTATGTAATACATCACGTTAGATTCAAGTTTCATCTAAACTAGAATACCAGATGGCTAGAATGTGAAATTCTCAAACAATCCTCACTTCAAAGTGCAGATCAGTGTTTAAATACTTGCTCCTGCCAGATTTGAATATTGAAGAGAAATGGAAAGCATATTAGTTTCTCACCTAGTTCACTGATTGAAGGTAAATAACTTTCTTGAAGTAATCCTTAAAGTAATATCTGCAAAACACTTAACTGGATTTGGATGCTGTCCAAAGCTGCATTTGTATTGTATAATACTTTCAGTATACAGCTATTTGCTTTGACTTTCCTGGTTAATGCTACCATTTTTGTGTATAAAACAGTTGTGCTCAAGCAAGGTATTTTCTATTTTTAGATTCCATGTTGTAGCATCAAAGGGAAACCTGGATTGCTTGAACACCATCCTTATTCATGGAGTTGATATCACAGCCACTGATGCTGCAGGTAGGCTTCCTCAAATGTCCAAGTGCAACTTGCAAAAGTTCTCAGCTTGGTTTTTATTTTGGAGTAGAATTAAGCTGAACTACAGGATAGATCTTCCTCCTTTCTGTAGTTTCCTGTAGTTGGCAAAAAAATTGATTATCTGTGTGACTTGTTGCTGAACTTGCGAGGAAACTGGTCATGCCCTGTCAGTTAAGTTCATGAATGCAGAAGAACTTAAGAACTTTGGTTTTGTGCTGCTATAACAGTATTATATATAGTCTGCTCTGGACTCACTGGTGAGATTAGCATTTCTGGTTGAGAATAACAGTGTAAGAACAGTTTTAAAAGAATTTGTGTTCATTTAAATACTAAGTGTATTTCACTGAGACTTGTAAAGTACTGTATGCAATGAGGATTCAAATTAAATGATATAGTAGCTGTTTGTGCACCCATACTGAGCCCTCAAAAATTCAGAGCGTGTCTGTGCTACCTTCTTGATTTGAAGGTGTGATATTAGAGTTTGTGTGAAGGTCTTGTTGAAGAGGTAGTTAAAAACGGCTGCTAATTTTGCCTTGGACTGTTTACCTCATAATTTAACATGGTTAATGAATATTCTCTTGTTTTCAATTTAATTACAGAAATACCTAGCCTCCTCCTTTCATGTGACAGATTATTTTTTTAAATGCTTATGTGGAGTCATTTGCAGTATTTTGAGATTAATTTCAGTAATGAACTTGAACCCTTGGTTGCAGCTTCTCTAAAATAAGAAGAGACTGTAACAAATTGTGAAGTATAAACAAGAGAGATGACTAGTTATAGCACTGATGGAATTGGTGGGGGGGACAGGGACTGTTGTATCTAAAATCATGTGAATATTGATCTGAACTGTCTCTTGTCCTGAAATCAGTCTAGCAGTCTAATGACACATATGTATCTTGAAGTTTCATACATCTAGCATGTGATGAGCAGCAGTTAAGTGTATAGAATTATGGAGGAGGACGATGACAGTTTTTTCTTCAGATGAAATAAACTATGCCAATGCTTTAGTGAAGTACAAATTAACTTCTTATGAATTGGTGTTTTATGATTAGTAATAGACTTTCTGAGGAACAACATAGGTGTGTTGAAGTTGTGTGTGGTATTTCAAATGCATGTTCAAAATAGATCCTGAATTGATGATATTTCTTTTTAGGTAGAAACGCATTGCACCTAGCTGCAAAATACGGACATGCTTTATGTTTGCAGAAGCTGCTGCAGGTACTGAAAAATACAACTTGTTTGTTGTCACTGTTTTTTTTATTCTTGAGAGGAAGAAAGGTACTCTTAAATATACTGATTCAATATTGAGACATGCCACTTCTCTCTTTTTTTTTAAACAATTACATTCTTTTTTAAAAAAAATAGTCATGGGGAAAAGACCTTTTCATATTAAATAAGAGATTGTGGCTGGAAGAGTGCTAAAATAAAAAAAATAAACACTTTTTCTCTTCATGTAGGCAATAAAATAAGGTTGTAGTTTCTGCCTCTTAAAGACAATGGAGCTGTGTGTCTTTTAAAGACTAGTGCTCCTTTTCTGAATACATTTGCATTTACAAACAGTAATACTGAAAGGCCTGCTCAAGAGTAGTGTTTCCTTCAAAAGATGGGTGTTTATATCCATAATCTTTCATTAATGAAACAATATTGGGGGTCATCTTAGGTTTGTGTGATATTTATTTTTTCTTTATTCCTCATCAGTTTATGCTCATTTGAATTTTTTTAAACTTTTAATGGGTTCTTTTATCTTCTGTTTATTTGATGCATGTCTCCATGCGACATAAATGGCACATTTTCTGTGGAGTGCCAGAACTAGTAGTGATACTGGTAGCAAAGGAGTGAGACAAGTAGTGGAGGATCTTAGCCATAGTGAACAAACATTTGAAAGTGTTTGTGAAAAGTCTGTGAATTGCACGTTTTCTTTGCATGGTGTTAATTTATGTCTACAACTTTTGATCAATGTGTTTAGAGCACTAAAGTGCATGTACCCATAGCTCACTCTTTCGTGTATGTCACTATATTTAGAAACTACAAACTTACTTTTTTCCTTAAATCACTTTTTATTGTTTTAATTGAACCCTCAAAACATTTCACGTTTTGTAAGTGCAGTCTGAATCCTGATTGATAACCAGGGTTACTTATTTTAACAGTACAATTGTCCAACAGAGAATGTGGATCTTCAAGGAAGAACTGCTCTTCATGATGCAGGTAAAAGGTTTTGCTTTTCTGATAACTGTAATATGAAATCTAGATTTAATGGATTGATTTTCAGATGGGCCAAATTCTTTTAATTTTGGTGACTGTAGTAGGAGAGGAAGTTTTATGTTGTCATGACATTTGTCATCAGTAACAAACTTGTTAACAGTCTTAGCAGAGGTTGTAGGTCTGAAAGTCTCTTCTGATGCCCATGAATTGTCTAGTAAAATCTTCAGCAAATATAACGAGCAGTGTTTTAGAGCAATGGTGTTAGTAGGTTAAGATACCTTTACTCTCGGTTGTCTGCATCCTCATTATGCTATGCAGTGTCTCGAACAGTAGCGTTTGATTTTTCATGTACTCTTGAGGTGGTCATGTGAGAACTAAGTCACAGAGCCTTGTCTTGCTTTAACTTAGTTGCATGAATTTTTGTGAAAGAAATACACCCAAGGAGGTGTTTGGGGTTTCACAAAGGCTGTTTTCAGCAGTATAACTTGCTTGCTCTTTTTCTCTTGAAAGCTATGTCAGACTGTTCCTCTAGCATACAACTACTGTGTGATCATGGGGCCTTGGTGAATTCAAAAGATGGAGTAAGTTGTTGCTTATAGCATTCTCCTGCACAAACCCTATTGGAGTTCTTGTGGGTTCTCTGCTTTCTCTCCTTTTCCTTATTTCTTTCCCCTTTCTTCTCTTCAGGATGGGAGGACACCACTAGTGCTGGCCACTCAGATGTGTCGTCCAATGGTTTGTCAACTTCTGATAGACAGAGGAGCAGATGTTAATGCCAGGGACAAACAAAACAGGTAACACTTGCAGAGGGTTGTCAGAATGCCTGCTGACATTTAAAGGGTAGAAAGCTGTCCCTTGACTTTCAGGCTACAGAATAAATATACTAAATTCAGTGGAAAAGAACGTGGGATTTAGTTCAGAAGTAGATGTGCCAACTCAGTAACACAGATAGGTGTGGCCTTTTTTATTGCTTGTTCTTGCATCTAAAATACATATAGGCTTGTTACTGCCAGCAGAGAAACTGCAGTTGGTTCTTTAACGGTTTGTATGTCCAAAGCTGGATCTTGTACCCATTGGGATCAATATGCAAAATGGGTCATGGCAAAAGTGGTGCTCTGCCAAGAAGTACTTGGGTCCTGTTGGAGTTCTGAAGGGACCTAAAGGCCTTGAAAAGTTTGCTTCTATATTCATGGCAGGGGGTCAAGGGGAGGGGTTTTCTCTTTGTACCTGCTACTTCTGCCAGTTATTTCTTGGAGGATGGCCAATGGATGTGAGGCTGCTATGGGACAAAGCATGGGTACTTGCATTGCATGTTCTGAAGCTGGCAAGTGTTTGGAAGGTATTGCGAGGGCTCCCAAGCACTTGCCTCCCCAAACTTTGTCTAAACTTCTTGTCATGTATTTGTTGTGTCTATTGAGATTTGTATCTAGAGAGGAAGCTGAAGTCATAGGAGTTTTCAAAACACTGGGTGGTTCTCTCAAAGGCAGTGGGTTTATGCTGGGTTTCATGAAAATACTGCTATTACAGTGTTTTTGTTTGCTTTTTAACAAATATTTAAACATTGACTAAATGACTTTTTAAAGCTTAGTTTGCTCTCTTGATAGAGGAAAGATTCCTTGACTCAAGTTTCCATGATTAGACTTAAGTGTACAAAGGATTATTTCTGTAAGTGATTGCTCCATTAAAGTGTGAGATCCCTGAGTCTCTGAATGCAGTCTTTCTCCCCATCCTCAGGACTGCCTTAATGTTAGGCTGTGAATACGGCTGCAAGGATGCAGTAGAAGTTTTGCTCAAAAATGGTGCGGATGTTAGTTTGACTGATGGCCTTGGTCATGACTGTGCTTACTATGCCAGAATTGGTGACAATATTGACATTTTGGCTTTAATAAAAGCTGCCGTTGAGGATTCCAGCAAAGGTATGGAGAACACAGCTATAACAGCTTGCTGTTATTCTTTTGTTTGAATTGTGTATCTTCCCACTGCTATGTCTTCAGGAACTGTTTTTTGGCGGGCAGCTGTAGTCCTTTAAACAAAAAGGTGATAAACTGCCTGTTTGGGAGTGGAAAGAAGGCTTTGGGGTTTTGTTTGGTTTTAGTAAAGCTTTTAAAGTAAATGCGGGCTCTCATGCCTCGAGGTATTAACATTGCTGAACCTGGTGTTGCAGTATTGATCATAGGAGTTATTTAGCCTTATTTATAGAAAAACTTTGTATTTGTAAATGTTTCCATATTTGATTAACTGAAGGGATGGTGAATCTATTTCTTGAAATGTCCTCCCAAGATTGAAAATAGATAGAATTAGCTGAATGTGGTGCATGAGTTTGAAGTGCATTTTTAAAATTCCTATTTTTGTGGTGTTTTTTTAGCAAGAGATACCATGAAGAAAGGGCAACCTGAACAAAAGGTAAGGCTGTTTATACTAAGTATCTCTTAAGGCAGTATATCGCTGGTATTGTTGAGACAGTGATTAAGACTGTGCTATGATGCAAAACTAGTTCAGTATTTTTTGAATTCTTAACTTCATATGTAGTTGAGAAGATTCCCTTTAGTCAGATGGTGTGGCTATTTCTATTTGAAAAATATTCGATGATGTGCATATTCAGGATTAGAGTTTTGACAAGCATCCCATTTGCTGTCTGGATGAGATCATGAGTGACCTCTTGCTGAGAAGCAATCTGTCAAAATGGGAGTGTTGGTAGTATTGCCCCCCAGTGGAAGCTGAAATGGAGGCTGAGAGCAGCCCACTGTTCCCAGAAATGGATGTCTGCAGAACACAACAGGAATATAAATTAATACTTCACTGTTGCAGTAACAGATTACTAATATGTTACAGAAGTGGAATCGGCTGCATGCACAGGAGGAGGTGAATGTCAAGCTGTATCAGAAGGAATATAATGCTCAGGTAAGCAAGAAGGATTTCCATGACTTGAATATTCCCCATATGCATAATAAACCAGACATACTAAAGACAAGATGTGCTTGTAAAGTAAGCATTAGCATTGCCATTAAGAAAGGTCATATATATTGCTGTTTACTTAAAACTTAATTGCATGACTGTAATGTGGCAATTAAGCAGATAAGCTGTAAACTTTTTCAGGAAAAAACCACTTGTTTGTGTAACAAGTTGCAAGTCTCTTCATGTTTTAACCCTGCCCATTTCTTAACCTTCTGTCTACTACTTTTGCCTGCAGTAGAATCATAGGGTCACAAACCAGGAAGATTTATTTTTTTAACATTCTCAAGAGATGTTTAAGTGTCTTGCTAAAAACAGCTTGTATCGTAACTGTTCTACTAACTTGTGTTAATTTTCTCATCTTGTTACTTTGTCATTACAGTTTTCAAAAAGGTAAACGATGTTTTAAGCTATGGGGAACAAACCACTGAAAAATTAAGGCCTTCGTTCTGAAATGCTCTGTAATAAAAGGATAAAGATCTCTAAATGCAACTTCTCTGGTTTGAGCTAAAGTAGTTACCACGGTTAAGGCAGCGATTACCAGGCAAGAGTTAAACATGCTTTATTGTTTGCATGTGAGCACTGGACTGATTGATGGTGCAAAGACCTATAATTTTCATGTCTTGGATTTATTAGATGTTACTGGAGTGATTCTTGTGGCTGCTGGAACAGTTAGCTCATTTAAAGGTTGCTATGCTTCATGCTGGTGAGGCTTTTTCATTACACCTTTGGCTGCAGTGGTTGAGTTGCAGGAACTGTTTTAGCATTAGTTATTTTTACTTGTTAACAGACAGCAGATAAGCAGCCTCTTGAGTGCTGTCAGCATTGAATGTAATCTTACTCTGTTCATACTTTCAAAACCAGTATGTGCGCTTACAAGAGAATGAACTATCTAGAGCTGAAAAGCTTGAAGACTGTGGATTTTGTGCTTATGTAAACCTTCAGAATGAAACAAACCTGGAGTAAGGCCACAAAATCGTTAGGGGACTTGTTAGGCAAGGCTTGGTGTCTTTAATGACTGTTAAAATTGTTGGTTCGGATTCTTTAGTTTTCCCAGTGTGTGTGTGTGTAGTGTGGTGGTGTGTGGTTTTTTAATTTTATTTTTTACTTTAAGGAATTGGAGTTAGAAAATCAAGATTTGAAAGATCGAATGAGAGAAGTGCAAGAGGAGCAAAGGATGTTGCTGGATAGAATCAGCGGGCTACAACTACAATTGAATGAGGTAAACCTAGTATTGGAATAACCTGACTTGAAAGCTGTAATAACTACCTGATGCTGACAGGCTGGTAGAAGTAGAAAGGAAAGCATGTGTAATTAAGATGTGGTCTTCACTGCTTTCCTGTGAATTATTTCTGTATGTGTCACTGTCATATTTTTCTGCTGCAAAAGCCTTTGGTCTTGTAATTATACTCAAAATGCGAGGAGACCTGTTACAATGTCATGCAGCGATACTCATAAATTTGAGCAATAACATTTATGGCTATACTTCGCAATGTAATGTGAACCACGAGGTGTTCTGGCATGTTGTAATTTGGAGAGTAAACTTCATCTGCACAATTAAATGTAGGTGTTGTGTGTCACTACTTCTATCATAACCACTGCTTATTTTCCAGCTGTTACTGTAAGTGGAAATACAGAGAAAAATCTTCAGTTGGCAAAAACAGAAACAAAGGTTTTCAATAAGGAGTTTCTCACCAAAATTTAAAACTCTGTTTTTAAAGTTCCTTCTTGGAGGTCTAAATATGACTGGTTTGAGGAAGAAAATAAAAACAGGATTATTTTTTTCTGCTTTGTGGGGGCTCACATTTGTTCTTTCACTCTATTTTTGTAGAGGTACATTTAAAAAGTGTGCAGCTTTCCCCTAAATGTAGCACATGGATAGAAAGACTATTTCTTCTTGGAATCATGGGCTTGTCTGAACTTCTGTCTTAAGCATTGCTTTTATAAAACAAACAAAACCCACAGACTCACTCTGTCATACTCACTTCCCCAAATCATCAAACTTCTACTGAAAAACTGTACTGTTCTGCCTGAGTAGTGTATGATCTAGATAATTGAAAAGATATTCCAGTTTCCTAGTATGCATGTCAAGAGACATTGCTCTGTCCAACATCCTTAACTTTTGTTCATCTATTTCTTTTGCCGGAGGTTAGAAGGTAAATGAGAGGGGAACAGGCAGAAGCATGTAGCATTAGAAACTGGGGTAGACTTGTCAACTAATGAACTGTGTATAAGCCCCTTAACCATTATTGAAAAAATGATTTGTGGGGGAATTTTTTTGTTATTTTCGCAGGAGCAAATGTTTGCAGATGATCTTGAAAATGAGGTACGATATATCGCCTTAAAGTGTAATAGAAGTATCAAATAGGGGAAGTGACTATCACATTTAAGTAATGGTGTTTATAACTATAGTTAAAAGAAAAGCTAGCTAGCAGTAGATATTTCATTTAGCATTTATGTGCTCTGTTTATACAGCTGCATAGCTTTTCTGTTACAAATAGTATATGTAATGCCTATGGCACCTTTAAAGTAGACTTTAATATTATAAGTATCTCTTTAGTAACTTTCAGTAATGCAAGACTAATGTGAATAAATTAAACAATAACAAATTATGTTGGTGCGTATTCCCTTGACTCATTCTTCAAGACTCCTCTTGCAGAGGAGCAGTGCCGTGGAAGAACTTCAGAACCAAAAATGTAGGGATTCTCTCAGTGCTGATCTTGGTTGAAGTTTGCCCTAAACTTTTTAAAAATGTTGCTCAAGACCTTACAAATCTGGCCATTCTTGTGGCTTTGCCTATTTCTACTCTTTCTCTTTCAGAAAGATGAGTTGAAGAAAATCCTAAGTACCAAGGAAAAACAGCAGGAAGAAAGCTTAAGAACTATTGAAGCACTCAAAGCTAAACTCAAATACTATGAAGTATGTTAACTGATTTGAAATGTGATATAGCAATTGATACTTGCAGTAATAAATACTTAAGCAATTTTAAATTGTTGAAGGTCTTAAATGGCTATCTCACTGTAAAAGCTTTCCCTGCCCTTTAATCCCTAGCTTAACATATAGTAAAAATTTGAAATTAATTTTCAGCTTTATTTTTGTGTTTCTTGCTGTTTGCTTTTAGGTTGACTTTGTGGCATCTGGAAGTAACTTTGGTAACAGTAAGTGTATTTAATTCTTAAAATTTGCCATGCATGATGCAGAGTTAGAATACATGGACAAAGGGTGGGTTTTTTTGTCATCTCTCTTTTGTTGATCTTAACTATAGCCAAGCATAATAAGTGTGTGTGTCCACACTTCAAACCTCAGAATACAGTCAGCTGGACGCAGTTGTGTTTGTATGCGAGTGCTAGGGCACTATTGATCAGTCTTGCTTGCAAGTGACTGGTCTTGTGAAATGTGCATTGCCACTCTGCTACGTCTTCTAATAACGTGAAAAACGAGCTGAGCAAGCTCTGTGCTTCAAATTGAGCCTTCCTCTTTCCATTCTTCATATCTTAAACACTCACGTGTACGTGACAAAAAAAACTATGGTCCTTGTGAAAGCTTGAGTGTAGGCAGGTTTGAAAATGGCTTTAAACAGGCAAGACCTCAGCTTACACTTCTATTAGAAATGATTCCATTTCCAGAAACTGAAGTCTTTTGCATCTGATGTGGTTACAGGCCTGTCTTGCACTTGTGTAACTTAAAATGTTACTTTATCTGTCATGAGCTGTTGTGAGAGCTGGTTGGCTGCCTGTCAGGAAGGATCTTTTATTTGGAGTGCAAGGGGATGCTTTTCCCTGGTGTGTTTATGTGCAGACATGCAGCTAGCTCAAGGTGGCTTTCATGACTGTTTTGCAGAACAATTTACCTAGCCTGGTATAGTAGGGCTATTTTTTCCTTAGGAGGAGTTTGTCCAGACTTCCTATGTGACTTAATTAAGGAGAAGTTGTTTTAATACCAAGTACTTAAACACCAACCTGTAGCCTTGCACAGTCCCATTGAACAGAATAAAATTAGGGAGGAAAATCAGTTCTTGTGATTATGTGTGACTGTTTTTAAACAGAGACTAAATGCTGTTTGCTTTGAAAAATCTAGGAAAAGAAGATTTATTACTTAAACAAGGCCAGGTGTTTCCTGTGGAATTGCAGGTAAAATATTTTACCACTTGAGAGAGTTCCAAGATAGTTATGTATGTATATTAGGCATTGCTTCTAAATGCAACATTTTCAGTACCACTTGCTTTGCTATGTTTATTTTTAACTGCTGGTGCCCTCTAGAGTTACATATGTGACTGTTAAATGCTGTGAAATTGTTGGATGCTGAATGGTCTGGTCTGTAACGACCATTCTTAAAACTGAATCAACAGACTACTGGATCAACAGTCAGTGTAAAGTGTAATTGGTTTTTCATCTCCATAATTTTTTTCTACTTCAAATTCAGCTAAAATTTAGAAGGCTTTATTTTTCTGCCACCTATACAATAATTTCCTGTTGATTTTGTTTGCTGACAGCTAGCTACCTTTTATAGCAACAATTCAATTATAAACAAGGTCCATCAGACCCTTGCAGTGAGTCATATATGATAGGGATTGCTCCTAACTGACAAACTGTTCTTACACTTGAGTATTTTAGCTGTAATGCTCCCAGAAGTGAGTGATGGCTAGAAATAAATCCGTACATCTTATGCTTTCTTGCCAGATTTCACTGATACATGTATTTTGTATGTTCTGCTGCTAACACAGAAAAATCCACTCACTTCTGCCATGTTTTACATAACCTTATCCCAATGGTCCTATGATTTTTTTTTTATTCTTAGTTGAAGTGAGTTGATGTGCAATTAAAAAAAAAGGGGGGGGGGGAGTAGCTGGGCACAAAAAGCCAACCAATCAAAAGAACCCAAACTGTGTCCCAAGAGGGAATTAAGTGGCTTTAAGCTAGTCATATCTGGAAGCTACCTACTGCTTTCTGGTCCTTGGAACATGAATGAGATCATTGGAGCAAGCCTATGCCATGTAATAGCCATCATGGCTGGTAGTGAAGGTTGGTAGTAAAGACCACATAGCAGGAGGGCAAAACTGGCTTTTCTGAGAGATCTTTTAGCGGACAGTAAATTAAATGACTGTTTTCCTCATCCTTTTCAGAGGGAAGGTTCTGTTAACCATGACATACTCTGTTCTGATTCCTTTTAAAATTATATTCATGTGCTTGAGGGATGGAGGAAATCTCTGAAATTAAATTTCTACTAGCAGATGAGTGATTAAATATGAATAACAAGGGAAATGAATATACTATACCTGTACTTTAATGTCATTAGGGTCTGATGATTGGGAAACAGTGATGTAGAGCTATATTCAAGTTTTTTTACTGTTAAAAGCTGAAATAATGTGTTCTGTAATATGGGCAAGAATAGATTGGTGTGTTTCTAAGATAAGAGACCTCTTGGACAAATGTTATGCTCATATCAACATAGGTTTAAGACATATGACAAGTCATATGCCTATGACTTGTCAAACTTGTTAACATGTATCCATTTTTGTGCCAATTTTATGTTCAGTCTAGGTCTATGCTGAGACCCCTGGAGCTCTCCCTGCCTAACCAATCATCCAGTTCAGAGAAGGAAACTTTAAAGAAAGAACTTGACAACATGAGGGCCTGCTATGGAGCAGCAAAAGAAGAAATTACCAAATTGCAGAGAGAACTGTCTCACAAGGTATCTGAATGTACAGCTTTGGCATCAGAGTGTGAAAGAACCAAGGTGGAATCTGATGGACAGATAAAACAACTGGAAGATGCTTTAAAAGATGTACAGAAAAGAATGTTTGACTCTGAAGGCAAAGTTAAGCAAATGCAGACCCACTTTCTTGCTCTGAAAGATCACCTGACTAATGAAGCTGCTTCGGGAAATAGTAAGCTAACAGAGGAGCTGAAGGATCAGTTGAAAGAAATGAAAACGAAGTATGAAGGAGCCTCTGCTGAAGTGGGAAAACTAAGGAACCAGATTAAGCAGAATGAATTGCTGGTGGCAGAATTTAAGAGAGATGAAGGAAGGCTAGTGGAGGAAAATAAAAGGTTGCAGAAGGAACTTGTTAAGTTGGAGATGGAGCGAGATAAAAGGGGAAGAAATGTTGTGGAGTTAGAAGGGCAGCTCAAAGAAACAGCCCTGAAGTTAGCCCGCTCTGTAACTTCAGAGAAATTTGAAAATATGAAGAGTTTGTTATCAAATGAAGTGAATGAGAAAGCAAGGAAGTTAGCAGAGATGGAAGGAGAGCATGAAAAACTGCAGGCAGAGATTCTGCTTTTAAAGAGGGAATCTGAGAGTCAGAAAGCTAAACTTGCTCAGCATGTAAAGCCAGAAGACCATGAACAAATGAGGAGTGGGTTTGAGAGAAAAAATGAGGAACTTGGGAAGACAATTTCTGAATTATCAGAGAAAAATCAGACTCTGCAGAAGGAACTTGAAAGACTGCAGGTTGATAACAAGATGCTTAAACAGCAAATCCAAATGCTAAAAACTGAAATTAAAAGCCAGAATGTGCCTTTAAAAATTCACGAAGAATTGAAGAAAACAAATGATCTGACTGTTGGTGACCTGACCAAAAAGCTTTTTGAAATAACAAAGAAGTACAATGAAAGCAAAGCAGAAGCTGAAAAGTTGCTGGCAGAGAAGAACAATTTAAATGAGAATATCAGTCTCTTCCAAGCTGTGTACTTGTCTCCAGAGCAGCACAAAAAAGAAGTGGAAGCTTTAAAATCTAATGGTATTGAACTTGAAAAGCAGCTTGCTGAGCTTCAGAAAAAATATGATGATGAACAAGCAAAAGTGTGCAAACTAGTCTCTGAAAATACAGTCATAAGAGAGACTCTCAGGGATCAGTATGTGTTGGCTACAACACATGAAGAGATTAAAACAGTCTTGAATAACACATTAGAAAAGACTAATAGGGAGCTGTCAGATCTGAAGGAAAAGACTGAAGAGATAAAGCAAGAATTCATGAGGGTAAATGAAGAAAATGGAACTTTGAAAAATAAGGTGACACTTTTACAGAATCAATTACAAACTGAGTATATAAGTTTAAAAGATCATGAAACTACAGTGACTAGTTTAAATAAAGGCATGCAAGAACTTCAGGAGAACAATGTTGCAATTATGGCTGAATATAAGAGGGGTCAAGAAGAAATTTTACAGTTGCATGCAGAAATTGAAGCCCAAAAGAAGGAACTTGACACAATTCAAGAGTGCATTAAGTCAAAATATGCCCCAGTTGCCTCCTTTGAAGACAGAGAACAAAGCTTTGAAGCCACGGTGAAAGAATTAAGAGCACAGTTGCAGGAACAGGTGCAGAAGTGCAGAGAAAGTGAGGAGGAAAACAAGAAGTGCAAACAGGAGAATGAAAAACTCAAAAATGGTGTTTTGTCTATCCAAAATGACTTGCAGCAGAACTATATCCTTGCTGAGAAATCCCATGAAATGGAAAAAATGTTTGCAAGCAAAATGGAGGAGTTGAATAAACAATTGAGAGAATTGCTGCAGAAATACACAGGGGAAAAAGAGGAGAAAGATGAGCTGCAAGAGAGTACCCAGCAGCCCATAACTATGCAGGCTCAGCCTCTTTCAGTAGAACAAATTGAAGCCTTGAAGAAGGCTCTTGGTCACACTATAGAGGATCTAAAGGAAGCCCTCAGAAATAAGAAGGAATGTTATGACAAAGAAACACTAAAAGTAGGAGAACTACAACAGGAATTGTCAGGTCTAAAAAAGTCTTCAATACCTTTGGTAGAATATACACAAATGAAGGAAATGCTAGAACAAGAAATTGTGGCAATCAAAAACACTTTGAAAGAAAAGGAAGAAGAAAACCAAGTTAAAAATGAAGAAATCTTGAAGTTGCAGTCTGAGATTCAGCTTACTCAGCAAGCTTTAACAGACCTGGAGAGTAAAGAAGTGATTGACATATCAGAATACAAATCCATGAAAAGTACTCTGGAGGCCCAGATTAATAGCATAGCTGAAAATTTGTCCAATATGAATAAAAAGTATGAGGAAGCATGTGAGGAAGCTTTGCAAGCTAAAAAGAGTGAGCTTTCTTTAAAGGATGAAAAGGAGTTGCTTCAGTTACGGAGTTGCAGTATTGAGCAAGAAATTAAAGACCAGAAAGAAAGGTGTGACAAGTCATTGACAACAATTATTGACTTGCAGAAGAGAATACAGGAATCTGCAAAGCAGGTGGAAGCCAAGGATAACAAGGTAGGATATCAGACAGTTCCTTACTGCTAAACTGAAAATGTCAGGAGCATTAACTAGACTTCAAATATTGCTACTTAAGTATTCAAGCACAACTTTGTGTGCTGCGCATTAGGTACCCAGGACTGGCCCAAGTCTGCTAAGATGAAGTATTGGTTTTGTTGGTGTTACACTAAGTTTTTTTTAATTCCTTGTATGTTTCGGGCATTGTATGTTGTATTTAAACTTTAAAACTTTCAAGCTGGGTTTTAGACTCTGGGGGTATAAGCTCATTCTTCTTCCATTGGAGCTGTATTTATTTAGCATCTCTGGCTTGCCTTCTGGTGGTTCGTTGTTCCTTGTAGAAATTAGGCCTAGAATATCTTTTGAGCATAAGTCATTTACTTTGCTAGCTGACCTCCAGGGTCCATACCTTAAAAATTTCAATGCTAGGAAGCAGAATGTGAACCAGTGATAGCATGTCATGAAAGTGAAGTCATCTATCTTTGTGAAGTCTCTTAGCCAGCGTCGTGGTGAGCTGGGACAAAGACCCTTCAGTGCTTGCTGGTCTTCATCAGTCTTTAAAGAATGTTAAAGAATATTAGTTTTTGGTGAGACATCCTTAAATGTAGTTTTTGTGTGCTTTTTTTTTTAAAGATAACAGAGCTGCTTAATGATGTAGAGCGGTTAAAACAAGCTCTTAATGGCTTGTCTCAGCTTACATACACCACTGGGATTCCCTCAAAGAGGCAGAACCAGCAGGTTGAACTGCTCCAGAACCAAGTGAAAACACTGCAACAGCAGCTAGCTGTAAGTAGTCATGCAAGGTATTGCCTGAAATGCAGTAGCATTGCTTACAGTTTCTTGTATAGACAAGGAGATATGTATGTGGCCACTGGAGCACTGGGGTTGACTGTAGGCTTAGACTTCTAAAGTAGAGTATTCACGATTTCCCTTTCCCACACCCCCCAAACTGCTTGCTTCTCTGTAAAATTGTCTGCTTCCTTCTGCACACTGGAATTGCAACATTTGGGAACTTTTCCAGATAAAAAGGACAAAATTTAGAGAGAATTTGTGCTTATGAGATATACGGCTATAGTTCATGCCAAGACCATTTCTGTATGCAAGTTCCACATTAATATTTTCTCACAACAAACCACCAGCCACTTATTTTCTCACTTTGGAAGCAAGTGAGGTGGTACTTTCTTAATGGATTTGACTTTGTGTCCCTTTGTCTGCAAATGTTGTGAAGTGTGTTGCTTATCATGAAGTACTAACAGTAAAAGGGAACACTTTTTGATAAGTGCTGTAATTTTGTGCACGAACACGTTTGCGACCCCTGTGACTTCAATAAAGCTCATAATGAAAGCTATGTATGTGAGCAAAGTTAGTTATTTCTAAATCTGTACAGAAGTAGGATACATCTTTAATAGTATTTGCAAGGTTGACCTTTATAAGGCAAAGCATTCTTAAATTGGGTGGTTTTAAACAAATAGCTAATGCTGTTGTTGAAACAAGTTTTTAATCTTAGCACCTGGGCTGACGCACTAGATCAGCCTGTCTCAGCCTTTCAGCAAAATTGCTTTGCTACAGTTAAGTAATAAAAAAAGTGAAGCACTGATTTTTTTTTTCTTGATTAATGGAGGGGATATAGCTAAATTTAACCTTGAAATTCTGCTTTGGCTAACCTATAAGGAACAAAACCAAGCCCACAAAGTTGGAAATAGGCAAGAGTAGATGTTAAAAACTTGATGGCTTCACCTCCTCTTCCTGTCTTCTTTTTATAGGATGCCAAAAGGCAGCATCAAGAGGTAGTTTCAGTTTATCGGACACATCTTCTTAGTGCTGTACAGGTATGATAGTGCCAAGTTCACATTGTTTTACTCTGTCATGTCAATGTAGAGATTTTTGAGACTGTTTCTAACTGGAAGACCTCAAACTTGAAACTAGCATCAAGTACCTGTTTTCAAGTGGAGAGTTTTAATTTAGAATGCAGATGTGACAAAAAAGCAAACATACACAACTGTAGTCTTATGGTGCCATCTTCTTATTACTGTTTTGTCTATGCATAACTATATGTAACAATAACCTACTTTGAAGGGTGATGGTGTCTGGTGATGTGAGCATGTTACTAATTCTGCATCATCCCAGGTAACGTTGGAGAGAAGTTGAGTAGGAGTTGGAAACTTAATGCAGACTTATCCAGCGGCTCTCACTGAACAAAGAGCTGATCAACTAATTCAAGTCTTATGACTTAAGATAATACTTGAGCATGCAAAAGATGAGCCATTACTGCAGCAGCAGGCTGTGGAGTCCAGAGGATACGAACAGTGAATTTTTCCTGCATCATATTTTCATAAAGGAAATTGCTGTGTCAGAGAGGCAGACCCTTCTTTCTCTCAGGAGAAAAAAAAAAACAGGATTCCTAAAGTATTTCAGACTTTCCCAGAGAGTGGTGAAAGTACAGCAATGGGTTAAGACTTCTGGGTGATTTTGAAGAATCTCCTAATGTTAGTGATAGATGGCTGACACTTTATGGGATTTTTAATTTTAACGAAGTGTTTGCTTGCTCTAGGGTCACATGGATGAAGATGTCCAAGCTGCTTTACTACAGATCATTCGAATGAGACAGGGACTTGTTTGCTGACTTGCTTTAGTGCCATTGCTCTTGAAGGCTGCTGCATCTTGTAGGCGTGCTGTGATTACGGTAGTGATAACCTTAATGAGATTTATATAATTATGATAATATAGCTGCAATTAGAACCTCCAAATATGAAACAACTTACAAAGCTGAAATATTTTCTTCTTGTAAAACAGTAAAGTAGGGCTACTGAGTTTCAGATCTGACACTTCTTTATTTAGATTAATAGAAGATGTAGAACGTCTTTTAAAATTGGTATATAAGCTGACTGTCAAAATGATGACATAGTAGTTAAATTATTTTAATGTCTGATTGACCACTTATTAAAGCAAGGCTTATACCCAGAAACTCCAGTTTATCCTATAACTTGAATTCTCATGGTATGGTTAAAAATAAACTGTGTTCAAATGAGCTTGGCTAAGTATTGTAGCTGTTTATCTCCTTTAATGATTATGAGAAAGTGGCTATTTTGTTATATAAGTTGATCAAAAGACATACTACAACATGCTTAGTAAGTCAGCTGCAAAGGTAGATGAAAGGTATTTTGGTATATGTTGTAACTTGGCTGGCCAAGTTACAGACTTTATTTAAATAAAAGCTTAAGATGTAGTGCCTTTGCTTTTTGCAAGACTTAAAAATTAGGTTTTCCATCAAAACATTAACTTCTATGTTTGCCATTTCTTCCCCCTCCCCCAAGGCTTTTCATTAATGCTTTGTAATATTGATTACTGTAGGCTGAAATAGTGGGACTGGAGTGTCACGGTTTGTAGAGCAGCATTTTGATCTAAATGCAATAGTCCTACTTCTGTATAATTTCATTCTTCATTAGACCTCATATGGGTGTAGACTGAGCAGCTCATTAAACTGTATGCTAGATAATTCAGGTATTGGATTTTCAAACACTATCTCATGGAAGTTTAAGGTGTTTTCCTCTTAACTGTAAATTATGTACTATAATCTTATTTATGGGGAAAGTTGCAAATAGTAAGGATTAATGAAATGAGAATTTTTATTTGCTTGGAATCTACCTATTAAACAAGACAGGGCTTCATTTTTAACTGAAGGATGATGTTCCCATAAGTAAGTTTTATGAAAGAAAACATGAAATTTGGGACTATTCAAAGGAAGTAATTGAAAAATGAGCCTGATAACATATGTGGCTGCTTTAATAGAGCAAACAGTGTAAGTGCTATCAGTACCCGTGTTAACTTCAGTCTACTTGGTTGAAAGCATTTACTTAAAACTAGCAAGTAGGAATCTGGCAACCTGATGCAGAGAAGACAAACTTCCTCTTCCATGTTCTTGAAAAATAAGGACTTAAGTCAGAGTGCAGAGTTCTCTGCTTCATGTTAACTGGGCTTCCCAACAAGCTGTACCTCACAGGCTTAGGTCTCTTTTTTTGTTGTTTTTTTAGTATTACGTTGGTTTCCTTTTTTGGCCCTTTTTGGGCAGAGTCTTGTTACAGAATTGAAGAGACAACTGCCACATGGAGGAGGATACAGACATAGTGATGAATGTGCAGGGCAGTTTTTATTATATAAATACCCTTAATATATTTACTAAATATGTGTCTGTAGTTAAACAGATCTACTGCTGCTTTCCTTTAATTTCTTAGAGGACTATTACAGAAAACATCTCAGTATATATATGTTACCTTTTAGCCAAATTCTTTTATGATTGCATTACTTGAAACTCTTATTAGAGAGAATTTGTTTTGATATACTAACTCTGGCATATTTTGATATTGTATGTTTCCTTATTAAGGGAGTTCTATGTATGTTTTTCTAAATTTCTCCCATATTACATTATCAATAAAATGTTTTCTTCTTTGTTTTATTGCAGTGGTCAATTCTGTAAAAGGTAAAGAAAGGTAAATAGTTTGGCAAAATAGTCTGGGTAGTGAAGGATATTGAACTCACTTGAATGCTCTCAGATATCAGGTAACACATTTGGTTTTTAGATGTCTGCTGGGATTATTGGGGTTTTTCTATTTCCAGAGTTTATGGTTGGTAAAATTTTGGCGACATTGATTGAGACTCAAAGCTTCTACCAGTTAGTTCTTCAGAGTAAACTGACTCTGGCCGCTCCTACACCAAACAGGGCAAGCTGTCTGTTATGTTATTCATGAGGTTTGGGGGTGAGCCAGTGAAGTTTTACTACTGTTTTTAATGAAAGTATATTCACTTAATAGCATGAAATCAGGTAGCAGCGTAAGCTAAGAAATCTTTGCAGAGTAAGTTCTTGGCGCTACCAAAGTCCATTCATCTGGTGTGACTTGAAAGTGAAGGACTCTCTAATTTCACCATTAGTTTAATTTAATTCTTGGTTATTTGGATTATCTTGTCCAGCCAGTGGGACATGGAAACGAGTAAGGTTGTGAAGTTATGAACAGTTGCCCTGGTTTTGGCTGGGATAGAGTTACTTTTCTTCCTAGTGGCTGGTACAGTGTGTTTTTGGATTAGTGTGAGAACAATGTTGCTAACACACTTTGTTTTAGTTGTTGCTAAGTAGTGCTTATCTTAAGTTAAGGATTTTTCAGTTTCCCTTGCTCTGCCAGCCAGCAGGTGTTAAACATGACAACAGTATAAGTGAAACTTTACTGTATTTAAATAGTGACTGGAACAATGGTTTCTTCCTTGGATCTTTGAAGGAGTTGTTTGTATTCTGGGTTAGTAAGCAGAAGTTCTCTTTAGGGTTCTTGTAAATCTCTAATTTGACCTTGGGGGGGGGGGGGAATATATGAGTATATATACATTTGATTGCTTTTTTTTCTGAAGAGGAACTGGCACTTAAGTAGAACTGTTTCAAGATTTGATATGTCTAAACCTTCCCTCTGCCAGTATATATGTTCTGTCAACTTTACTGAGTCAGCTAATCTACAGGGTATTGTGAAGTGCTTTTCACTGATAATTTTCTGACAGCTTTGTATATTCTCAGGTGTACTATATGGGTATTTTGATCTCCATGTTTTTTTCTGCAGAGTGAGGCTAGTTATTTAAAAGCTCTTTCCATTATATTTACATCCTCTTTTATTTTTTAGTAGAGAAAGTAATTTCTTTCTGTTAGAGTATTTTACTTTTGCCATCTTTTGTTTTGGGGGTGTGGGGGAGATTAACATGCCACTTAAACGCCAGCCTTGAAACATCTTCAAAAGCAAGCTGCTAGTTGAAAATACTCACTGTTATTCTACTCCTTGACCCATACCAGAACAGATACCTGGAAATGCTGAGGTTGTACACTTTAAGTTCTTATGTTGAGACTTGATTGTTCTAACTGCTGTTCCAGCAGCTGAATTAAAGTGGCATAGATCTGAGGCTTCTCACTATGTTAAATGACTTCAGGGTCACTTTTGCAGCTTCAACCCAGTGTCATGTTACTTGAAGCATGAATATGATTACTGGCTTCATCCATTGCAGGACATACAGTGTTTTTAAAGGACTAATTAAAATTACCACTTTTCTACAAAATGTGAATTGGTGGCTGGGGTTGGGAAGTTGTGGGGGTGTCTTGGGTTTGGTTTTTTTGGTTTTGCTTATTTGTCTCTTTAATACTCCTCTGTATTTCCTGTTAATATGATACTAAAAGAGATAATTAAGCTGAGATGTTGCTACTTGCTGGGGGAGAGAAACCCACCAAGCCCAATTGTGCATCTTCTGTAGTAACATTTCAGTTGCACATCAGAAAATGGCTGCTTTTTGGAGGAGCAGTCCCACAGAGCTCTTGCCAGCTTGGTGGCAGTAGGCAGAAGAAAGTCCTACTTCAGAAATAAATGCAAGATAAGGAATGCCATAGAAATGAGAAACTAAATTTAAATTTCCTTGGGAACACTAATTCAATATTTCTTGTAAGAGATGCTAGGTCAGACTTTTTTTTTACCTTGGTATTGGTGATCCTATAAAATCATAGCATGCAAGAAAGTAAGCTTAATGTTTTGAGTTTTAATAGGTGTGGATTGTTTAAATACTGTGCAAGTGGGGATGTCTCCAGGCTCAAAACTGAATGAACAAGTCCCTTGGCAGTGCTGTGTAAGTTTGGGGTGGGGTTTTTTTGGCTCAATTTACTCACGAAGGTGAAGGTAAAATCTGGGCTGTTTCTGTTTATCAGTGAAGTTCCCATGGCAGTGATAATCCATGTGTTTGGTAAAATCAAGCATGAGGTATCACCTGCCTAGTGAAGGAAGGTTTCAATACTTACGCATTCATGGATAAACATTGCAGATAAGTGAAAGGCAGAAATGGGAGGTCACAAAAATGTCAAATGTAAATGAAATGCATCTAGAGGTTTGAGGGGTGCTTCACAAGAGGTGTTTTGTGATCTGTTCCATGAAATGGTAAAGCAACATTAATAAGGTAATGCAGCTTATAATTGATTGTTGGCACAATGTTCCTATTATGTAATAGCACTTTTTAAAGCAGGTACGTGACTTCTTTTTTTTGTTTTGAGTAGATGACTTGGAAATATCTCTGAATCCTGGAAAGTTTATAGAGATTACTGCTTTTTTTAATCTAATGCTTGTATTGCTCTGCCAACTCAGAAAATTAACTTTTAATAGAAAAAACATACATGTAATTCAGTCACAGCTATTAGATCAGATGGATTTTACATTAAGTGAAAAAGATGTTGAGCATTTAAGGGCCATTAAATTGTGATGCTTTTTATTGTTGGACTCGTGGCCTTCAAGCCAGCACTCTGCTGTGAAGAATATTTATTTTTACATTTGCAAAGTATGCTAGATGATGGGAAGGGAATACATTTTAGAGGAAAATAGGACATGAAAATGTGATGGTTTTCCACTTTGTGAACAGCTAGTTTTATTTCATAATAATTAGTTTTACACTTCATTAAATGTTGGGTTTTTTGCTTATATGCTTTTAGAATACAGTGGAGAAGACTTTAAAAATTCTCAGCAGGGCATCAAGTTAGAGTTTTGTAATCTAATGGGGGTACTTCAAAGTAAGACAGGATCTTTTTAAGGGTTCCTTTCATCTTGAGGGTCAGGTGTAGTAGCATAAGAATTATTTTGGGTGCAGAGACACTTCTAGTTGGTGTCTTGTCTTGCCATACTACTTGCTGGAGTTTAGGTGTTGTAAGATACTGACTTGTGTACCAATGGATAACCTTACAGATGATGAGTATAGATCAAGTAAAGTTGTAGTGTGATCTGGTCACAACAGACTTGGACAAATGACTGTCTTTAAGCAGCTCTGGGGCTTGATAGGTAGGAATACTTGTGCCTTTGGTTAAAAAAGTTGTATATAAACATCACAGCTATGAAAAAGGGTGATCTTCTGACCATGCAGATGTAGTCCAACTTGCAAATTCCTCTGAAAGTAGTAGCAAAGGAATTTTTGAGGGAAGCAGGGATGAGAGAAGTAAAATAGATCATCTTTTTCTCAATGAGAAATTAACTAGGAAAAAGGAGGAACAGAAACTTGGGGGCAGGGAAAAAAGTGCCAGTTGTGTGACACCAGAATAAAAACTCTTCCAGGATATGAAAATAGCTTGAGCTTCAGAGAAACAGCCAAAGCTGGTGTGGTTTTTTTTTTTGCTTGTGTGTGTATAGGAAGCCAAGGACTTAAAAGGAGTACTTGGTGGAAGCAAGAATAATGGACAAGTTTTTAAAAGAAATGGTTTGAGAAATACCCATTAAGTATTTATGGGCCTATCTTGAAATTATGAAACTGGAATATGTTCCAGCTGGTGAGCTGTTACAGGAATATACTGGAAATGGCAGAATGGGTGGTGAGGTATGATATTAAAGCTACCAGTGCATGGCCTAAAATCAGAGAGAACCATTGTCCTCTGGGCTTGAAAGCTACAGTAAGGAGAGAGCTGTCTGTGGGTGGACTCTTGCAAGTTCATCACATTTTGGAAAGTTTTAGTTTTAGCTCAAGAATGAACTAAAAGATAGTGGGCCTTTCCTGCTCTGACTGCTTCTGTGCAGTCACAGCTGAGTTGAACCTGTGAAGATGCTGATTTCTGTTGGTAGCGGTTGAGTTAGGAGATATCAAGAGACCTGTCAAGTTGTATTTAAGAAGTTGGCAGCCTGCATATCTTGGAGCAGGACACAGTGTTGGCTTGCCTAGTGAGAAAATGCAACATTGCTACTAGTGTGGTAAAGCTGGAAAAACATGGTAAAACTCAGCTGAGTCTTACCCAGTAATACATAGAGAAATAGTGAAGTCTTCAATTTCTTTCAGTAAGACAGGGAAGTACTTAGGCAATATAAAAGGCAAAAGCTTATCTGAAGTGAAATTACTGCAGCATATCTGCTCCTGCTCAGAGGAGGATGCTGAAATGATATATGAATGAGTAATTTCTAATGCTAGTATGACACATATTGAAAACAGCTACAGAACAAATCAGTCTGCATCATGCTGTGTGCTTGGTTGAGGCACAAAGCTGGCAAGCTTAATTACTTGGAGATGTGTTCTTGAGTGGCTGTGCTGCCTGATGAGGCACAGAGCTCCCCTCTCTGACTGCGGCAGTTCTGCAGTGCACAAATTACCCCATGTCCGCAATGCTTCTTGCAGCAGGGTGTGCATTTATCATGCCTTCTAATGGGTGAGAAATTTGAAGAGCCGATTACAGTTTGAAATAGAGCAGGGAGAAAGCATACTGACAAAGAGGGAGCTGCTTTCGGATCTTGTATGCCCCTACAGAAACCAGGTGTCTAGAACAACAATTACTTTCTGCTGGATGGACAGGAGATTTGAAGCTTTTGCAGTGGATTGTAAGGGGAAGTGTTTGGCTGCAGAAGTGCAAATTTAAAGTGTAAGTGATAAGTACAAGACCTTTAAATGCTGACCTTCCAGGAGTTAGGAATTCCAGCATCGACTGCAGAAGGATCTGGATTTTCAAATGGTGATATTCATGTCTTCTGCCTAGAAGAAAATGACCTTGTCTCCTTTTAAGAATCCTGGACTGTTGGCAGCTTGCTCTGATCTGAAGCTCAACAGAGTTGTCAAGTTTCTATAAATCTGAATAAAAGACAACTGTGTGTACTCATCTCGGCTCTTAAGTCTGACATTCTCAAGCTGTCAGAGGTTTTTCTGTTTTTCTGGAGGTGCTGTGTTGATATCTTCCACACATACAAGGAGTGGGTGTGATGCACTTGGAAAACATGGGACCTCTGGTGTTCATGCATATTTTTGTATGAGAAATCTGAGGCAGAAATATGGTAACCCTATTCCAGCAGTCTCCTCCCAGCCTCAGGCAGTTAAGTCTCTCACATCCTACTGTTGCTAAAAGGTAAAGAAAATCAGTGAACATTTAAGCAGTGACACGCTGTGTTAAGAGGGAGTTCTTTGGTAAAAAGCAAAAACTTGCAGGAGGTTAGGGTGGAGGCAGAGCAGGGTCTGAAAAAAGGGTAACAGGGTTCTCCTAGCGTTTCAGATTTAACTGGGGAGAGTGAGGGAAATACAAAAATACATTAACTTGGGAAGCTCTGAAGGATCCTGGCAGTCTTCTGCTATATTTTTCTCTTCTGAATGAGGGTGTAAAAAGAGCTGAGGGAGGGTGGTACAATTCCCCTGTGCACAGGAGAGGGCTCTTGAGATTCCAGAGTTGTTCCCCTGTCTACCCACAGTGAGAGGGCTGCTGATGGAAGGACAGACAGTTGTTCACCTCTCCAAGAGGGTCCTTAAGGAAGGAGACTTAACTTTGCTGCACTCTGTTTAAAGATTTACCCTGACTGAAAGGATGAAGTCTTGCTGCTCAGACCTACTGCATTTCCCTGTACCGCTCCTGGTTTGCTGGAGCGGGAGCAGATTGTCCACCTGTATGTAAGCAGCAAGAGCAGGGTGACTGCAGGAGCTGGCAGCAGGGTCCTGGCAGTTGGCAGTGCAGGGGTTGGCCCTTCCCAGGAAGGCTGAAACTTCAGGAGGGCCTCGATGGCTGAGAGAACTTCCTATCTGCAGCAGAACAAAAGAGCTTTCACCTTGTTTCTTAGCATCTGAATTCTTGATTTTGCTATGGGAGGTGCTGTTGGGAAAAGACTTCTTCAGCCGTGGCTGACTAAAACTTGCCATCCTGAGAAAGGGCTGCATTGGGACATCAGTGACAGCTTTTCCATGTGACAGAGGAGGTGCTCCATGCCATGGCTCAGTCCTGATGGAGGAGTGCTGTGTGCTGCTCACAAGCCCCTTTACAAGGGATGTTACAGTGAATCAGGCTGGAGGGGTAAGGGAGAGGACAGAGATGTGACATTGCATGGGAGAGCTTCAGCTCTAATACTTCAGAGTATTAATTTCTTTGTGAATGTTAGAGTATTTAATCTGCTTATTCTCTTGAGCTGTTCTAGAGCTAAGAACTTTGGGGATAAAGGAAGGGTGATGTAGAGCTTTAAAATTATTTGCGCTTCAACAGATCACCAGCTTCAGATTGCACATGTCTGTCTTGTTCCACTTTATAGATGCTTCCTCTGAATCTCAAACAGTCAAGGCTGGCTGCAGGCATTCACTGTTGTCCTTGCCAGAAATGTGGCCTTGGAAAGCTGAAGTGAGATTAAACACCCCCACCACACACATCAGCACAACCCCCATGCCCCTAGTCCACACACCAAACTCTGGCTGTCTGATGGCTTGCTTGTGGCATCTGACAGAGCATGTGATTTAAAAACTTCCCAGGTCACCTTTGCAGTATCTCAAATGCAATTGATGGGGAATCCAGGGACACATTTTAAAGTAAATTACATGGAACAAATAAACCAATCTGCTTCTGAAGTGCTCTTGTGCCTTTGAAAACACTATCTGCTGGGTTTAAGGGTATTTTTATTCATTCTAATTGAGTTGACCTTAAAAAAAACCCCCAACCCCCCCAAAAAAACCCCCACTCCAAAAACAAATGAAAGGAACAACTAAACAAAAAACCCCCACCCCAGTGATGTGGGTGTCTGCTTAGGAGATGTCTATTTTTAATCTATGCCAGCCTGCTCAGACATCTACAATGGTAAGGACATTGCAATGACTCCCTTGCAAAAGGCTTTGCTGTACCCCAGAATCTGAGTTCTGGTGGTAGCTAGTGCCAGCTGGTGTGCGGTGTGTGGTTATGCGCTTGGCCAAGAGCAAGCAAGGAAAAGTCTCTTCAGAGCCACTTTTGGCAGTTGTCCTTTGCTAGCCTGGGAGGAAGGGAAGCCCATGGTAGAGGCATCATTCTGGTCAGGGCAACCTGATCTGCTCTTCTTTGTCTTCCTACCTTTTAAATCTCACCATGCTCTTAGTCTTCTTGCTCTGTAGCAGAGAGGTCCACCATTCAGTGATGTACATGCTTGTTATTGATGTCTCTTGGGATTAGGCAGAATTCATAGCAATAGCTTTGCACTATGGGCTGTGTTCCAAGTGTTTCTGACTGGGTTAGTGATCATTAACAATGCACCTGTGTGCCATCAGATCACCTGGCAGTACAAATTTGTCTACCTCAAGCATGATCCTGTCATTGTATTTGTCAGACTAGCTAGAACAGGCAGTCTGGAGCTCATGCTGGCTTTGTGGGTTTTGTGCCAGCTGTGGGATAACAGATGGTACCTGCTCTGGCATAACCTCTTCTCTGCAATCAGATAAACCTAGGCTGAGGACAGAGGTTACCTGATCTGGCACAGAGCCTGCCAGGACAAAGTTGATGTGCCAACACTGCTGGAATGTGTGTGAACTGGCTCAGGGAGTTTATACTGGATCAGCACTTCTATGCTTATGCATACTACATGCTTATGGTATGTTTTCATCCTGTATCAGACACCTCAGAGCTGAAAAGCGATTAAAACACTTAAAAGGGTCTCCCAGTGTAGTGCATCTCTAGCTGTTGTGTTGCAAGCTGGTTTTATTCCTATTCTTTTCCTGAAGTTGGGTGAGATTTGGAGATGATGTTTTCTCTGTGTAGGTCTGGGTTTGGCCACATGGTTATTCAGATGACAGTTTCTTATGCTAACGGAGAGCTAGCTTCTCGGCATCCTTTCTGGGACTAGGAGGAGGCTGGGGAAAGACAGGAGGAAGGCTGTATGGTTTTCTAGGCAAGATGAAGAACTAGAAGGGGCTGTAGACCCTGAGTAGCGAAACTGCTGTTTCCCCAAGTGACTGCTGGACTGTTGGGGGGGAGAAGGCATCTTGCTTGTCAGTCAAGGTTCCTATCAGATTTGTCTCTGAAAGATGCATACTTTCCGCTGTTAGTTTCAAATGCATGTAATTGCAGTGTACTTACAGAGCTTTTGTGCCTGTAGGCTCTGGCAAAGACGATGTTCTGCCCTGTGGCTCTGAGGTTTTCTGTGCCAGCTTACTTTCCTAATTGACAGTGTTGACTCTGCACTGATACAGCAAGTCATATAAGCTGTATAACAAGTGTTATGGGGGAGGGAACACTGGAGAGAGGATTCTGGCTCTACCTTGATACCAAACACCCAGGAATGTGCTTATCTTGTATATTCCCATCTCAGGCATGAGATGCTCTTGTGTTTCTGTTGAAACAGAGATGCCCAGGAGAGGTTAAAAATGCTGCAGATGGACTTTTCCTTGGGCTACGAGAAGGAATATGTTACATATGTCAGCTGGCTTGCCTCGTCAGGACAAAGTATATATGTGACTGTCTTTTAACTGTCCTGAAAGCCTGGGAATGTGCTCCAGGAGGGATAGGAGAAGAAGAAATGAACACCACAAATAGTCCAGAGCTGGACAGTAAGACAGAGGTTTAAATTCTTAGGTGGGCCAATGTTTGATATGTAGTCTTGTGGCTGAATGTGGAATGCCCTGAGGCTCAATACCAGGGAACTGATGGGTATTGAACTGCACAGCACCCTGCCCTGTGTTGTTCCCTATGCAAGCCTGGATCTGGCCCAGCTGCAGCTTGTCTGCAGAACTGCAACTCATCCATGCTCTTCTGGAACAGGTTAATGCTCAAACTGTCAGATTTCTGCGGTCTGGACTGCCACCCTGTGCTGCCACTGAGTCCATAATCTCATAAGATACCGCAAACTATTGGGCCATCAAAACAAACCTGAAAATTGTATGTTAATACTGTTTATGAAAGAGGAAAGGGGAAAAAAAGCTTATGTTCATTAACTGCAGGTCACAGGAAACTCAGACTAGTGAAGGCCTGGCTGTGCAGGCGGTTTCCTAGCTTAGAAGCTTCTGAAAAAAGCCAGGTGGTTTGAAGTGCTGTAAGCATTGCCTGATATGAATATTGGACAAATAACAAGGTGGCAGGTATCCTGACTTTTACCAGTATCCAGAATGGATGAATAAGAGCTGAATGCTCTTAGGCAGAAGCATTTATGTAGGAAGAAAAATGCTTGCTGTACTGCATATTCTGTACAGCTGGTCAAAAGATATTATGAAGAGACATTTCTTCTCTGAGCGCTTGTGTGGGCATTTCTTCAAAGCTTCCCATGTTTGCTATGGAAATGTTGCATGGCACGAAGAGAAAGGTGGAAAGTAAGTGGGAGATACATTCTTTTAAAAGAAATAAGTAATTCTAAAACTTACCTCAAAATGAGAATTTCCATAAATAAGCAATTTAGGGAAAGAAGGACTTCTGAGTACTTATGCTTAGGGAAGGACATTGCAATTAATACTAATATAAAGGTAGCTTGCCCTATCCTGATATGATTGGATTTCATTGAAAAAGAGGGGGTAGTCGTCACTGACTTGGCAGAAGCAGAGCTGCTCAGGCCTACGAGAAACCTTATGCTTTGGGATTACTCATGGTTTTTAACATCTGGCTTGTACCCAAGAGCTGAATTGTGCATGCTCTGACATGTTCCCCAAGACTGGGATTTGGACTCCCACAAACCCTGGAAATACTGCTGGGAGGATCTCAAGGCTGAAGGCTCCAATTCTGTTCAGTAAACTCCTTAAAGCTCTGATTAAGCCTCCCTGACCCGGTTCCATGTGCAGTCTTCATGTGAATGTTTCACATGGGTAACTGTCTGTGTGGGTAGAGCTTATGAGAGAGGCACTTTGCAAGAGCAGTTTCTAGCACCTTTGCCACTGTAAGTAGTTTGTGCAGGCTCCTGCTGGGGTGTGGATTTTGGCATGCCTGGCAATGCGATGATCTCCCTTGCAGCAGGAGCAGGTTGGATGCCTTTGTCAACCAGTCTCAGGAAGAGCCTTGCTGCTTGTGTGGCTCATCGCTTCTGGCCTGAACTGTTTCATGGCCAGCTTTGTACCTGTTTTGGTCTCATACCAATGTTGTCCTTCAGCATAGATGCTGTTCTGCATTCTCAGTGCTTACTGTCTCTATATCTCTGTGCTTCTGAATAGCAGTCCAGTGCTTTTTGGGTGGTGAGGCTCTTCTGGACTAGTGAAACTTTGTTCTCCCTGGGCACTGGCAGTGACACAACTTCATCTCCTCAGTGTCTTGAGTATGCTCTCAACAACCTGCTCTCTGTTAAATCCTGTTGATCCCCCAGACTGATCTCTGAAGGATTCCAGTGTGTGCCAGGAGCAGTATGATACAGCCATTTTAATGCCTGCTCCCTGCTCTCTCTTCTTTTATGGATTCTTGATGGAAAAGGCAACATCGAAAGCAGGTAGTTCTCTGGAGTATGGCATCAGGTGCATTCTGGAAATACAGCTGAGGCTCACCACTGTCCTTTGTCTGGAGGAGCAGCACACCTAAAACCAGCCCTCTTGGGGCAGCCTCGCACAATCTGCTAGGGGGGAAAGCTCTCTGTGTGATTCTATTCCACTTTACCATTTATCTCTGTCACATCAACTGTTCTTTGAAACTTGCTCTTAAGTGTCACCTGGGGGATGACCTCAATACATCTTCTCATGCTGTCCTTGTGGGTGTTGCTGTATAGGCTAGAGCAACAGAAATAAAAGCGATTTAAAAAAAAAAAATAATTTAAATAATCAAAACACCCGGATTCTATAATCTGCTTTGGAATCTGATGAGCAGCAGATGGCTCTGTGCTCTTTGCAAGTACCTATCCTCTCCATACCAAGGAATAACTATGTCATGTTGTTCAACAAGCCACAGAAAATATCTTAATCCAACCTTGCTTCCCCCTTCTGCCCCCCCACCCGGGTTTGTTGTTCTACTCAGTAGCTTGCCATAATGCATTTAGTCCTGCCTGCCTCTGATTGGAAACACAAGACATGGCTTCATTACAAGCTCTATGGCTTCCCCCTACACTTAACATACCGTACAAATTGTTTGCTCAACTTTGGCATCTTGCCTCAGAGGAATTTTTGTCATTTGAAGGTTTTAAATCGGCTATTTGAGCCACTCACAATTGTAAATAATAGGCTATTAGTTTATAAGAGACATGCTTGCTGGCATTTCAAACCTCAGAGGGATCGCACTGTCTTGGAAACCCTGTAATGCCTATGGAACTGAACACTGTTAAAAAGAAACCCCAAAACACTGCCCTGGGAAAATTCATTTATAGAAAATAAGTGAAATGAATAGACGTTTTTAGCCACATGGTACTCATTTTCTTTTTATTGCTTTAACATGTCCTCACTGGAACATGTTACCATCGAAGGCTGCTGGTGCCAGCTGTACACCTGGCTCAAGCTGGAAAGAAACAGTTTGGCCTTTCATCTTTTCTGTTTTCTGTTATGATTGGAACCAAGGATTGGCCCCAGATCAGACAAAGGGTGAGCTGAAAACCATCCTCAGAGCTAGTTTTTTAGAGGAAGCCTTATAGGGTTGTGTGTGGGGGGTTTGGTGGTTTTTTTTGGTTTTTTTTTTTCTTTTTGGAGCAGTTGTATCAAGTTTATATACTGGCAGAGGCAGGAAACTATTGTGTACAATATGGCAAACAGAGCTAGCAGGCAGCCAGGCCAAAGGCTATAAATTATTATTTTAATTTCTTGGTTTATGGTTTCTTGTTGACTCCAGATCAATAGGAAAAAGGTGCATTGAGCCACCTCTTTTAATTAAAAGGCTGCTGTGATTAGGCTTCAGTGAGGGATGGAGAGAAGTGTGAAAAGGATGTGCCTGGAAGCAGATGCTGGTTTCCAGTGCGGGGTGTGTTGCTTTCCTCTTTGCTGTGTTAGTTGCTCATGTTTTCTAGAGGCCATGTTTCTTGAGGAGAAACCTAGCTGCAGTGCAGCATGCTTTATGAAGTTTCCTTCTAACCTGTTTTATGTTTGTATTCTCACATCCTAAGCCAGTGGACCTTGTTTCCTATAGAATAAAAAAGTAGTGTATTTAAGTGGAATCTTCTGCTTATTTTAAAATGATTCCAATTTCATTTTGCCCTAAACTCAGGACACTTTCCCTGTAGTGCTGAGAAATCATTAGCATTTTGCACCTAACAGGTGCAGCAATATTTTTCTTTCCGAAGAATTTCCAGAGCGAATTGCACATCTGTAACAAAGCTTGTATTTTTCTGCTCATCGCCTTCAGACATGGCCATAATTAAATGCAGATATTAAAACCGAAGCCTAGTTTATGTTCCATAATTCTTAGGAGAATGACCCATCGTATGATACTTGTTTGAAGTCTTAGTTAACCTTTAATCATTTGATGCTGAGTCTGGCTTTGATTTTGCTGCAGAAAAAAAGTATATTTTGCAAAACCTTCAGGAAGGAAATATGCCAATCCTGTGGCATTTCTCATTGTGCTGGGAATGTTATGTTTGAAATCTCTTAGGTGATAAAGTCTGTGGAATGAAGGCTTTTTCCATTTCCATGCTTGGGCTCTGCCTCTTCTAAGGCTGGTATCCAGCACCAGAATAATAACTTAAATGCTGCTAAAGCCAATATGTGTGGTGGAGACCCAGGATGGCTGAGCAGGATGGCTTGGTGCAGGTCTCAGATATGGAATTTCATCAGTACTAAGCTATGCTGAGTATGTACCTGAGGAAACACTTACAGGTGTTCAGAAAAGCAGAACTTGAAATGTTAAACCTTCAGCACATTCCATGATAAAATCAGAGCCAAAAGCTCTTCAGAAGCATGTCTGCTTGTTTGTTTTTGCCTTATGGGAGGTGCTGGTTAACTGACATCGAGCTGTTAGATAAGCCAGCCTCAGCTGTGCCAAAGAGTGAGAAGAATTCCCCTTGCCCACTCCCACCCAAGTGCATGGTATGGGAGCTTGAACTGATGCCTGTTCAAGTCGCTGTAAAAAATCTGCCTTCCACAATGGGTTTGGCTCAGTGCCTAGGGAGCTGGGCTTCCCATGGGAGGTGGAAATCCTTAGGCTGTTTTCCTGCTTGTGCAAGGTGGGCAAGGAGCCAGGTGCCCTGGATCAGACCAGCCTTGCTGCACTGATCTCCTGAGCAAACCAGGGTTTCTAGCACTTCCGACCTCCTGAATTCTTCATCCTTGTGCCAGTGGTTGCTTTTCACCACAGTTCCTTCCCTGTAACTATCACAGCTGTTTCATTCTCCAAAGAATGAGAAATAAACTCCCTTAGCTCCAGCCAAAACCTGATAACTGCTGGTAAGTGGCTTGTCAGCAGGGACTGTGACAGGCGATGGTGTGAGTGAAATGGCAGCTTGTGGAGGGAGTGACGCATGCTTCTAGCCAGTGTTGGAAAGTTCATCCTGTCTTCATGGAAGAGGCTGAACCTGCATCTGCCATGGAGCAGGTAAAGCTGTCAGGGGAGCATGGAGTGGGCCTGGGGGCCCCTGGACTGTGGGTGATGTGCTTGAGTCCACGTGTTGCCCGGAGGCTTGGCCGTGGGGTGTGCAGCTGGTGGACAGATCAAAGGGAGGGTTATAGTGGGCATGCACTCCCAAAATGTTTTCTTCCTGCCATGTATAAATACTTGGCCTGTTCACTTGCAGTTTGGACATGAGAATAGAGTGTGGTATTGGGGAGGGGGGCAGGGAAAGCATACTGGACTTGATTTAGAGAATTCAGACTTTATAAATTGGTACATTCTTTCCTCCCAGTGCTGACTGAACCTCGTGGGGCATCTTTCAGCCCTGACATATAAATACTGTCGTGGGCTTGCTTTGGCCTGTGAGCACTCCTACTGAACCCTAGTGAGAGCTGGGCATGTCCCGAAGAGCATGTGGGATCAGATCTGCAGTCCTGTAAGGCTCCTCCTAGGAGTCATCAAAAGCTCACAAGCTTTGAAAATGTTTATTTACCCTGTGCTGCAAAATCTGCACAGGCAGTCCTCATTCTGCTATCACAAAGGACTTCTGCGTGGTAAGCTGAGAAGCTGGGAGACATGCTTGGCTTTTTGGCCTCACTGCAGGCAGGTTTTGGTTTGGTCCCCAAATCTCTCCTGGCTTCGGCTTTCTGTCTGTGTGCTGATGATAAAAGCACTGCTGTGTCTCTCTAGGGGCTTGGGAGGATAAACACACTAGAGATTTGTGAAACACTGAGTGTAATAGAAATTGGGACTGGCTAATGCCGAGAGTGAGCTCTCTGCTGACATCTCTAAGCACCATGCTGCCCTTTTCATATATACTCTTATTAGTTTTCTTTTGCTTCCCTGAATGAACTCAATGGAGTGATTCTCATGTTAATAGGAGAGACTATTACATTGCATATTGCAGCATTCCTCTGTGCTGGCTGGACTTTTGAGTTATCAGACATGTACTATTCTTCTGTGGTTAAACACACGATTTTGAAGATCCTTCTGCTTCCCATGCACCCTTTGCTTGCCCCTTTTGGGGAGGGGAGGTGCAAGAGCCCTGGGCTGCGGATGGCACTGCAACCTGCAGATGGTGCCAGAGACATGGACAAGAGCAAGCTGGTTGCTACTGCGTGGCTTTCTGCCCAAATGCTTATTTTGGGGGAATACTGTGCTCAGTGGCACAGAGGTAATACGAAGGTAATACTGAGAAGTAAGTGGAAATTGAGAAGAAATCTGTACCAAGAGTGTTCCAAAGTTCAGGCAAAGCTGTTACAAAACCTACTGCTTTAGGTTCTTGAGAATATTACCTTGAAGCAGGAGAAGCATTAAAAACAACACTAAGATGTGGAAAAGGTCCCCCACTTTTTATAAAAAATTCTTTATAGCTTCATCATTCTTCTGCATTGTGTCTGCTCTAGCACTAGTTAGGGCTGGTCCTGGACCCTGTCTGTGCAGTGGAAGATGATGGATGCAAAGAAAGCAGCAAGGTTTGCTTTTTGATGCCCTGTAAAGAAAAATATCTAAAGGAGGTGCACATCCACTATTGGCCTCATGTGCCAGAGGTTGCACACTAGCTCGCTTATCCATCCTGTCTGGTGTTTTGGCTGTTCCATGAGCATCTCCCCTGGTTCTGAATATCCTTGAAGACATTTTCATTAATCTCTCAATCTGAGAGCATTAAACACAGTTTAAAAAAACCTAAGGATAGTCAGGCAGGCTATTGAATTAATCTTTCATTGATAAAACAAGGATGTCTGGAGAGCAGCAGTATATCTGCCATGGTTCATAGCTATCACAAGGTTGAAATACTTGATCTCTTAATTTCCAAAGACGTCAGATTGTTTGTTTTCCTGATAAAAGCACTTGTAGTGGTAAGAATTGGGGGTCAACTACGGGTTCTAATAAAAGAAATCCCTGGGCTCTCCAGCTGCAGGGGTTGTCTGCTGCCAGCACAAGTCTGGCATAAGAGCTCTGTTTATACTGGAACTAGTGGACCTGCTCAGCAAGGGCACAATCTCTTAGGGAAGCATTGATTGTACAGAGTTGGGATGCATCTTTCTCTTCTGAAAGAGGTGTAGCCTCCTGCCGTGTCCCCCAAGACCATGGTCTCTTCCTACTGATGTCCAGGAGCAGCATCCTTGGAGCAAGCTGGGTCCAAATGGCTGCTGCATGGTGAACTGGTTGTGCGTGGTACCCAACCAGCATCTGTGGACTTGGCTTTCTTAGTCAAACGTGCTTGTTGGCAGTGTTCCTGCCATGCCACATGTGTCCACCATGCCGATTCCTCTGCTGAATCCTTATTGAGCTGGCCATGTGTGAAAGGGATGTTAGTTAGAGACAGGGACTGACTCTTATCTGGCTTTGCGATAGCCTGTGGATGTAATTTATTTTCTGTGGCCAATCCAGCTGGCTGCCGAATGGGGTAGCAGGGATGGCATTTTCCTTTTCAAGTTTGGTTTCTGTGGAGAGTAGTTTCTTCATAGGTGATAACTTTACAGAGGAGCCTAATGACCACATGTTGATGAAATACTGCTGTGAGCCCATCTGGAACTGACCTGCATCTTTGGGTAACAGCTGGTGAGCAAAGACAGCAGAGGGAGCTGCCCTAGCAAAAGTGGAAGAGGTTGACCCCTTTTCTCTCTGACAGTGCTGTTAGCTTTTTAGGATCAAAGCTTTTCACATTTGGTCCCTGTACTTGAAGAAGCTCAAGTGTTTCCACTGCAGACATTAGTGATTCTGGCTCTGCTCCCTGCCACCCATCCCCAGATCCACTTTGCAAGCATTCTCCTTGAAACTGTAGTTTACAAAAATAAAACCTAGATTAAAGCCAGTACAGCTGCCCTGAGGTTTGAATCAATGCTGGTATGATGTGTTGCCAAAGAGAGAATTACTCAGGAGTGTGGATTAGAGCTGTTTGTCTCGAGGAAGACCTGGTCTTCAAAGCCAGGGAATTTTCCCAGCTATAGCTGGTGCATCTTCAGCTACAAGGCCCTGGTGCCCTTCTCCATGGGCACCAGACTGTCAGCTATCTCGTTTTTATCTCCGCTTCTTCATCTCCTTTCTTTCTATCTGGTTCAGTATTCTCCCATGCTCTTACTCTGGCTAGTATTTGCTGGCCAGGACTGCCCTCCAGCCTTCCCTGTTGCTGTCTCTCACCAGCTGTAAAAACTTAAATACTTTGAAAAATATTTTTCTTCCTGTTGGGAGAGAGGTTAGATTTTGTTTGTTTGTTTGTTTGTTCTAAACCATCCATGCTCCTGCAGCACTGCTGAGGGTCCAAATGCTCAAGGAAAGTTTAGGAACTCCAGTTCTTAGCAGCTTCTGGGTCTGGGGAAAGAGATGCTGCTGCTGAGCTATTGCAGGAGGTGTCTGTGCAGTGCTGGTGCCATTATGGCAACATCTCAAAGCAGCAGTGCACAGGCCCGTGTGCTAGCCTGCACGCAGGGAAGGCTGAGGGTTCAGAAGAGCAAAGGGCTCAAATCCAGGCTGGTGTTCAGCAAAGCACTTGTGGCCAAGTTTTCCTCCACCCAATGCCATGACAGTGCACATTGCCACCAGAAGGGGCTGTAGCAAATGGTGGTATGTGCCCTCTCCCAGCTGCAGCAGAAAGGCAGCCCTGGCCACATGGTCCATAGCAGGTCCTGGCTGTTTCGTGCTGAAGGCAGGGTGATGCTGGTTTCTCAGAGCTCCCTGCATTCCTGGGTGTTGCGCTGCTTCTCTGCATGGAGGCTGCTGCCATGCTGTCCTTGTCCCAGCAGCACAGGCTGGGCTGAGCGTGGCTCTGCAAGAGACCTGGATGGCTCTCCTTTGCTTGGATAGCTTCAGCCTTGACCAGAGATGTGCCTGACCAGGACATGAGCTCCTGACGTGGCTCTAAATACAGTTACCAGATGGATAGTCCGTGATGCCCTGCCTCGACTTGGGATGGGATTGTTCAAGGAGCCATCCGAACATGTGCAGGAAAGGAAGCAAAGTAAGGGTCATAGCAGTAGTAGAAGTGATGTGAGAAAGCAAGCCTGCCTAGGGTCACCAAGCCTAATCTCAGCCTTGTCCTGTAATGTGTGTAACCCAGGACCTCAGCTGTATGCCCCTGTGCAGGGAGTAAAGAGCCAACTGATGAATTGCCCAGGTTTGCAGGTGCTCAGCACTGGCTTGGGTGCTCAGTCTCTGTGCTCAGCTCCTGGGTCTAGAGCTGAGACCCTGCACAGAGATTTGGAGTCCTGCTTTGGATTGAAGCTTGTTGTCGATATCCAGTGCTCTGGAAGGAAGATAGCTGTCGCAGAGGAGTGGTGGATGGTGAATCCCTTTGTACCATCTGCAGGTAGCACCAAGCCAAAGCCCTGGGAAAGAAATTGAAATATGCATTGGGTGTGTGGCATCTGATGAGAAGGGACCTGGTCCTTTGAGCAGGCTGGTAGGAAATGGTGGAGATGAAGGTGCTGGACAACTCTTCAGTGTGTTTTCAGAGAAGAAGTGACTGAGGTGGCAGTGGATGTTTTGATGGATTCAGGCTTTGTTTATTAATACTCCATTTTTGGCTTGTTTGTCCATCTCCTTAACAAGGTCATGGCTGTAAAACAAAAATAGCATCCGTGATGGATCCCAATCTTGCCTATTAAATCTCTTTTAAAAATGCAGTCTGGATCTTTAAAAATAAAAATCCAGCCTGGCACAGAGGAAGGGTGAGCCACCAGATTCCCCACTGAACAGAGAATTTCTTCCAACAAATGAGGACCTGCTTCCTTATGTGTCGAGACCCCAGGATGCTTTAATTTCTGTGTCAGTGCTAATTGATTGGAAGCAACAATTTTGCCAGACAAAGCTGTAAATTAGTTTCAAATGGGGGAAACAGGCCACCCACTGCCCAAATATCATATTGCAGTAACAACATTAAACATAGAGCAAACCATAACCCAGGGAAGGAAAACCCAAGTGAAACCAGATTTCCACTCATTCCCTTTCCCTAGGAAAGTGGAACCAGATGGCTTGTGGCTTTGATAATAAGAGAGACTGATTCTTTCAGATACAGCTTAAGCTAAGTATCATATAAAGGGATGGGCTGAGAAGCAAAACCTCACAGGCATGAATTCTGCCCCTGGAGACCATTGGCATGTGAAACCCTCCCAATAAAAACATTACAGAAAATTGTCTTCCTAATTGTAACTGAGCCCTTCTTGCTTGGACGGCCCCTCTCATCGCCTCGTGCGAAATACCAGCGCTGCTCCCACAAGTTTCAGCCACATATGCAAATCCCTCTTTGCATTTCATGCAGGGCAGCGGGTGCCTGCCCTGGCTGGGAGTGTTTGCAAAGTGCCTGTGCAGCAGGGTCTGGCTTTGGTGAGAGGTTAGCAATGCTCCCTGAAGGCAGCTGTGTGATAACCAGTGCCTGCACCCTACCTCTGCAGCCAAACTTTTGGACTGATCCAGGGACTGCCGGGGCAAAGAGTGCTGAGTAGCTCTGAGGTTGGGCCACAGCTTCGTGGTGGAGCTTGAGCTGACTCATAGTCTCTGCTCATTGGGACCTCTGCTGCCTGAGAGCTGTTTTCCTGCATTGCTTGCTGGGTCTGACGCTGTATGCATCTGTGTTAACAGCCCTGTGCATGTGGTGGGCTGCTGGGTTTCAGCCACAAGCACCGCGCTCCAGCGAAAACTCACGTGTTCTTGGGTTGCCTGCGTTAAACGGTCAGTTTTGGCAGTCTTCTGTCTGTGTTACCTTCAGGGCTGGCTGGTCCTTCTAGAGGCCAGGTGGGCTGTGTTGAGCATCAGCACACCAAAACCCTTATCTGATCCAGGTCTTGTGTCTTGACATTCAGGAAGTAACATTTTTTTCTGGGTAAAGATCTCTTTTGGCTTATTGTCCCCTTGTGGAGCAGAAGGAAGGAACCCATCCACAGGGAGACTCTTTCTATTGTGCCAGAGATATCTCTGCCTGTGCTGCCTGCTTTATCCATATTTCCTGCCCTAATAGGGACACTCTGGCAGCAGCAAATGCTGTAGTATGTGAGGAAAGTCCCTCCAGGGACATGAAAGCATGAGACCTGTTTCCAAGTTCAATGCAATTATGCACGTATTCCTGTAGCATCTACTGTTCTGTTCCTGGGGCAGCACACTGGTGTGCTGGGGACAGATGAAAAGCCTGGTCTCTGCCCTAAAAAAGCTGGCAGAAATTCTTTATGACTTCTGTGGAGTTTGGTTCTGGGCACAGAAAACTTCATCTCCTCTGGGAAGTCCTCCTTTCTCCAGGCTGGTGCCTCCTGACTGTCACAGTGGCTCTGGGCTGTGGAGGTGGGGATGCTGAGGGAAAAGTTTTCTGTCTTTTTTCCTTTTTTTTTTCTTTTTTTTTTTTATGTTTGGTTTTGAAATACTACTTTTTTCCAAGCCATATCTTCCCACAGCCACCCTGGGAATTGGCTTGGCAGGGGTGTTTCCTAGTGCTGGAGAGAAGCAGGTACATGGTAAAGTGAGTAGTGGTGGGACAACAAGCTTCTGTTGGCAGCTTTTGGAAAGTCTATAGGCTGTCTGGTTATGGGTTCAGGGGAGCTGTGTGTGCATTGCGCTTGGATGAGGGCTTTGAAAAACCATCAACAAATAATTGCAATTTCCTCTTCACCTTGTGGTAAGGCTAGATCCGAGCCTGAGAAACCGCTGTTGCTTGCCGTAATGATACACAAAACAGAAATCTCCACCTAACCCCATACAAAATGCTGTGCAATCACTTCTAAATCATTGTGGGTTGCTTTAGCCACAGATGCAAAGTCTGACATCCAAATGCACAACAGAAGGTGGGTAGGAAGTGCTACACAGACCTACATATGTCTGTATGCTGGTCTCTCCTGGTTGCGGAGGGGTTTTTATTTCTCTTTGCCTAGAGTAATCAGGGAGAAGTAGAGTTGTATTTGTGCATGGATCTGCTGGGTTTTTGGCCATGCGGTGAAATGCTGAACGACAGATGAGGCTGGGTGAAGGTTGGCTAACCAGGCCCTCAAAGAGGTGGAGTGAGTGCTGGTGGTTGGTTTCTGCCCTTGACTGTGCTTGTGCGCCTCCCCAGGCTTCACCTTGGTCACGCGTGGGGGGCAAAGGCAGGACACAGCTTTAATTGCCTCGGTCCCTGAATATCCTGCAAGCCCTGAGGGAGGGCAGTCTGGCAGGTAGGATCCACGGGACTGGTGCTTATCTCAGCCCCTGTGTGAAAAAGGCATTCCACCTCTGCACGCTCCTCTGAAATGGGGCAGGACTTCTGTTGCCAGTCACGCCTGTCCAGGTGAAGCCTTCTCCTGGCCTCTCCCCGGAGCTGTCTCTCGTTACACACGCGGACAGCTTTTAGCAGTTGCCTGTCTGGAGGCCTGGTGATGCTTTGGCTATTGTACCTCCTGCATCTTAGTCTCTGCATCACAGCTGGGTCATGCCCTTGGAAAAAGCCATGTACAAGTGCACTTGTACTCATGGCAACTGGGGCTGGGCTGTGCCTGACAAGCGGCAAAGCTGTTTCTCTGTTCCTTTGGCAAAGTGCTTGTGAAACACAGGATGACACAGCCTCAGAGACGGATAGGAAATTCCCGTCACAAGCAGAGAACACCCCGTGGTCCTTGAACTTGTGAGGACTAGCAGCTATCATTATGCATGCGGCATCTTTCCTCTGGGTGCCTACAGAATTACAATGCTGGGTTCTCCCAGGCTAATCACTGTTTTGAACAACAAGATTGATTGCTTTCTCCTTTAATTATTTGCAGATCACTGAGACTTTGCAAAATGCTCTAGGTGACATAAACCGCAGTTTAGTGTGTTAGCATTTGCCCATCTTGGGGATTTTTCAAGCTTAGCCACCAGCAGGGCTGTGGGAAAGGAGGAGTGCAAACATCTCTGTCCTCTAATGACCTGACTTGCATACATGCATTATTGTTTGCCTTAATATGAAGCTTTGGGGAGCAGACTGGGTGTCTCGTCCCTGTCCCCGATCCCTCTTTTGATTACTGTGGATGAATTCAAGCACTTAACAGCTTTTGGCTGCTAATTTGCAGCTCAAAACTGTCGGTAGCAAATTAGATTGTGCCCATTTGTGTGACACTGACAACCTGGATTCACGCTATTTGTCACTCTGCTTCCAGGCAGCAACACCTTCGGTACGATCTGTCTGAGGTTGTGGGGCTCTTGGCTCATCCGTGCTCCCTGTGCCTCTCTGTTGGAGGGTCACTCTTCTTCCTTCATCTCTGCTGACCTGGAAATTGTTTCTGCGAGTGCTTTGTATATGAGTTGTCTGGCAGAGGCTCTGCCTGGGAGTCTTTGTGGCGTGCTATTTAAACCTCACAGATCTGTGCCTTCTCAAAAGGTCACAATATCTGCATAGACTTTTACAGCTAAAGCTGCTGGAGGGCTGGGGAAGATACTGTGCTTGTCGAGTCACATTCGGCAGAGAACAGCTATTCCTGTCGTCCCACAGAAATAGCTTTTCTTGTTCTGGGGAGGATGCTTTGCTCTCGGGCTCCTTTGCCTGCCATGGGGTACGCAGACGCCAAGTCAAAACGCGGGGCTCATCTGAGGCTTCAAAGTCATGGCAACACGATCCCCTCCAGAGCTCCCCCTGAACAGCATGGTGCAAGCCTGGTAGTTATTCAACTGACCGAGTCCCTTCCAGCATCTCGCCTCCGTCTTCCTGCTCCTGAGAAGCACAGGAAGGAGCCCTGTGGGGACTCAGCTGTCCCTGGGGTGGCCCCAGCTCCTGTCGGGAGCAGGAGGACCCGTCTCGGGCCAGGTACGAGGACGCCGAGTGCCGCCTTGTCCACTTGACTGACAGTTTTTGTGCTGAAGAAACAAATGAGCTGTAGGGAAATGCGCGTCTGCTATATATTTCTAATTAAAGCACAGCTTGGTGCTGATTAGATCTAGAAGTTACATCAAGAAAGGGGAAAAATGTAAATAAGCAGTATTATTTTTTTCTTCTCCTCGTCCTTTCGACAGATGGAGCCGCGCTGATTAGATTATCTGATCTCTTTCTAAAGAACAAATTGTTGATGGGAAGCTATCTTTGTGGGTTCGAAGCGCGCCCGGTGCTGACTCTGCTCCGGCTGCAGGGATGACGCTTTGTTTGTTCCCCGCGCGCCGAGCTGCTTCCGCCGGCCCCGGCCGGCAGCCGGTGCAGCCTGGGCACCGTCCCCGCACCGCTGTCAGGAGCCACCGGCCGCTCCTGCTGGTGACAGGCTGGCTCCGTCTGCTTTCGGGAGTAAGGTTTTTCTTAAATGAAATCACTTCCTCGGAGTAATTACATCAGCTAATTAGGGACCTAATTGGCTAATTAGAGCAAAGTGACAGTTCCTTCGCTGCACGGGGAAGGAACACCATGTAATGGCAGGAAATCTGCAAAGCTCCTCGCTGCCAGTGCCTGTGGTGGTGGAGACAAGCTGTGGAGGAGATGCTGGGTGAAGCCGTCAGCCCGCGCTGTCCTTCGGCTGCCTCGTCAGCCTCGTCTGGAGGGACAGGAACGCTAGGCTCCGAGAGCTGCCATTGCAAGCAGGCAATCTGCCCTGCCAGTTGCTGGGGATGTGGGACGTGGGCTGTAGCTGTGTTGGATCAGTGCAGGAGGTCTCATGGGGAAGCAGGATGCGGGGTGCCGTCTGCCTCCAAAGGCATCGTCAGAGGCAGCGACTGGAGCATGGCAGAGTGCTGCTAGCTCGAGCCCGTGCTCCCTTCCCCTGGGCTCGACTTGCTGGTGTATCTCCTCGGCAGAAAGGTTTGGGAGGGACCAAAGGGAAAGGGTGGATTTTACTTTCACTGTCTTTTTGTTTGCTTCAGACAAACTGAGACGCGAGTGCTGCCCAAGTCTGTGGTTTGGTTTGGCTGCATCTTCGGAAGCCGTTGGATGTGGTTCGGTTGTCGAGGGCCTGAGGTGGGAGCTGGAGACCTGGATGCTGTTCTCCACTCTGGCACTGGTTTGGTGTGGCCTCAAGCAAATTTCTCCACAACCCTAGGCCACTTTTTCTACTCTTTTGCCAGCCTTGGCTTACAAGTAATCTCCCTGGAGCAAAAACATGTTTGTGTGTATCCACAGTAGAGCTCTGATCTTCTTTGGAGCCACGTACATTCCATCTCAAAATGACTTGGGCATCTAAATACTGCCTTACTATTCCTGTGAGCATCCAGATCTGAAATGTAAGTCCTCGTTCATGTGTGATCTAACCCTGGAGGACCATAAAGTCTAGTTGGCATGTGTGTTTCTGCCAGCAGAGTCCCTAGGCACCAAGATGCCCACTACCTGTTACTCCCAGCACATCTGAGTCTTCCGTGTGTTGAATAGCTTGTGTCTGCCTCCATCTCGGGATGCACAGACGAGGTGTTCCTCGTTGTCATATCCATGGACCTCAGTCCAGTAAGATCCATGAGGGCCAGAGAAGCCATCTGGGTCAGCTTCTGGGAGAGCAGAAGGTGGTAGGTACCTTCTGACTAACCACAGGTTGCCACATGCACCTGGTGCAGCCAGAAGCTGGGCGTACCAGCCTGAGATGACTTCAGTCTCCTGCTTGAAAAGGTCATGCTTTGCAAGAAATAATTATAAGTGATCAAGGCTGGAGAGACTGACCCCGTCTCAGCTGTGTGGGGATCAGAGGGGAGCCCTGGCTCCAGCCCGTGCCCTGACGTATGTTCAGCCTGGCTGAGACCCTCCACTCAGGACTGCCTGCGCTGCATGTTGGGATGGGGGCCTCTGCTCAAAGCCGCAAATTCTGTGTGTGGTCTTCTCCTTGGCATTGCCTACAGAGCATCTCTGCAGATCCTGCCTGGCCCTGCCTTTGCTGTCGGTTTGATGTGCGCAGGAGGGCTGTGTGGCGGGAGCCCTGTGAGCTTCCCCTGCCCCGCGTGCATCGCAATGGGAATAATAAGAGCAGCCTGTTCAGTACTCGTGCGTTCTCCCTGCCCAGCAGGCTCATTCCTGTGACTCGAGGGTGTGCAGTCTCCTCTCTGGAAGCACTGGGGATTTTCAGGTTGTGCGGTACAACCTCATGTCTTTATGCATCGATGTGTTCTTTCATCCTAAAGCTCTAGATAAGCCAAAACAGTGGCCCAGCAAGACCCAGAGGTGCTCCCAAAGTCCATCCTTCCATCCCTCATTTCCTAGAGTCATCCTAAGCTGTGCATTGGTGCCAGTTTTTGCTGAGCAGAGGAAAGCCCAGCCAGCGAGGCGGCCGTGCTGCTGCTTGGGAGCGGGATCACAGCTGTGGGTCTGCCACTTTCTGGCAGGCCCAAAGCCCCAAGCAAACTTGCTTGCAGTGACTGAATTTCATGTGAAAACACTGCAACGTGGAATTTCTCACGATCTTCATCCGACAATAAAACCAACAGGCTGAGTTCACTCACAAACCAGCCCCTGCACACCCCGTGACAGATATAACCTGAGATTGGAGTCTGGACGGAGGGCCAAAACCAAGAGAATTTTGTATGGTTTTAAGCTTATTGTGAACATTTCACCAGGTTCTAACATATAGTTACTTGTTCTGGTAACTGCTTATTCGGTATTTAAATTACAGCAGAGGATACTCCCTGTGACGCTGTAACGCAGTCTGCAATCTTCCTCTTGCTTTATATATTTGCCACGAGGTACCGTGTAGCAATGCCATGGCTCTCTCGGGGGAAAAGTTGAACCTGCTCCCAGATGTTTTTGCAGCTGTAAGAAAAAGGCCTTGTAACGCTTAAGGATAAATTGGTTTCAAAGTATTTTTGTACTGCATAAAATAATGTTTTATATATATAGAACAAAACAGGCAAGGAAAGGATGTTAAATTCCTCCAGTAAATTGCTCAGGGAATTTTTGTTCAACTTTGTTTCTACCGGAGGAAAAATCTGACCTTGATCACGGTGTTAGGTGCTAAGCAAACACCTCGACCAAGAGCCAAGGCTGCCTGCAGTCTCCAGCGGCTCAAGGGTGAAAATTAGCGCAGCCGAGTGCTGCTGCAGGTGGGGGCCCTCACTGGGCGGGCAGCGCAGGGGACCGCGGAGAGGAGCATATTGCGGGCACGCAAAGCCTTGCTCCCAGCCGCACAGCCCTTGCATCGAGTGGGATGGGGAGCTTAGCCTGACACACATGGGGACAATCCTGGCCCGCTTGGATGGCCTGGTGAGCTTTCCTTTGCCTTCGTGGGATGATGTGAATTAGCTCAGGAACTAGCATCTTCCTGGCAGAAAATTTTTTTACTGAAAAAACCTTTCTTAAAACTGGTTGTCCACAGAATTTGGGTTTCCTGGGGAGTTTGCTCAGGTAACCTAGGAGAAAGCAGTGCTCCTGATCAAGCCTTTCATCTTGTCTCTCTTATTTGAAATATAATTTTGGTTTCTAAAATAAAACAAAAAAAAAAGTTTCAAATTGATGTTTTGACTTGAAATGTCATTTTGTTTTTAATTGAAGAACTAGAGTGAAATGACATTTTAAGTCAAAATGTTAATGTTTTGTTTAGACATCTCCCATGGGAAAATCTAAATGTTTCATCAGAGCTGACATTTGCCTGTGAAAGAATCCCAAAACCTGTTTTTTTCTCTAAACAGGGGTGAGAAGGTTCTCCACTCTGTGTGTTTGAACAGGCTCTGCAGATGATCTGCTGGTTAGCGAGGGGTGGGCAGGGGCATCCTCAGGTGTGTCATTAATCAGACCCACTTGGGCTGCTCCTAATAGGAGAGAAGGAGTGGATTGAACACTCCTTTGGCAGAGGTGAGTGGGTCACCAGGCTAATGCCGTGCTATTAAGCTGCTGCATCTCAGCGAAATCCTCTGGCACTTGAAATAATGAGCTCTGCTAATTCAGTGTTTTATATGCCCTTGCTTAGATGGAGAGATCCTGCCTTTTTTCCACTCATCAGGCTGAGCGGTCCCTCCCGAAACCTGTGGGTTTCACTAATTCCATTTCAAGGAAATGCTCAATTACTGCAAAGTAAAGGTTTGCTTTGCTGGAGAGCCCCATCTGCACAAGCACCCACTTGTGCAGTGGCAAGACACCCCTCCCACAGGGCTTCAGCTGGACTTCGTGGTGATTTCCAGGGAGAAAGGAACAAAAAAATCAAACGCACTGGAGAGGATTTCCCACCCACGTCACCCGGCCCGAGTTAGTGGTGAGGTTTCCTATGGCTCAAGGGCAAGATTTGCTCTTGCTCCGGGGACGCGTCCGCGGTGGCTGCGATGTGTGGGAGAAGGTCCTGGGCTGCCCTGGGAAGGGCAAGGGAGAGGGATGGGATGGGGAGTGACACCTCCCACCAGCGGAGCCCATCGCCGGGCGGGAGCAATTCCTTACCACTTGGGATCTGAGCAATGCCATGAGGATGGGCAGCGCTGGGAGGACTGGGGAAGGTCCTTCCCTTCAGCCACCTCCCTGGCCTGCCCCTTGCAGGAGAGGTAGAGGAGGAGCAGATGCAGGAGCTGCCCAAAGCGCTGCCCAGTGTGGGGAGAGTGTGGTGGTCTGTGCCTAGTCTGTGGTGACCCTGCTGTGAGGAGCAGGTCCCCGGCTCCCACTGAGTCTGGACCACAACTCCACCTCTTCTTCCTCCCTGTTGGATGGAGGCAGCTCAAAGTCAGACAGAAATTGCAGGGCAGGAGTATTACCCAAGAAGGCTAGAAGAGATTTTGACAAAGTAGATCATCTCAGTGGCAAGATCAACAACTGGCAAATGTTCAAGGACAGAAGAGAGAAGAAATTCTCTTGGGGAAGGGCGTGGGACCGAGAGCTGTACGTGCCTCTGGCAGCCTTGGGGCCGGGCGGCTCCGGGTACGGCTCAGAGCAGGGAAGGATGAGGATGAGATGCGAGCCGTGCTGATGTCCACCAGCACAAGCTGGTTCATTGCTGCAGTGTCAGGTCTCACTCCCTTATGTTTAATGCCTTCATGTGGGTGACATGCTCCTGCAGCTGTAGTGCTGCTGGGGGGCTGTGCCCCCAGCATGAGCAGGCAAACTGCTGCCCAATGTTACCAGAGATCAGGCCTGAGAACAAGATTCGAGCTGGCCAGAGCATCTTTAAACCACCAGCTCTGGGTGGCATTTGCCCACAGTACTTCCCTCCATGTGGACATATGCTGCTGTTCTGTTATCTGTATCAAATGAAGCAAAAAACCCCACCCCGAAAACAGAACAAAAGAGGACCCTTCCTTGCTGCCTGCTTTTCTTTCTGGCCAAATTTGAGAAAATGCCCTGAGTCTCTGAAGATACCGAGCAATGGCTCCAGCATTTGACAGTTTTGTCCAAGTCTCCCGAAACACCCAAGTCCTGGCTGGTTCAGGTGGTTTTGGCTTTTCTGCACCCAGGGATATGCGAGCAGGCAGCCCGCCGGCCCCCAGGAGCCAGGGATGGTGCTGAGCTTCTCAGGAAGAAATTAAAAATACATCGATTCTCATTCTCAGACATCTTGCCCAGGGGTTAATGCAGTGTCTGGTTTTCTCCCCCTTAACTAGAAAGAAAATAACTTTCAAAAAGCTTTGGTGTTTGCTTCTGCCTTGGCAGCATCTCTGCTGTGAGAGCATGCTGGAGGGACGGGCTGGTCTGTGTTAGCAAGGGGCTGCCGGGGGAGAACGCAGAACTGTCTTAAAAGCAAGAAAGGATCTGGCCCTGAGAAACGGCATGGGGACACGGGACTCCGGCATGGGCATTGCTTCAGGCCGTTCAGTGCCCATCTTCTGTGCAGAAATACACTCTAAATGAGATTCCAGTTTGAAGCTAACAAAAACACCGTTTCCTGCACATGCTCTCCAGCCTTGCCCTGGCTGTGCTTGTGTTGGGCCCTGAGTGCTTCGGTGCTTCCTGGCACAGTGGGAGCATCGTGTCCCTCTGCTCTTCCCAAGACACAGGTTTTCCACTTCTTTTCCTGTTTTTGTTTTCTGACAATAAAATCCCTGTGGCAGTGCAGAGCTCCGCAAGCAATCCCTGCTGGTAAAAACACATCAATCTGCATAAGCATCCGCCGCGATCCAGGGAGATAGTATTGTACTTGGTCTTCATTGTTTGGTTTTGAGGTGTTTGCAAATACTAAAATTATCTTTAATTATTGCTTAAAACCAAACAAACAACATCTCCCATGTTAAACCCTGCCGCGTTAAAGCGCTGGGCTCCGCGGCAGAGCTGGCTGGCAGGCGCTGCGGTGTGCCGATGTGCGGTGCATCCTCACTGCCAGCAGGACCAAAACCCTGGAGGGGCGATTAGAAGGAGGCTTTTGGCTTGTCATTTTGCTCTTGTGGGTTGTCAGGCTCCTTTGTCTGTCTGTCTGCATTCGCTGGGGTTTTCACCTCCCGCCTTCCCCATCCCCTTTCGGTGAAGCTTGGAGGAAAGAGGCGGTGTTGCTGTGACAGTGCCAGGGCGAGCGCTCGGCCCGGGGAGGACGGCAGGGTGTGCTGATCAAAGGTGGAAGCTGAGCAGTTGGTCCTTTTGGCTATAGCACACGTCTCTTAATTTCACTTGAAGGTCCCTGCGAGCGTGCGCTCGCTCTGGCTGCCAGCGTGCGACCGTCATCTCTTATTAATAACGCAGCGGGGCTCGCCGAGTCTCCTCTCTGCGGGGAATATCGCAGCTCGTGCCTCTCGTGCGGAGCATCCCTCCCTTTGCCCAGCCGCGGCCTGCCGTTTCGGCTGGGGGAGGCCGGGAGGATTTGCTTGGGCGAAGGGCGAAGTTCCCAGCTTCAGCTGGACATTTCAAGTTTCCCATTACCCAGAGAAACCACAGACCCGTCTGTACTTTAGTTTAATTGCTGCTTTTCTGAAACACTTCAAAGAATGTTTCTAACCACAGTATGTGGCACATATTATTAGATTTGTTTTTGGAATATAATGATAAACTGTTGCCATTATGGAGGTAGACATAATTATCTGAAATCTATTTTAATCTATTCTGCCTTTTAAATATTCTATGTTCCCTTTTAATAAGAGGTAGCATCCACCCTTTGATGTTATAGCGGAGGTGTAGAAAGCTCTCCTCTCCTTGCTGCAAATGTTAATTGAATAGCCTCCCTTTCTCTTCATTAGCTGCATTAGCTTGCATTAACACCTTTTAATATCTCTTTAAAATCTTGTTCAATTTACTTTCTTTAATCTTTTCCTTTCCCAGAGTGTTGCATCACTTTGATCCTCATCTTCTTCTTTTCTTTGATGACAACTTTGAGTTTAATTTGTATTTGAATTGAAATGGAAATTTCCTAATTCCCCAGAATTCAGCATGCATTTTACACGGTTTTGGCATCTGCATTAGCATTTGGTGCTGCCTGTGCGGGGAGGGGGAGCCAAGGAGGAGGAAAGAGTGCAACCGTTGAGATTGCTGCCCTGACATCCCCTCCTTGTGCACACACACACACGCGAGCTGCTTTGCTGTCAGATGCCTTGAGGATCACAGACAAGGTTAATAAAGGACTTTCTGCAATGCCTTGTTGTCAAGGGCCTGGCTCCCAGACTCCGGGTGTTCTTGGCCACGCTGTGCTGTGCTGGTGCTCAGCACCATGCAGCACGCTTCCACCAGGTGCACCTGCAGGAGCAATCCTCCTCTCCCTCCACATCAGCTGGGCCGCAGTGCTCGCCAGCAGCCTGCAGAGCTTGCAGAAGCACCCTTGCTGCTTGGCACCCCCCAGATCTGAGCTGGGCCAGACAAGGTCTCCCGGGCACAGGCACAAAGCCATTTATCACCGCCTGCCCTGCAGACACAGCGAGGAGACGCTTGGTTAAGCTTCGCGTGGGTTTTTGCAGGGGAACAGGACGGGTGACGCAGTGCTCTTCCCCTCTGCCAGCCCCCTCCTCGCTGCTCTCTGGGCTGGCTGGGGCTGGTGGAGGTTTGGGCAGGGGAACCGGTGTGGGAAGCACAGCCAGGCCCCATCTGCCCATTGCAGAGCTGCAGGATGCACCGTGGGGGATCTGGCAGGGATGCACAAAGAGGGGCAAGTGCTGGAGCACGTTCATCAGGTGTGGGCATTTTGTGTTTACCGTTTAGTGGCCTGAGATAAACAGCGTGGCAAAGGGTGCTGGCTTCTCCCCTGCCTTCCTTTCCCAGGTAATGTTGTGGAGCAGGACCTGGGAAGCACTTCAGCTGTCTCAGTCTTGCTCGTGAGTGAGTGAGTAATAGCTCAACTTGTCTTTTAGTCCTGTACGTGGTGTTGGGGAACAAGTGGTAGCACTTTCTGTTTTAGTGCTCAGGGACCTTTCTTTGCTGTTCCCCTGATGCCTGGGGATTCACTCACAGGGCATTTCTGCTCCTGGGCTCTGAACAGTGGAGGATCCTGTTCAATGCCAGCTGTTCCCGGTGCTGAGTATCGCTGCATTCCGCCCCATTCTCCAGGGGTGGATGTGTTCATTCTAGGTATGTTGTAGGCCTTTAATAGAGGCATTGGTATCCTTTCTGCAAGTCACCTTAGCATCACCTTAACCTCAGTTCTTCCCAAATCATCTGGCCTTTTAATTACAAACTCTCTCTGACGTTGATGAGCAGTCTTCAACCTGGACCTAATGCCTGGATAGCGACGTAGTGATTTCCCACTCCTTTGCTGATCTGTAGCACTTCGTGGATCTGAACGCCCGTGGGCCCCTTTCTGCTGTGGGTCGGTGTTGTGAGCTGTGCAAAGAAGCTGTCTGCAGTGCTCAGCAGGGAGCCTGGCAGTCGGCAAAGCAGGTGGGTGTTACTGAGGGCTCGTGGCAACCACAAACTGGCATCTTTCTCCCTCTCACTCCTTACACCAACGAGTACCCAGAAATGGGGAGCTCCTGCAAGGCACAGGCTCGGACCTGGAGGCTGCCCCGGGCTGGGAGGGCATGGCGGTAGCTGCCAGCGAGTCATGTGCAAGCTCCTTAGAGGTGTCTCCCCATAAGCAGCGTTCCTGATACTCATCTCTGGGTTTTGCTGGGTTTCCTTCTTGTTTTTCACATGGACAGCAGTCAGGCTGGTGAGGCTGACTATGATGAGAACTGAATGCATGCGTTATGTGGCCAGGAAGGTTTATTGCTCTCTCTGCAATTAAATTAAACACCAGCCATGGATGCTTAAGGTACATATGGACAGTTAATTGAGTTCTTTGTGCCTACTGCCTCCACTGTGCTTTCACCCTACAGGTACCTGCGTAGTCCCCAGGGCCCTGTGGCTGACTCCATCCCCATCGAGCTCTGTCGTTGGCAGCAGATGTGCTGCCAGCGGAGCCTGGCATCCTGGCCTGGTGGAGCTCTGCTTCGAGCCACCACCACTCCAGAAACTACTTTGGCAGAGATGCAGAAAGCTTTCTGGTTTGGTTTTTTTTTGTTTGTTTGTTTGTTTTTAAGATTAAAGTGTAATAAATCAGCTTACTCTTTAGAAAGAAATATTAATTTTTTAAAGACTTTTATTCCTGATGCTCTTCATCAGAGCACTTGATATCCATTAAAAACAAATTGGTGTGGATTTTAACAATAACATCAGAGATGAATCACTTTTTTTTGAGTGCTTTGAATAGTACTTGTTGAGTCCAAAAGCAGAGATTGTTGATTGATACATTATTCACAGGCTTGGTTTCTTGTTTTCTACAAATATATTCTTTCTTTGTGTGCATTCGCCTTCAGATCTTTCAGGTTCTTCAGATGAGTAACTTTGGTATGGGGAAGCCCATTACCATGGGCTTCTGGGTTACATGGCTTGGGTCTTGTTTTGCGGCGGGTCACTTAGCATGCAAAATGAACAAGGAGCAGAGGTGAGTCTGTGAGCCTCCCTCCTGCCTCCCCCAGCCCGAGTATCAGAAACATGGCGATAGTTTCCGGCAGTGCCAGGCAGACTGCTTGTCTCTGCGTTACCCATCCCTGCAATTATCCTTGACATAACGAGGGACCAGATGCCCCAGCATCCACAGGACCTTGCTGTCACATGCCTTATCCCTTAAGTACAACTGCGGGAGCAGTGTAACCTGGAGGGATGCTGGAGGTGCTCCAGCCCACCCTGCCAGCTCATCCCCCTCCCTCCAGCCCTTTCGTCTACCTTCAACCTCCCAGCCCTTCCTTGCAGCATGCTGGGGGAAGCTGCTGGTCCCCCCCAAACCCCCCGCAGGGCTTGACACCTCCATTGCTGCCCGCCAGCAGGGCTGAGCGTGGGGACGTGGCGAGCACTTACAGCAAACCCGAAGGGATGCTTGCTTTTCAAATGAAGCTGTCCGCCTTTGCTGTGGCTCGACAGCGGGGGAACGACGTTGTCCCTCTTAAAGCTGACAAACGATCTCTGTCTCCAGTATGGAAATGAATTGATCTCAAATCTCCAGGGAGAAGGCATTACAGTCGTGGAAGACTGTGCTGTACCGTGTTGCCCTTGTCAGACGACTGCGTGCTCTTGCCTCTGCGGCTCTGCCTTGGAGAGGTGGGAATTTATGGGATGTTTTGCATCTTTTTCCTTTTTAATCCCTGTAAAGGAAGCTCTGATTTTTGAAGCATTGCTCTTTTCCTTCTCTTCCTTTCCTGGGAAGAGGAGCTTTGCTTGGAGGCTTGTGCTTTGCAGATGCTCCTGGGGAAAAGGGAGATTTGTCACTTCCAGATAGCTGTGTTTTCACCCGCTCTGTGTGATCCTCCATTTAAACTAGAGGCAGCATCTAAAAGCACCTCCCAGGCTGGCAGAGAAGAGCTGTGTAAGATGGAAGGATACAGGGAAGTGTCTTTAAGGGATCATAGCTTATCAGCGAGAATAATAAATCCCCTGGCTTGGGAGGTACCTTGATGTCAGGTTATGGAGCACGACCTTCCCCCAGGCACCTGTCCCTGAAATGGCAGAGTACAAGTGCGTGGCGGATGCGATTGTGAAAGAATGAGACAAACTATGTTTGAGAGCCAGAATTGCAGTGTTTTCTGTCCTTTCTCAGCCAGACACCTGCTCCTCCTCCTCACCATAGCTGGGGTGCATGCCCTCCTGGGCGTGCATGTGCATGCTCTGGGCATGCGTGTGCGTGCTGTCCTGGGCATGCGTGGCCTCTCGCATGAAACTGTATGAGATTGTCCCCATGTCAGGCTGAGGTCTTCTCATCTCTGGCGTTGGTTTTGGGCTGAAAGGAGCCTGGGGATGTTACTTACCTGGGTGTCTTCAAAGGGCTCTTGGCAAGTGCTGGCTATTTGGGACAGTCAGTGGGGTTGTGCCCGCATGGCTGAACCTTGCACCTCGTGATGTCCCCTCCCGGACTAGGTCTGTGTGGGGGGCGAGGACCTGCACCCGGTGTCATCTCCAGCAGATCAGGCAGTTGCTCACCTCGGTCTCACGGCTCCGCGGCCCAAGGGCGCAGGGTAAACAGGCACAGGTTGTACGTGGACGAGGCAAACTGCTGTTTCAGTCCCAAATTTGGAATGAACCTGGTGTGTGCAATGCTGTTTCGGCTTGCTGTGGTCCTCTCTGTTGCTCCAGATCCCCGCGAGAGAAAAATAACCTGGAGCATTGTTGGTTTTCCTCCCTTCTTACATCCTGGGAGAGACCTGTCTGCGCACTACACTTGATTGAAGTGGACTCATATCTTCCTGCTTATTTTTCCTCTTTCAAAACCCCTCAGTAAGCCTCATGCAGTGGTGAAAACCTCCAGCTGTGAAACCCCAAATAAACCCCAGCCTCTGTGCCTGGGTGGCATGGAGGGGCATGGGGACGGGCGGGCGTTGATGCAGCCTGGAAAGCACCTCCGCCTCGCCGAGCCCAGCCCGCTCTGCGGGGCTATACACACTTCGGGTTGCCCTTCCCAGAGCACCAGCAGCGGGGGTTGCTTTATGTCCCCTCTGGAAAAAGAAAAACACACCCCATGTAGCTTGCGCAATGTCCCATAACAAATTACTGCAGATCCAAAACCCCAACCCGGAGTCTCCCGTTCCAAGCACATGTTGCTGCCTGATCCTGCCCGCCGGGGCTCAGGCGCTGCGCCCTGCTCTCGTGGGAGCTTTGCATTAAGGAGGCCGTGTAATTCAAAGCAATTTCATTATGAGCATTAAGTAAAGGTCTGACGACTCCATGTCGTGAGAAGCTTTCCTTGCAATGTTTACATTGCTGTTGAGACTGTATTGTATTTTTACGGTCAATGGTATTTCTCTCATGATTTCCAATTATAAAAAAAGAAAAAGACACAGAATCTGAAAACCTTTCTCGGTCAGGTTTAATTAGTTTCTAGATTTGAAGAACGAAGAGCTCTGAGGTGTTGAGGACCACATCAAATTAAAACTTTGCTTGCTGTGGAAGCAATGATGAGGAGATGGCAAATTGGATGTGCCAAGGATGGTCTCTGCCTGTACAGCTGTTGATAATTTCCACGCTACCATCTCATCTCGTGGAGGGGTGATAAGAGCAAGTGGATGCTGCTGCTGAGTAGACACAATGTGTGTTCTCAGGTTCCAAAACCGTCCCTCGCGTGTGTGCGTTGGTGCGGGCTCCCAGCAACTGTGCTGCCCTGGAGCGCTGCTCTCCCACAGCCCTCCTGCAGCTGCTTTAAGGCACCCTGATACATCTCATTACTGGTTTTGACTGAAAAATAGAATAGGATCCTTCTGTGCCTGTGAACTGACTGGTGGGATTTTAAATGCTGGTAGACCTGAGGACTTTGCTGTCTTGGGGGGGAGGCTGGCTTGGGGACCTCTTGAAAAAGGGCTGCAACAAAGCAGCTTCTTGATAATTTTTAAGACTATAAGGAAAGGCGATCCGAATAGCGCTATGAGATTGTGCCCACGTGAAGGGAAAATAAACCCAGTCTTCCCTGTGCTTTGGTCCAAAACGCAGTGAGCATCCAGCACGAACTCTGCTTTACTCGAGAAGGATGTCTTCTACGAGGGTGGTTTTACTTCAGAGGCGTATGCACAAGAATGATGAATATTTCCCATTATTAAATCCAGTTTTATTTGCTTATAACTTTGCAGTTAGCTTGGGGGGAAAACTTTCTGTGGGCAATGTCTGCTTTAGGTTGAAACTTTGTATTTGGGAAGTTTTGGCGAAAACAATTCAACCACATCTGAGAGCAATGGGAGGGAAACAGTCTGCTTTGACATGTTTAAAAAGCAAAATAAAATGCACGCAAGAGCTCTGCTGACATGCTCGTCTGCACGGATGGTGCAGCAAGGCGGGTGCCTGGCTCCGAGCCGGTGTGAGCTCAAGGCTCAGGCTTGGTGGGCAGCGGGGAGCTCAGCTCTCCGGCCCGCTGGGCTCAGTCCCCTCGCAGCTGGGACGTGCCTGTTTGCTGCTCTCCGTGTCTGCATATGCCCCAGCGCCAGACGGATGGGCTGAGCTGGGCTTGCCCTGCTGCTGGGGGCTGGCGTGGCAGCCAGACGTTGCAGCTGCCATCCTGTTTAGCATCGATCGACCCTCTGCGCTCCCTGCACGGGTGCCCAGGCTGCGTGGAAGGGAGGAAGAGAGCAAAGCAAGTGGAAAGCAGAGAGCTGCAGAAGAGCAGGAGATGGGATGCCAGGAGGAGCACTCAGGGAGTCAGGCTCCTCCTCCAGCCTTACCACAAGGCTCTTAGAGGAAAGTGTAATGCTCTTGTGTTGCTCGGGCATGTAGCAAGGAGAGAAAGTTGCTCCCGAATCTGAGTTTCCATCAGATAGAAGCAAGCGCTGCAAATAACCAACCCGTTTGATTGTTTGGGGTTAATCTCAGCCTGATGTGCTCCATTTCCTGCAGGGTTTGGGTCAGCTGCTGGATGCCTGTGGGAAGCCTCTCCTGTTCACAAAGCCAGACGGGGCTGGCAGGCGGAGGCAGGGGGTAATGAGCCTCCTGGCACGCTCACGTGCTGCACTCCTTGCACCTTTGAGCTGCCAGTTCAGGCGTGCACTGGGGTAGGTGTGTGGGTGATGCTGAGGTTCAAAGCACCAGCGCCGTTTCCTCGGCTCCTTGGGTGAGCTCCTCGTAGCCCCAGATCCCCTCTGCCTTTTGTTCTCCCTTTTGAATTTGCTTTATGTGAATGCTGAAACAAAAGAAACTTTGCTGACCTGTGCACATGCCTTCCCTGCAGGAAGGACCAAAGTGAAGCCCTTCCTGAGGTCTCCAGGGGCTGCATCTCCTACACGTGTCCCATGGGATGCTCCAGCCCGTCCTGCTCAGGGCAGTAGGTCTGGTGCAAAGGTGTTTATGTGCATCTCTGGGACCTGCGTGCCACATTCCCGTGCGCACAGGGGTACCCGGACTGTGCTGCCCTGCCCCGGCACCCCGTCTGCAGGGGACAGCAGGGTGAGGATGGGTTGTGCCATTGGAGGCTCTGACAGCCTGGATGAGGGCCAAGACCAGCTGTTGCTTGCAGTAGGGTTGTTTGGTGCTGGCCCGCTTGTTTTGTCCCGCTTTGTGGTGGTGGAAACGTGGTGTTTCTTAGGCTGTAAGGCCGGCTCCTGCAGCTGAGGCGTACCTTTCATCTGGGGTACCGCACTCCTCCATCCCCCTCCACAAGCCACCACCTGAAACACAGCCACCCTGGGCCTGTGGCATCTTTAATACAGAGGCCAAGAGCCATTTGAGCTAAAACATGCCCAGGAAAGAGCAGAGCATCCCAAGGACAGTGTGGTTTGTGAATCAGTGAGGTTGCCTGGGGGCTGGTGTGCAGCAGGATGGACCATGCTCTCCCAGCATCGCTGCTCGTTGTACTGGGCAGGTCAAATGGGGTTTGGTGGCTTAATTTCATCCTTTGGCCTAGGGGTTTGGGGACTCTGCTACAGCCTCTTGGGAGCTGGGAGCATCTCAGGACCAGCTTCACTTTTGTTCTGCTGCATCTCTGTTGGCCATAGCCCCGGGTCCTGTCCCTGGGCATGAAACCCTGATAATGCTGCTGGCCAAGGCAGCCAAGGATCAGCAGTGGTAGCAGTTATCAGCTGCAAATACCTCATGGGGTGTTGAGGGTGGAGATGCTCGGTCTGCATCTAAACAGGAGCACACCACTGATACTGGATTTATTTCATCTGTCCCAAGCTTCTCTTCCTCCCTGTGCTGCAGCTTGGTCCTGCGGCAGGAGAAAAGCACTTTCCCATTAAAAGTTGGGCTAGGTTCCCCTGGGCTGTCTCTCTGCAAATGCAGCACTTGCATTCATCTGAAAGGCTCATTGAACGAGGACCCATTTCTTTGCAGATATTTAAATGGAAATCCGGTAGGGTTATTAAGCAGAGAGCAGTGAATTTATTCTGGTCATTTATTATTGATAGGTAACATGACACTATTTTAATAGTGTTCTCTGATCCTGCTGCAGCACAGCAGTGTGGGGATGGGAGCAAGCCCAGGGGAAAACCAAATCCATTTCCCATGTTGCTACAACGTGCTGGTTCATCTGAAAGCCTGGGCAATCCTTGGTGTTGCTCCTTCCAGCTGCCCAGGTCGGTCCCGTTCATGGGGTGAGCAGGGGGACCGCTGGCAGAGAGAGTGCTGCCTCCGTGCTGAACACGGAAGGTGGCTTAGGAGCTCTTGCACATAAGCCTGTGAGGTGCTGCAGCCTCCTGGGCTGAATCCTGACCCTGCACCCTGCGGCATCTCTGCAGGAGCTGCAGTGCTATGGCAGCCCTCGCAGAGGGGCTGGGAGGCTGTGGGCACCCTGTGTGAGCCCCGTGGGTCTGCGGGTGCTTCCTCCCACCTGCCAGTCACCTGCAGACAGCCTTTGCACAGCAGCAGCCGTGGTTTGTCCAGGAACAAGCAGATAATCCCACCATTGGGTTGGGGCTGTGGGTCTTGCATGGATGAGGGGTTGTGTATGGCCCCCCCAGAGGCCCAGGAAGGAGAAGGTGCCAGGGTATGCAGACACAAAGCCCAAGCAGCTGCGGGAGACACTCCAGCCCTGCCCAAGCTGCACTAATCAACTTGTTAAGCCTCACTAAAAGAATCAAACCCTCTATCTCCGAAACAGACCCCTAGTCCTTGCAGAGCTCGGTGCTGGGCTTGGCTGGCCAGCCGTGCGTGCAGGGGCTGCCCGCAGAGCCTCGTCCCTGCAAACACCGAGCCCTGGCTCCAGCTCTTCCTGCAGGCAGCATGGGTAAGGAGAAGGCTTTGGCGAGACACCAGCGAGGCCTCGTTTGTCCCACGGATTTGCCTCTCCTCTCGCTTTGTGGCTGGTTTGCAATTGTCCCTGTGAATGAGCCACGGTCCTTGAAAAGCATCTGCTGCTCAGCCGTTTTCATCAGGCTTCCCAGTAAAGCAGGACCCTGCTGCTCGCGAAGGAGCGAGAGTCTGCTTTCTGTTTGATCCTGTTATCACGAAGCCTGCTGCATGGCAGCAGGTCCCGCCGGGGTGCAGCGGGGTGCTGCAGGCACAGGGAGGCACAGGCACCCGCAGCGCTTCACCTGCCCGAAGCCGTCCTTCGCCCCAGCCGCCCTGCCAAAGCCCCGCTCTTGGCTGGCTGCGTGCGGAGCAGCTCCCCGTCCCGCTGCCAGCCTGGCCGGGCGCCCCGCAGGTGTGTGCTTTGGGGGCAAACTCCTTTTGAGGTGAGCAGAGATACCTCCAGGACTTCTGAAAGCTATTTATTCTGACGCTGAGCCACAGCGTCGCTGTGCAGCTCTGTGCGGAGTTTGCTCTGGGTTATGATGTACAGGGGTCTGGAAATGAAAGGGAATATTTTGCCTTTGAAAAGGAGAGGGATCATGTCTGCTGTGTTAAATTCAGAGACCTGGGTATAAAAAAAAAATGTGTCTGCGTGTGATGAAAACCTTCCTGCGAGTTCACCCCATGTAATGGGGATGAGAGCTCTCGCATTGTGCAAAATCACGATGTTGGTCACAGAGGGGATACGTGAGCGGAGGGGCATGCAGAGACGCAGCCCATAATGTTGTCTGAACACTGTCTGCAAATCCCAGAATGGGCCATTAGAAATTAAAGAGATGCTGTTAATCTGAGTTGGAAATAAAACAGGACACACATGAGCTCATCTGGTTGGTCTGGACTGCTGCTGGTGTCAGCTTCAATTGGAATAAACAAGTGTTGCTCAACTGTACCGAGCTACTGGAAGGCAGAGCATTGCTGGGAGCGGGAGGCTGCTCCGCTCCCAGATGAGAACCACTTGCCCAATTTCTGCTCATTTTTAAACATAGGCAGTTGTGAAACCGAGAGGGTACTCAGGGGTACTCATTACCACTTCTTCTTTGCAAGAGTTTTCCTCCAGCGCCCATAAAAACACTTCGCGCTCTCACAAGGGATTCCACATCAAGTATTCAAGGCAGATTACACCGAGAACCACACAGGAGAAGGGGGAAGAAAAAAAAGTCTAAACTGTTCAGTTGCTTTAATAAAGGAGCCAAAAAGGTTAACACAGAGAAAGGGAGGTGGAAGGGAGGGGAGAGGCTCCTTGGTTCCTCCTCGGGGCAGCGCTGCTGTTGATGAATGCCAGCGCAGCCTGGGTTTTGAAGCGGGTGCTTCTCCTGCTGAGCCAACTCGGGGCACAGGTTATTTACCTGCAGCCAAGAGCAAAATCCTTAGCAGGGATAACATGCACGTGGCTGTTCCCAGAAACTTCATGCAGCACTGCTTTAATAAAAAAAGAAATGGGTGGTGAGTATTCCTGCCCTGGAGGTGTTGGTGGCCTGTTTGAAATGGGTTTGTTTGCTGTTGGTCTACACAAAGACATCTCGGCTATCACTGCTGCTGTGTGGAGGTTTTGGATGGAAGGGCTGGGTGTGAGCGGCCGGCCAGGCTGTGAGCATCCAGCTGGGCCATGGGCTGGGTTCCTGCATTGCACCCATGGATTGCAGCAGGGCAGGAGCCGACCCCGGGGACTGCTAGCCTTGATTTAAGGTGGGGGTGGTTAGCGAGCACCCTGGCCCCTGCTAGCTGGGCTGTTCCTGCTGTTTGCATCTCATTTTGCACCTCGGTCCTGGCTGACCACGTCTCAGGCCATGTGGATCAGGAGCCTGGGCAGTGCTGCTCGCAGCCCGGCTTCGGGGGATGCTGGGGCACGGGGAGCTCCCCGTGCTGTCCCTGGTCCCTGCTCGGTGCTGGGTCCTGCCGAGCCTTGTGAGCGCTGGTCGGGCATCTCTGGCACTCACAAGCACTCATTAGGGCAATGACCCTGATGAGGAATTAACATGGCTGAGCCAAGTCCTTCCTTTGCCTTTGCTTGAGTGGGCAGGGGACTGGCCCTGACCAGGTGAACAGCTTCAGACCTGTGAATTTTGACCGTAACACTGGCAGGTGCTGGGACTTCTCCAGCCATTTGTTCCTGCTGCGATTCTCTAAATCCTCTCTCCTTGCCAGGCACCTGTGATTGCTGAGCCTCGTTTTGTCCCAGGAGATGGTGCAGGGGGTGAGCAGGGGATGGGGCAGGGGCTGAGTGTGCTTGGCAGCTCTGGTTTTACAGCGGGAGGTGGGGAGAAGTGGTATCTCTGATGGCAGGGATGTAGCTTTGCCTGGCAGTGTGGGTTTTCTCCTGGTGACGTAGTGCCACAGTAAAACATTCAAAACCTGTCAAAGCTCCTGAGAGTACAATTTTGCTTCACAGATAACATCTCCCCCCAGAAACACACTTTGCTGTTTCCCTCACATGTTTTTCTACCGCATAATTGTTTTTCTCCTCCTAATTGCGCTGCAGAGCGTAACCCTGGCTCGCAGGGAGGAGATGCTGCGTCGTGTGAACCCGGGGCCTGTTGTCAGGGGGGCTGCCCTGTCCCAGCGAGCGGCAGGGAGCGGGTACGTGCCCACGGGTGTGCAGGGGCACTTGGCTCCTTGTCACTGAGCAGCACCCAGGGGTTATTTTCCCTTCTCGTGCAGCCTGGAGGTAGCGTACGTGGTGCACGTGTGGTCTCTGAGCCTTTCCCACAACTACCATGTGTTCATTAGGGGATGCTTTGCTGTGCCAGTGGTTGGACCCGGGGTGTCTGTGATGCCCAAAGCCACCCAGACCCTCTCTGGGGCTGCTCCGCTCTGTCTGGCTGCAGGGAGATCTCCTGGGAGCGAGAGCTCGGGGCAAAGCCATCAAACCCACCTGCGGTGGAGAGCTGTTTGCAGCAGGCGTAGTTTGGATGTGGTGATGAAGTGGTTGCGTTCCCCCATGAAAAGCCCCGGAGGAGTCATTTTGCAATGCTCCGGCAGCCCTCTGCACCGCTTACATGCCGTGGCATCATCTGACGGGTGACGAGGGGTGGCCCAGGGCGGGCATGCGATGCCGTGGCTGTTTGCCATCGCACGAGTGTTTCACGGAGGAAGCTAGGGGGAACCCCCAGTGCCCTTCCCAAGGGGTCCTGGCCGGCTCATCGTTGCAGCCTCTAATTGCTCAGGATTTTCTTTCCCTCTTCCAATGCTTAATTGCTGGCTTTCTCCATGCTAGCAGCACCTGTAGTGCTCTGCAACGGAGCTTGTGAGTCACAAGCCACCCACGTCGAGTGTTTATTAACCCACAGGGGAAAAGCACCGGGCTTTCAAAATGCCGCATACCAGGAGACTTACCCGGTCCCTACCTCCACCCCACCCAGCCCCACGCCGCCAGGTGAAGGGTCCAGCCCCGTGAGGGTGGCAGCATCTCCCTGCCGGCGGATGCGGGTGGGGGCTGCAGGGGTGCGGGCTGGCCCGGCTTCGTGGTGCAGGTGTGATCCCTGAGCCGCTGCCAGGGCTGGGGTACGGCCGATGCTCTGCAGTGGAGAGACATCGCTCCACAGTGCTGCACGGTGATGGACCGGGGAGCCCAGCCTGCAAAACGGGGATGCCGTGGGGCGAATAACCTGGGAAGGGGGGATGGCACCCGGCACTGCTTTCCCCTCCCGGCTTGCTTGCGGCAAGACAGTGGCCCCGTCCTTGCAACCCCGTGCTGGGAGGGCTCAGCCCCCCTCGCAGCTGGCCCCGGGGAGGGCACGGGGCCCCAGCCCCGGGGAGCATCGGGGTCGGCTCACAGGGGTTATTGCAGTGTGTCCCGCCAGGCAAGGAGCACCTCCGCAGTGGGGCAAAGCCGCAGGCAGGTGGTGGCACACGTGGTCCTGAGAAGCAGCATGGGTTGCTGTGGTTTCGTGCTCATAAGCAAATGGATTTGTGGCTTCAGTCAATTGACTCATAGCTGAAGTGTTACTTGGCAAGTGGAGGAGATCTCCCGCCCCCAGCGCTGCTCCCCCTGCATCCTCGTCGGCAAATAACACATCACGAGCGACAGTTTAAGGCAGGATGTGGCCATGGTTTCTTTTTCTTTTCTGTTTTTTTTGGTGGGGGCTTTTTTCCCCCCCCCCCCTTCACGCTGAGATCCTCTCTAAAGAAAACAAATCTCTGTGGTCAGGCAGCTGGCAGCGGCCCCAGCGGAGCAGCAATGCTCTCCCTGCCGCCCGCTCCCTGGCTGCAGGTGGGGTGCAAGTGATCCATGCCAATGCTGCTCCTGTGCCGCTCTCCCCTCTGCTGCCAGCCCCTGGATGCTGAACTCGGGGGGACGGCGACACAGGGATGGGGACAGGGCGCTCCGCTCCCTGAGGACTGCAGCGTGGGTGGTGATCCGGTCTGCAGCCGCTCGAGGGCTCACCAGGGTAAAGCTGGTTTCTGTTGAATAATTTGAGAAACTCGTCTGGGTGCTGAAACGGTCTTGTGTCCCAGCTGGGTCCTCGGTCCTGCCTCTCATGGATGACATGGATAAATCCTGCCCTGCGGCCCCAGACAGGAGGCACTGGCGATGCCACTCTGGTACGGCTGGTGCCTGCAGGCTCTGCCCATATCCTTGCGGTGCCAGGGCAACGCGGGGCTGAAGGGGAAAGGCGGTTGTTAAACAGGGTGAAATTTTCCGATTTCACTGCCATCCTTCTGCGCAGGCTTTGCTGCACCCTTGCATCAGCCCAGGAGAGCCGGGCCCACACCTGCCTCCCCCAGCACGTGTGAAACTCAGAGAAGGGTTTTGCCAGCATGGTAGTGCTGCGTCCCTCCTCCTGCCTGCCGAGACTTTCACCTCTGTTCTGGGGACAGCATGTGATGAGCACCATCACAAGCAGTTCACATCCTCAGCCTGGTGTCATTTCTACAGCAGCGAGCTGGACAAACCCGCAGGGTTTCTGGCCCTGTACTCTCCATTTCCCTCTGAGCATCCCTCAAGTTCTTCCCCTTTGTCCTTTCTCTGCTCTAAATTTTCCAACCCCAGCTTTTGCAAAGTGCACATGGCAGAGTGGTTGGGATTTGGGCTTTATCTCTGCCAGGTCAGAAGGTTTTGCAGACGGGAACGGGGCAGATGCAGGGCAGGGAGGAAGGCGAAGAGGAAGAGAGAAGAGCAGCAGCGGGGCCGCAGTTTGCTAAACCACCAGCTGACAGATACAGCAAGGTGCTGCACTTTCCTGTCCACAGTCAGTTCTTGTGAAACGCTAATTTTGAGTATCATCTAGCTGGCTGTGTCTGGGGCAGCCACGATTCATGGCCGTGCCATCCCTTGGACACATCCGCGCTGCCCACATCTGAAATCCTGTTTGTGTGAGCCAAAGGTTTGTTTCCACAGGGAGAAGTGAGGAGTGCGAGCGTGGCGGTGCCGGGTTAGTGCCAGCAGCTCTGGCTCAGAGCTTGTCACTGAAAGCACTCTGCGGCATGCCAGCGCGGTGCAGGCGGTGGGTGCCGCTGTGTGTGCTGCATGCCAGGCTCTGCCTGCCCCAAGGCCATTGCCTGTCCCGGAGCTGGGGGTCAGCATCTCCAGTACCATAAGATGGAGGCGAAGTTGGCAGGGCTGCTGTCAGACACCTGTGGTGGCTCGGCTGTCCCTGAGCTCCTCCAAACTTCCCAGGTGGATCTGCAGGGCCATAAAAACTCGTTTCCCCCAAGAAAGATGCCTCCTCCATGTCGGGCTGTGCTGCCTGTGCAGGCAAGTGTGAGCTGGCTCTGCTCGGGCTGCTGTCGGAGCAGGCATGGGATCTGCGGTTACCCCGGCACAGGACCAGGGTCAATGTGACCAAACCCCGGGTGAGCCGAGTCCTGTGGGTTTGGGTTGGGGCTTCTCCGTGTCTGCCTGCGGTGCCCTGTGGAGTCATAACCTCGCACCTCTCTGCGCCATGTCCTCTCTCACGCCTTGGTCTGTGCACCCCGCCTGCGCCCACGTCTTGCAAAAACCCCCTTTGCCTGAGCTGCCCGCTGGCAGCAAAGCACGGGGTTGGGGATGCACAGCTCCTCACCGCCAGCCACGCTCCTGCCCTTTAATCACACGCCGGGACCGGCTGCCAGTAACCTGGGAGGAAGTGGTTTGTGGAATGGTGGCAGTGACGAGCCGGTTCAGAAATGTGGCTATGGCTTGAGGTTTCTGCTCTGGAAAGCTGACTGATTTCCACCAGAAGCAAGGCCACAAGGAAAAAAAAAAAACCATCCCAAGAAATGCCTGTGCCACTAACCTTTTGACACAGACCTTTGAGAGAGGCCGAGGGGCTCGGTGACGAGGGAGTGCCCAGAGCTGAGCCCCGGGGCCGTCAGCACCCCTGCTTCGCTCCACGCAGCCAGCACCAGGGTTGGGCAACACAGAGAAGGCTCCTTAGGGTTGTCTGTGCTGGGGCTAGAAAGTCTTTATTCCTCCTTGTTTGTCTTATATCAGAGCAAAACTGGGTGCTCGAGCACTCCTTCCTCAGCCAGCACGCACTGCCCATGGCCCCGGTCCTGTCCCTTGGCCGCTCTCACCGGGCTGGACAAAACACGGGAATGCAAATCCTTCCCATGCCAAAGAGCTAAGCCTGCCTGGACCCAGAACCTCTCCCCTCCTGGTCTGTGATACAGCACATAAAGGCCACTGGTCTTACTTTTCAGGGTTATTTTCTGAAGTGCTTTATTTTATAGCCTGCCAGTGTTATCTTCTGGCACGCAGAATCTCCCTTAGAATTTTGGGGGGTTTTTTTGGTGTTTTTCTTTTTAATAGAAGATCCTGATATAAAATTACCAGGAAAACATGAGAAAGTTGATGGGCGGTTCCTTCTGCATCACCGCAGACACTGCTGTGCCGTTAGCCCTGGCTCACCGTCTCCCCGCACGAGCTGGACATTGTGGTTTCTTGACACTTGCACAGCAAATGGTCATGTCGTGGCTCTCCCAGTTCCTGAGCTTGAACCTGGAAACCCCTCTGTGGGGGGCCCTGGGGAGATGCCAAGCACATTGGGAGGGTAAAACGGGCTGGTTCCCTCGGCCACTGCATTGGGTCTGTTCCAGTGGCACAGACACCTGCAAATGATCTGGCTTTGCTGTGAAGAGAGTGTTTAAAAAAAAGGAAGATGCTTGCTGAGATCTTGTTTTTCCTGGAGCTAGTGCAGAGAAGGGGATTGTATAGGGGAGCTCTAAAAGGCCCCCAGTTGTATCTTCCCAAGACTAAAAACGCAGACCCTAACAACAGATGCAGCCCCGCTAATTTCTTTCCTTGGTGCAATTTGGTTTCTTGGGTGGCAGGATGCAATTTGTGTTTGAGTTTGGCTTTCTAGTGAAACTCTTGGCTTGTCACTCTCAAGGCACAACATGCTCCTTAAATAGCAGGCTAAATTTCTCCACCTAGCCTTAAAAAATAAAATACTCCTCTGCCAAATGAAAGGACATATTCCAGTATTCTTTGTTGTTGCAACAAATTGGGTGGATACTGTCAGACTTCTGTATTCTGGGAATACTTCCAGAGCCTCTCTTTGTGTGCAAGTCGGTTACCATGTAATTGTCAACTTAAATTGCAGTGTTGGATAACTCAGCTTCGGCTGTAAGATAATCTGCCTCTCCTGTGACTCAGCCCCGGCAGTGCAAGGGCAACGCGTTGGGCTCTGCTCCTCCTGCGTGAGGGCTGTGAGCGGTGAGAGGGGTCTGCAGAGCCCCAGGTCTGCCCCAGGGGTTCTGCCCTGCCGGGGCAGGGGGGGCATTTATGGTGGCACCTTCACTAAAGGCTTGGCTGCCCGTGCGGGAAGGACGGATCCTGCTCACGCGGCCGGGGCAGGCTGCCCGCATGGACCGCGGCGGGGGGCAGGAGGGACGGGGAGGTCCCTGCCTGCCTGCTGCCTCCTGGCCCCTGCCTGCTGCTGTCTGCGGCAGTGCGGAGATAAAAAGGTTGCTTTTGATGCAATGGGAATCGTGTTCGCCCTCTTCCTTCCCCTTTCAGACTGGCAGCTCGTTTTGTTGTGTTTGTTTTAGCCTGAATCCCAATGACAATTAGTGCTAGAAGGCTAGATTAAGCTGTTTTTACTTGTTTTCTTTTTCACTTTGATTTCCACCTCCTCCAAATTCTTAATCCTACTGAATATTTCATCTCTTGTAACTCCATCAATTGAAAGTCTCCCAGCGGGACGTACAGGACCAGCACTATTAGAGCTGCTTTGCTTTAGCTAATGCTTCTCAACGCTGGGCTGAGTTTGTTGCGCAATTTATTTCAGACGAGAAAACCACAGCATCCGCTTCAGTGAGAACGACGCGAGCGATTTGGGAACAGGGCTGTGCAATAAATGAGAACTTTGGTGGTTGATGAGAAAGCAGAGCAGCTCTCGTTCCCACCTCGTGCCTTCTCCAACTGCAAGTGACTTTTGCAGGTGGGAAACCCCTCGTGTGGCCCCAAACAGGAGATCCCACAGTAAATGTAGGAAACGTTCTGCTTGAATGTGGTTGGTGAGGTGGTCACCTGGCTCCCATTGGCCCTGTGCTGGGTCAGCCAGCCCAGAGATGGGTTGCACTGTGGGAAAGGGGTTTGCTGGGGTGCAGAGAGGTGACGGTGGAAGATCCTGCCCATCTGTTTGTGATTCCCCGTCCAAAATTGCACTTTTGCTGTTTTTTTTCTGTGGCAGTGCTTCCTGGGATGCTTTTGGACTTATTGTTGGGTTTTTGCCCTACACTTACACAGTTGACAAAAAAACCTTTCAGATAGGAAACTTTTTTTTCCCCCTGTCAAAAAGGCATTTTCCAGCTTGAACTGCTCTGGGCCAGCTCTGTGCAGGGCTGTCTATCAGGACGGACACGTTCCTACTTCTGCTGCTTTCTCCTGTCTGGAAAGGAAAGCTGCGGAGAGGGTGCAGGCTCTCAAGATTCAAGCCTGCGCTGGGGGCTTTGCAGCTCTCTGTGTCCGCGTGCTCTCTGATTATATCACCCCATCTAAATGCGTGGGGTGGCTGGTGTTTGTAGCGATGCCTTTTACCACCCAAATTGCCACTTGCTCCACAATATCCCTAATGGTTTGCAGGGACGTTTCTCTAGGAGGAATCTGGCTGCTTGCACGGCCGGCTGCTTCTGACATGAAGCAGGGATGCAGCAGGCTCTGCCAGCAGGTCCTTTGAAGCTTGCAAAGCTTCAGTGCTCTTCACCTGGTCTACATGTTCCTTATCAAGAGCCCCAAAGTGTCTGCAGCCTGGATGGGAAGAGCTCTCACTGAAGTGCCAGCAACCGGCTCCAAGTGCCTTTGCCAAGGGAGCTGCGGTGGCATATGTTCGCTCTCAGAGCAAGGTTACACTCTTGACTCATTAAAGTTACTTTCCTCATTTGGGGGCATATGCAGAAGAGCCTGGTGCCAAGCTGGCAACATGCACAGTGGAGCAGAGAGGGCTCAGAAAGGCTCCGGAGGAAGTTTGCTCTTGCACTTCTGTCCTCAATTATTTTGTTTTGAAAGCAGCACAAACCCAGCCCTGAATGAATGCCGGTTTAGCAGAGGCTGGGAGCCCTGCATGGCGCTGGCGGGACGGCATCCACCACCCCACGGGGCTTTCCTCTGGGGTCTGGCACCGACCGAGGCTGACCCCCCTCCCCGAGACCTCTCCCCAGTTATTCCTGCAGACAAGGAGCACGATGTTTGCTCAGGAACCAGGTCCTGGAGGGGTGGGATGGGGCAGAGAAAGAAGCCGGCAGACCCCTGGGACGAGGGTGCAGGTATTCAACGTGGCCCGTGCTATGAGCAGCCCGGCAGCCCTGATCGCTGATGAGCTGCATTAGAGCCGGGTAATTCAGCACATTCCTAAATAATGGGTCTGGTGGTTTTGCAGGATCTGTAGTCCATACTAATGGCTCATTGCTGAACCATAAGTGGTTGTGTTATACTTTGGATTTATTGGAGGCCGAGGGATTAATTTCCTGAAATATATGGTCATGATGTTGAGGTTAAATTAAGATCTCATTCAAAAGGATTCTTTTTATTATATTTAATTTGTAACCCCTTTTCTATAGCCATTTTACAGCTATTCCTCCCCCTCCCTTAAATGTTCAGTGTCATGTTTCCAGGAAGAATCTTATTTCATGCAGACTAATAGCATTTTTCAGTATAACCTTTCACAGTTCCTCACCGTTCGAGTTACTCTAGTCTTGGTTGTTTATACACAACAAGGTCTTAAATCCTCTCTTAGAAAATAAAGATGTTGATGCAAAAGCAACAAGAGCTTCTGGCAGAGCTAAAATCCATCCATTCTCTCCTCCTTCCCCACATGCCACCCCCTTCAATCTGCTGTAACTAAAAGCCCTTTTACTTCAGCACTTGAGCACTTTGATAAAATGCATGTTGAGTAAATCTTACATGACATTTTTACTCTGGGTGATATGTATATAAAGTTGAGCTGGCTCAGTGCTAACCTTGCTTCGCTCTTCTTGATGATGCCGTTATTAAACTGATAAATTAACTGTGGAAATCAGTGCTACGAGATGCTGGAGGCGAGACAGGAAGGGGACAAGGCAGTCGGGAAGGATGATGGTCTGGATGCAGCCGCTAGCTCTGGAGCAGCTGGGGCTGGGCAGGGAGCAAGGGAGCATCATCCAGCCCTCCCTCCTCCTCTTGTGCTCGCTCTGCTGCTGGCTGCCGTGGGAGATGGGAGAAACAAACCCCTGCTCTAAATCACCGCTGCTATTGTTGTGTTTTCAGCATATGATCAGCGAGTGTCCCCGTTCTGTGGTGCTGTGCGTGTCCCTTTGGCAAACCTGCAACACCAGGTTCAGGGCTCGCACCTGACTTGCTCGCAAGGCACCCAACTTGCACCGGTCCGACCCGAAGGAGAACACGTCCCAAAATAGTTGGAGATGTGCTGCCTGCAGGAGCTCTTTTCTAGGTCAGAGTGATGAGCTCATTGCTGCTGCTCTCCCGAGTGCCAGTGAGGTACGGCGAAAGGGTTGGCTCGTTCCAAGGGGCTCATCTTGCGAAGAGTGGCCTCAGTCCTGGGGGTCTGGGTGAGGGGGAAGGACACGCATTGAATTTGCCCAAGAGTTCAGACAGGATAGCTCCAGAAAACAAATCTTTTAGTCCCCAGATCCAAGTTCCCACTCTGGAGGACAAAACCCCAACCCTTCTCTCAGTGTTTGAAATGTCCAACAAGCGATGTACAAAATGCACTTTCCTAGTGTGGTGAGAAAGAAAGACGTTCGAGAGCAGGGACGTGTACTGTTGGTGATGCCTGTTGCTGTATGTGGCTCTTTGCATGTTGCTGTTTTGCTGGTTGAGAGCAGCAGAGAGTGGGACCCTCTCCAATTCCTCCCGAGCACCCGGCCGGAGTTCAGGCTGAACACCCCATGCTGCCTGCTGTGCTCACTGGGTTCTGCCAGTCCTGGTCCCTTTCATCCAGGTGGTACTGGCATCTTGCAGGTTGGGAAAAAGCCATGTCCTTCTGTTTTCCCAGATGAATTTTCCTCCCCTCCCCTGGCAGCCAGACCATATATGTAGGTGCCCCTGCATGCAAAGCACAGCAAAGGAGGGATGAAGCGGCAGTTTGAGAGGAATAAGTGGGATCTGATGGACAGCGGGGCATGGTGGAGGAGATAACCCCCAGGTCCAGGCAGGCTGGGGGCAGCGGTCCGATGTCTGGCCAAGCATGAACACCATGGAGCAGACGCACCAGAGGCAGCTTGAGCAGGGTGGAGAGGGGCAGGGACCCCCCAGCCAGCCTGCAGCCCTAGCAGAGCATCCTCCTGCTGCTCCCAGTCCCTCCAAGACTCTAAAGTTTGTCCTGCTGTGCCCCTCACCCCAGTTTGGAGATGCCATGCCGTGCCATGCCCTCCTCACGAGGGGTCCCAGAGCGGGGCCAGCATCCCCACCCACGGGAACCCCTGCAAGCCTCCGGGCTCGTGCAGCACCAGCACCACCACTAAGAAATTCCCAGCCCAGCCTCCCCAAGCAGCCTGCCCAGCACTGAGCCGCCGTGCTCCCGGCAGCTCCCCACCCCGAGCTGTCAGCTCTGTCTTCTGCGGGGATTTTTCTCTTTTTCTCTATTTTTTTCCCCCCCTCCAGAAGTGCTGATGGACAAGTTGAGTAACCGTATCTGCTTGTTACAGGACATCTTGAGGCTGATTGCGGAGGTCAGGACTCAACTGGAAAGACCGCAGCGGGTTGCTGACTGGCATCCACGGTCCAGATAAGATAAAAACAACTGATGACAGCAGGGAAGTGAAACAGTCATCTCAGCACTTGGATTAGTGCCCAGCAAAGAGGAAGGGAAAAAAAACCGAGGAGGGCCAGTGGGGAGGGGAAGGGGGTGGAATATGTATTAGAATAGAAGCTCTGGAAAAAGCTATCAGGAGGCAGCAGATTTGGGTGTTAAATATTTATGAATTAGCGGCACTTGTCGTGTTCTTTCTGAGCCGCAAGTTTCCAGGACGGGTGCGTGTGTGGCTGCAAACCTGCCATCGCCGCCGCCGCCGTGCCGTGGCAAATAGTGTTGTGGTGGGAAGAACGAAGGCATGGAGGAGCGGTGAGAGCAGGAGGCAAGGTGACTGGTGTTGGCGGGTCTGGCAGTACCGAGACTCGCAGTGGTGCAGAATAAATCCAGATGAAGAGGAGGAAGGATAAATGAGGTGCCATAAAAGCGACTATTATTATTCAGAAAATTCTGCTGAAGAGCACTGGAGTAATTAAATCATAATTGCTTATTACTCAGCTGAAGTGACATTGTAAGTGGCTGAAGGTCTGTGATGAGGAGAGGAAGGGGGGTCTCGGCTTTTCTGCCGTGCTCCAGGTTCCCCTCCATCCCACTGCGGATGTGTGCATCCCCACGGCAGCAGAGCAGAAACCCCGGCCCATGGTGAAGGTCAAAAGTCCCCGCCGCCGAGCGTGTAAAGCTCATTTTCACTGTGGCACCCAGATAGAGCATCCCATGAGCGCTGCAGCAAGCGCAGCATTATCAGCTGCTGTGGGACAGGGAGCCGGGAGCAGCTTCGCCTCCCGGGGCGAGAGGTACCCGAGCCCTGGTGGACTCGCCCAGGTTGGCCGTTTATTCCTGGAGGTGAGGACCTTTGGGTTAGGCTGACCCGCTACACTCTGAGAGCTTTAAAGGAGCCGTTCCCCACCGTGAAACAAAGAGCCTGCAGATCCTGTAAGCACTTAATTACACAGCGATGTTTATGGAACGTTTTAAAGGGCTCATGTAATCTGGCAGCACAGAGGAGACACGGAGTCGAGGTTTGGAAGCGTGAGCCTTCCCGGCGTGCCATGCCACGGCGGGCTTTCCTTTCGCCAGCCAGGTTGGGATGATAAACTGTATTTTCAGGTTTAGGTAACATTCTGAATTTTGGTGGAGTTTCCTCATTTTTGTTTTGAAGTCGCTCTGTGTTTCACATTCTGAAATATTCTGAAACGAGGTCATCTGGCACTTAAGTACAGCTGAGCATCTCTTATTTATTTTTTTTTCACCCCTTTTTGCTGCTTCCCTCCCCACCTTGCCCTCCATCATGCTGCCTGTGGGCAGGGAGAGCTGGCTGTGCCCTGCCACACGCCCGTCCCGCCGGTGGGAGCATCTGGGCTGGAGAGCGAAGGACCAAGCCGTGGCTGCATCCCACTGGCACACTGTGATGCTCTCGGCTCTGCTCACATCCCATCGCATCCCAGGTGAACTTCCCTGGTGGGAAAGAAGAAGAGGAGAAGGGCCCATCACTGTTGCTGGCTGCTTGACTTTATTCTGCTCCAGTTCCAGCCAGCAGAACAAGGTCTGTGGTTCAGCCCTGAGAACTGGGCAGGTTTGGGGGGAAAAATGCTGGAAATGATGGAAAAGAGCATCCCTTCTGGGGCGGTCTCGAGGATAACCCCATACTCACCGCGCCACGCGCTCGCGGGAAGCGTCAGCCTCCAGTGCTTCGAGGAGCAGAGAAGCTGGTTACATTTCCACCAGGCGTATTTATTTTTATTTTTTAAATAGCTGTAAAATGAGTCACCTGGCACTGCAGCAGAACGCAGCCCACCAGCAAGGAGAGCGCCGAGGAACTGCCAGGGAATCTGCTGCCAATAAACCACTCGCGGCTTCAGACAGTCTCTTGTTTTGGGTCTCGCTGGAGCCAGCTGGGAGGCGAGCCTGTGGCCGGTGCCAGCACCGACCCCTTCGCCGGGACCCGCCACGGCCGCGCTCACCGCTCCTGCTGCCAGCCCGTTTTGTCTAATTACACGGGGCTAATGGGGAGAGCACAAAAGCTCGCGGCTCCCCCGGCCCCTGCTCTTCAGGGAGAGCCCGGCCAGGAGGCACCAGGGAACTTGTGCTCCTATAAAAAGAGATACAATTTTTTTTCTTCTTGCGGCAAAGACATCCCTAAATGAGAATCATCTGTGGGTTTCTTCCTGTCCTGGTGCGTAACCCCAAAGCTTTATCCTGTTCCCTTGCTCCCGGGAGGGTGCATTTCCCATGGGGAGCAGGGGCGAGGGGGGCAGCCGGGGCCATGCCCGGCTGGATGCCCCTCTGTCTGGAGCAGCCGGCTCCCCTGGCTCCTGCAGCCTTGGCAGGGGTTAAACAGCCGAAGGAGAGAGAAAAGGGCTCTGGTGCTGCAAACAATAAAAAGTCTTCACATTCCACTGAAGTTTCTTGAGCAACTGGCATTTGCCCATAAATGTACTTAAGCAGAAAATCACCAGAAAAGTGCTATAATCTGACAGATTTTTCACAGGCTTAAATATTCATGAATTAAAAGAATTGGCAGAATTTTCTACATTATTAGCTTTCATCATGGCTACAGGAGCAGTTGGTGCACTGGCTGCTCTTCAAAAACTATTAATCTAGTCTGTCATCACAGCAGCCATTTTTTAATTAGCTACTTTACTGAACGATCTGGTGCAGTAGTGAGACTGGAACATTTAAATGGTATTAAAGTTTTAAAGGTGCCCCTTTCCATTTTTAATCTAAGTTCTGAAACGCCACAATAGGGAAACAAATGTAACGGCGGGTTACTTCATTTCAATGGTTAACTTATTTTATTTTGGAAAAAATCAAGTCTTGGAAAACTGAGCCGCTTCTACCAGGAGAAGAAATTGCAAGAAATAAATTGTTCTTTAAACTGAAGTTCACAACATTCCTGCCCGATGAAATCAAAACAAGATGTTTGTAGCTGAAACACTGCGTGTGTATTGTAGAGGCAGTAACAGGACATGGCACCGCATGCCTCTTGCTGGAGTTTGTTTTCAGTCCCAGGGTACTACAGCACACTCGTGTACATCCTCCTCCCGGCCGTGCAGCACCTGCTGCTGCATCCCTGCCTGGCTCTGCGCGCCTGCCGGGAGCATCTCCTGGGCAGGCGGAGCACGGGGGGGCCCGATGCCACATCGACTCTTGCCACAACGTTAATTTGAGCTTTTTTTTCCTGTGCAGGGGTTGTTAAGCATTTTGCAGTACGTACCCCAAAGCTCTGGCTGGTTTGAAGTGGCTCCTTCCTAAAAAGCAAGGGCTCCGCGGTGAGCACGTGCGGACTGCTCCCGCATCCGTACGGGCTGCTTCTGCATCCACGCGGGCTGCTCCTGCATCCGTGCAGGCTGCTCCTGCATCCGTGCAGGCTGCCGTGGAAGCGCATCTTTGGGCCCAGTGAAGGGGAGCGTGCGCGGGCTGCGAGCTCGGTGCTGCCTTCACCAGGTGTTGGGGCTGCAGCAATGCTGTCGGCGTTAAACCTCTCTGCGACCCGTGGTCCGCCCTGGCCTTGGCTGGTGGGTGAGCTGGATTTATAACTGGCCTTTTATTTTGGATTCACCAGCCCCCGAATCATTGCACGTGTCAGCTCTGGCCTGCTCCTGGGGGAAAGCAAGCTCCGGAGGCGGGGATGGATACCGAAAAGTCCAGCTGGAAACGTCTCCTGCCCAGCGAGGTGTCGCAGGTCCGGGGTTTAGCAAGAGGCGTGCTCTCTGGCTTGGAGGAGGGGACAAACCCCTCTGTCCCCGGCTGTCCCCAGCCCTGTGCTGGGGGAGCACGCAGAGAGGTGCTCTCTGCCCCGGGGGGGGTCAGCCCTGGGCAGCGAGGGGTCGGCTCCAGACCCAGAGCGTGATGATGTATGTGCTAAGTCTGAGCTTTTCTCTACGTAAACTTTATCAACCATGTACTTGGCTCAGCCTGTTTTGAACCCTGCTTTGCTCTCTGTGCCAGAGATGCTGCTCTCCTGGCTTATGATTTGCATGTGAAAACACAGAAAAATTATGTCTTTATGGTGGTTTTGAATGTGCCTTTTTTGGCATCAGTGGCTACGTCTCCGATCTCCGCTGCTCGTTATTGCCAGAGCTTTAATTTTTGCATTATACTGCCAGTGTCCTGCTGACCGGGGAAGGGAACTGCTGTATGTTCAAGATTTTTTTTCCTATTGTCATGTAAAGCAAGAAGGGTAAAGAAATTGGCAGCTAAAAATGCCAGTGCTGCAGCTATAACCTTTCAAAAAGTTGCTCTTTGTAAGTCCTTCTACCATGAGAAGTCATTGTAAAGGAGGTTTTTCTTTTACTTGACTTGATATCGTACTTACTGTTAGAAAGGACCAAGACAGGCACTGGCAGGTTACCAAAGGCTATATATTAATATTGAGTGCTGCGAGAGAAATTCACAAACCACTGCCCGTTTTTGCTCTGTCCACAGCTCCAGCTGAAAAACTGCATGATCGCATTTAGCCTGGAAAACACTGGGGTTTTGGGGATTTTTTTGATTATGTGGAATAGGGAAAGTCTGAAACTCAGAGGGTCGAGGTAGATTTTAATGCTTTCTGAGAAACAATTTTTTTTTTCAAGTGTGAATGTTTGCATGGATGAAGTATTTTGGTAGCGAACGTGATCCCCTGTGAAGCTCAAACTCTGCATGGAGACCCTGATTCTCAGGAAAAGGGTGAAAAAATCCCACTCTACTTCATAGCTTCAAGGGAGGAAGGATGGGGAAACATTCCCAGAAAATCTTTTATTTACAGTGAGTGACTTTTCTTGGAATTCTCTTGGTTTGTGGTTTTATTTTTTCCATCATGAATAAGTTTTCTGCCTGTTGCTGTCTTATAGGTTGGAAAAATAGCTCCCAGCGGAATCCGTGAGGGGTCTTGCAGGCAAAGCCTCATGGAGAGGGTTGAGGATCAGGACGCGGCTCCTGTGGCCGTCCTGCCAGCATGGGGAGGCTCAGCTCTGCCACCCCACACGGAGAGGGAATGGAGTGCATCTCTTGCAACCCCAACCTCTCCAGCATGATTGATTAACACTCAACGTGGCACGTGGCATGAGCCGGAAGGATGCACCTTAAATCAAAGTTACTCCTGTAACGCACATGCTGCTGCTGTCATTTCCATTAAATGCTGGGCGAAGGTTTAGCATGGTGAGATATGGCATATATAACTCTGTAGCTACTTTTCCTCATGCCACTTGCCTCCGGCTGCTCCCACCTCTCGTTACCCCACAGCTGCAGTTGCTTCTGCTCGGGGGCTGCACAGCCCAAAACGCTGCAGTGCCCTCCTGGGAGGTGCCGAGCAGCCCTCGCTCTGGGATGCCCATCCAACCAGCGAGTCAGCGGGTTTAAAATTGCTGGGCTAGAAAACAAAGGGAACAACCTGCTCCTCTTCCCCTGCAGCACTGCTCTTCATGTGCTGCGTGGATTTGAAACGTAACATTAAGGCTGGTGCATTAATGAGCAGACTCTCTCGTTAGTGCGATTGCAGCCATGGCTTGTGTCGCCTGCTCTTGCCTTTTGGGGAGCAGCATTGGGGCTTCACAGATTTGGTGTTTCACAGCAAAGAAATGCAGGTTTGCGGGCTGGGGGCTGGGTATGGGACAGATGTTGGGATGGACATCAGGACGTACATCGGGACGTCCAAATTTATGTCCCAGGCTCTGGCTGTAATTTATCGCACAGTCCTGGGCAGTTGCAGAAACTTCCTCACTCCTCTGCAGCCCCATGAGAATCCAGCCTGCTCATCCTGCAAAACACTGGGAGCAGGGAGGGAGGTGGGGAAGGGCAGGAATCGCTGTGGCAAAGCTAGTCACTCTTACTGTGGTTAATAATTATGACTTCTTTTTTTTTTTTTAACTCTGTTTCATTGTTTTTAATATGTAGTCACTTAAATGAGGCACACACCCTTCTTGGCAATTATTTGTAATTGTTCCCTGTGAGTTCTTGAACAAAACACTCTTTATTAGTACTCAAAGCTTCCAAAAGCATTGCAGATCCGATAGAGATATTTTATTCAGCAGGCTGCACCACATGCTAGCCCATTAATTAAATTTCCTAGATAGGATAATTTATTAGAAGAATTTACTCAATATGTTCTTTAAAATGTAGGGTTGGCCCATGCTTTCTGTTGTGTAATACACAACTCTGCTATTTGCTATTTACTTTTGGGGATAAAAACGAGCCTTTACATTTAAATTCAAATGAACATCTGAACAAAATGACTGGGTTTGTGGTAGATTACCCCACTGAAATCTTATCATCCTGCTGTGGGGTTTTGCATAGTTTGAAGTAGCTGGGAAAGAGGAAAACGCTGCTGAAGTATGTGAAAGCAATGGGGAATGGCGGGAGCATCGGCCGGGGCTGGGCTGGGATTTAGAGGAAAAGCTTCTGCCCGGAATGGAGATGGGAGGGCAGCTCTGCAGCCGGGCTTTGATTTACACAGCGCGCAGTTTCTGTGCTCCAGAGCCCCTCGGTATGCAGTCCTGGATGATACTGTAGGGCCTAAAAGAAACTTGCACATCTATTAAAAAAAGAAAAAAAAAGGGGCTTTATTTTTTTGTGTTTGAACAATGAAGCCATATGTGTTTCTTCTCATTAAACCCAGTTTTTTTTTTAAAGGAACTCCACTGCAGAAACAAGCATGGAAGCTGACATAATTAAAGGCTTCTTTTTCCCCAGCCGTGGTCCTCTGGTCTTTGAAGAGCTCGGGGATCCCTGAGGAATGCTCTGAACTCTGCAATATTTTGATAGCTGCAATAACATAATCAAAAGATGCTTTCATGAAGAGAGCACCTTGTGTGAATTGAGGCCGCCCCCTCTCCCCCCACCGATCGCCAATTTAATGGGGTCCAGAGCTCGAGCGCAGATGGGTAGTTTTATTTTCTGCCTGTGCTTCTCCAGGGAGGCTGCCTCGCGCGATGCTGAAGTGTTTTCTGGAAAGAGCCGGAGCGTTTTCCTGTGCTCTGTGGCCCCTCGCCCTGCGATGCTCAGCTGCCGACCCTGGCTGGGGATGGTGGGGAGAGTGGGGCCTGTGGGGTGGGCGGCTGCAGCCCACCCTCACCAGCTTGGACTCTGCTGCCCTTCAAATTATTGCACACAGCAATTCTCTTCTGCTTGAGAGTCCGCCAGGTTGTTATTCATCCTGAAATCCTCATTAAAACACTTTAATTTCTCCCTTTCGTTAGCTAACCGGCTCATCTGTTTGCATGAATCCTTCTCTCTGTGCCCAAGCCATTGAAATCCTGATTTTTTTCCATGTTGTCTCTGCAAGCTGCAGCCCCATGCGTGTCCGCTCCACCTGAGTTTTGGCAGCAAGGGCTGTTTGGAACGAGGAAATTGGGGCATTTCTTTAATCATTAAGCTGGAATCATTAAGCTTTAATCAGGCCAAATTAGGGTTTTGAATCCCGCCGCCTCGCATCAGTCTCTAATTGTATGAACTCAGTCACTCCTGAAGCAAAGCTGTCCTGGGGCTCTGTCCTCCCGGGTGGAGAGCAGCGGGCACGGTGCCACCGGCGTCCCCCGCGCCAGGACCCCGCAGCTCCGGCGGCAGCGATGCTTTCGAGCCTTCTCGCTGCTACGAGCTTGTCCCTGCCGCAGGTGGGGGCAGCCCTGCGACTGGGCGCGTCCCGGGGCTCGTCCGTGGGGACCCTGCCCGGCCCCACGCCCCCAGAGCATCGTGGCACTACCAGGGTCACTGGTGGGATGGCTGGCCCTGTAGCTACATCCCGACAACCCCGTTACCTTTCCTTCGACCCTGAGGGGGTCGAGACGTTGGGTTTGTCCCCGTAGAAGCTGAGCCCGCTCTTTCCCTTCCCTCTGCTCCACCTCTGCTCATCACCAGTCTTCCTTGGATGCTTCTGCGGCAGCCTTGGCACGAGGGGGAGCGGGGAGCGGTGATGCATGGTGGCATCTGTGCCAGTCGTCTCCGCTCCGACTAGTTCATCACCTCTTGTCTCCCATAAAAGCAGCTATTCACAATATAATGTGAATGAATTCTCATTAAAGCCTGCTAAATTACTCCGAGACAAAGCAAGGCGCCAGCACACGGGCTGCTTTGCCAATTCTTCACTGCGTGTTTAATTTACTACAGAGTCCTTGCCTTCCAGATCTAGGAGGGTGCTGCTCAGCCCCTGGCTGGCACAGCTCGGGGGGGACGGCAGCACCCCCTTGCCCACAGCACCCCGGAGCTGCCCCCCTGGCCGCTGCCCCGCCAGGGCTCAGCTGGGGATGGAGCTGCCTGTGTTAGCTGGGAGTGGGAACCCCAAAACCTCCCCTGCCTTGGGGAGAAAGCAGCCAGGGAAGTCACAGCGCTGTCTGCCTCCTCCCCTTGCCCCACGCTTCGCTTTTGCTTGCATATTGCTGTGGGCAGGACCGTGACCGTGACCCAGTGAGACCCGCGTGAGTCACGGCACCGGTGACTTGCCACCCTGAAGGGCATGTTCTGTGTTGTGCTGCACCGACTAGTGTTACACCATCCAGGCTAAAAGCGAGCAGCGTAATTCTGTTGCAGTAAAAGAGCAGAATTCACATTGCTGATATAATTTCACAGAATTTACCCTTTTTTTTTTAATGTATGTATTTCCCCACGCTTTCTGAATTTCCCGTAGCTCAGCTGACTGTGCTGACTTTCCTCCCACTCACACGTTCATAACAAGACAACGCAAGTGAGAGGAGGACAGGTCGGTTTTGCCCTGATAATGGTTCCCCAGTGCAGCTTATACCACTTGGGGAACAAAATATGGGGTTTTCATAGTTCATAAGTACTTCCTCCAAACCATCTGAATCTCAATTTATCTCAAATCTGGCTTTTCTCTACAGCTGGTCCCCCAGAGGCGACACTTTGGAGACAACTCCTGTAGCTCAGTCACGCACCCGCAATGGCCAACGGCTTTCTGATGGCGGTGGAGGTGGTGAATCTTCTTGTACGGAGCAAGCCCCAGGAAGGGGCTGGGGCCGGCACGGTGGGAGCCTGGCTGGGGCAGGGGATGGGTGTCAGCAGCTTTCGCTGATCGCTGCTGTTTCGGTGTGTGCTTGAAATGTCTCATGCAGCCGTGGCTCTGGCAAGTGGCCTGTGGAAGGGAAACCTGCTTGATGATGTAAAGTGAGATTTTTGGGGTGCATCCAGGCTTTTCAGGGAAAAGACTGATGTAGTCAGCACGAACGAGCGTGTTTCGGCCAGTGCTGGCAGGGGCCGGCAGGGCTCTGCCGGCTGCTGCCTTGGAAATGCCAGAGCCATTGACGCATCTGACAGCTGAAGGTTTTGCTGTGGGTCTGTCTTGTACTTTAAGCCATGACTTTGTGTGATGGTTTTCCCCCTGGTGAGGTTTAAGACTGGTACCCAAAGTGAATGCACTGCCAGCAGCGTTGCATCCCCCAGTCTAAATCCTCGTATCGTGAAGCTGCATGGCCAAAGGTACCCGAATTGAGTCTGCCCAGCACAGGGGACGATGGCAACCGCCTTCGCTCCCATCCCGACTCACCCACCCAGCTATTATGGATTCTCACAGATCACTTGGCATCGGGCCATGGCACGGTATTGCTGGGTTTGCATTATAACCTCTTATTACAAAACCCTCAACGTTTCTCCGGATTGTTTCGCCTGTTATCATTTTTCCCACAATGCGTTTGCATGATCCTCTCTCAGACTTAACCACATGGCAACCACATCACATAATGCAACTTCTGTTCTGAGATTATTCATATTTTTTTTCCCCTATTGTTGCTTTGCCAAGTTTGTCTTCTAATTCTGAGAAGCTGAATTTAAAAGAGCAGTGTCTCCGGTGCAAGGACATGCTTAGGAGGCAGCGTGAGCAAATCAACTCGACAAGTGTGTTCACAGGAGTCAAACGGGGGGGAGCTGTGAAAAAGCAAAACAAAAGCCCCTCCAAATGTCTATTTTTATTTTATTTCATTTTCTGGAATGTCTCATCACATGAAATAACAATGCATCCCGGCAAAGAGACTGCAGACAGGCTCCAGTGAGAGGGCAGCTGAGGAAAAGATTGCTTTATAAGTAGGTTTTTATACACAATCTATCACAAATGCCAGTTCCCAGCAGAATGGGATAAACAACAAAAAAAGGGCTGCGCTATCTGGGATGTGTGTTTGCAGTCATGCTCCTGGAAGGGAGCAGAGCCTGCGGCCGCGGGCACGCTGCCTGTGTCCCTTGCCGACACGGAGGACGGTGTGCCGCAGAGGGGCTGGGGCACAGGCACCGCTCAGGTACCGCTCCGGCTCCAGGTCCTGCTTCCCAGGGAGGATGCGAATGGCTTGGGGCTGGTCCAGGGGGGAAGGAGAGCGAGCGGGGCCTGGGCGACATGACCGATGAGGGATAATGGAAAGAAATGAGGTTGTTTAGTCTGGAAAAGGGAAGGCGGCAGGAGGGGGGAAGCGTTTTCAGGCCCTTCAGCTGCACGGGGGCTGCGGCACAGCGGAAGGGGCTGACGTGGTGCCCGTGCCCTGGGACGTCAGGAGCTGCTGCAGCCGAGCCCTGGCCTTGGCGCTGCAAAACCACCACCGTCCAAGCCCCGTCGGTCTGACGAGCACTGGGACGATGGGGAAGTGCACCAAACCCCCGGTGTTTCTGCCCAGTTTCCCATCTGTGGCAGCCACCAAGGCACTGCCCGCTTCTTGACTTCGTTTCTGATGTAAGTACTCACAAAGGGCAAAAAATAGTGAGGATTTCTGCCCTGCCTCCACTGTAGTTCAATATTTTATCTAAAATTAGCACTTTCTTATTAATTTCCCTGGGAGCAGCCAGCTGATGCGCTGGTGTTACACACGAGTGCCTTTGACGGGCAGGCGTGCGGGATGCAGCCGGGGGCCCTTCAGTGCGGGGGACGGCAGCAACCGGCAACCCCAGGGCGGAGGGGTGGAGGAGACGGCCAGTGTTTTCTGGGAAGGGTGTTTCAATCTGAGGTTTTGCTTAGATTTGATTTATAATAATTGTAAGCATGCATTAGCTGTTGTTAAACGTCCTGGCCTAGGCATCCTCCATGGAGCTGCCACCATCGGAGATACTGGCAGCTGCACCAGGCGTGCACCGGCCACCGAGATGGAGGGGGACCGTTGTTCCTGAAACACCTTCAGACTCAAAGACCCTTTTTGTTCCTGTTGCTTTTACTTTACAGCTGCTGGAAGCTGGCTTTGTTTAGGACCAAGAATTTTCACTTTGCATCATTTTCCTTACAAAACCACCCTACCTTCATTCTTCCTTCATTTCTGCATCTTCTGATTCTTGAGTGACCAGCCGTACTGGCCAGTTTAGCATAAGAAATGAAATCAATTCTCATGCTCATGCTCCAAATGTAAATTCGTTTATTAATAATTTAAATAGATTTATTTATGCAGTTTGATATTTTTCAGGTTCAGGGAAGCAATTCATTTTTCTCGCGTTGATGATCAACAGACACCGTCATTAAGCTCTCCCCCCCCCCCCCCCCCCTCTTTTTCCATCTTATCCTGCTAAACAGATAAAAGATCAGAGCCCGCTGGTCTCAGTAGGCTCCCAGGGAAGCTTTCCATGAGCTAATGTAAGTAAATAATTAATTTGACTTTATCTTCTCTCTACTTTGGACATTTCTTCCCCAGAAAAAGGATGGATTTTCCTTCCAAATGTTTCCAGTCACTGCCATACGAAGAGCTTCTGCCAGATGCATCGAGCCTCCAAGGAGAGCGGCAGCTTCTACAAAACACCACGGCGAGGCTGGGGGAGATCATATGGTAAATGTTGATGTGTTAATGGCAGCCACAACATTGTACTCCTATCCAGATCAGGATAAACGGCAAAGCCGGCTCCATGGGATGTGGTGGAATATTTTAAGCAAGAGTCACGTTTATTTACTTAGAATTAGATGTCCCTGAAATGAAACCCTCCGTCTGAAAACCCACAAGCCCAAGCCCACCTCATGACAGCTTTTTGCACCTGGTTTTCATCTGTATAATGGGTCTGCCCAGCCCTTGGGGTAGGGATACCACAAAACCCTGGGAATGTTTGAAATTTAGATCTGTTTCCTTGTGGTTTGGACCCCTCTGAGATGAATTGAACTTTCTATCAGTCTGGATTTGCTTTTCTTCTTCTGTGAGATGAAGTCCCTCTGCCGAACCCTTCAGACTTGTGTGAGTCTTGCCTGGCTGTATGCTATGTTACAAATCTGAAACGTTATTTCAAAGACTCACCATTTTTTGCCCCAAACTGTCGAGCAAACCTGATCACATCACCATGTGGCCTCAGAGTCAGGAGAAACACTTGGTTTTGCTCGCTGAAGTGCAGGGGATGTGCACGGTGCTGGAGGTTTCCCTTTCATCCCAGACTTGTCAGAGACACAGAAGATGCGAGCTCTGCCGGACCGTGACACCGGCAAAGTGCCGGCTCGGCCGCATGGCCAGCTTCCCTGCCATCCCCCTTCTGCTCGCTTTTGCAAAGCTTTAGCATTTCTCTTTTATCTCACTCTTGCGAGCTTCAAAGACACCGTGAAGCCAAGTTCTACCTTCCTGCAGATGGGGATTAACCAGCTCATGCTTCCCATACTCGTCCTGCAGAACTGGAATTGATTTATTTTGGTTTCAGCAGCAACTACACAGCAGTTCCTGGACGGATGCAAAACCAGGCTTCTCAGAGGCTTTTTAGCATCCTGGCTCGAAGGCCGACGCCACCATCTTCAGCTTTTGATTGCACAAGTTTATGCAAATCAAAGCCCTCTTCCCCGTTTGCCTGCACTGCCTGTTCCCGCAGGCAGGAAGTGGCATGAAGTTTGCAGGAGCCGTTCTGTCGGAAAACTCCCGAAAAGCTCCCCGCGTCGGCCCCGGTGTGCTCCGGCGTGGGTGTGCGACCAAAGCTCCTCAAAGGAGCTGTGCTCCAGTGCTGGCGGTGGGAGCCGGGATCAGGGGAGGTTGCTGGAAGGAGATGAAGGTTATCTGCCTTACGCAAGTGGTCCCACCAGCCTCCTGCTCCGTGAGCTGCCTCCCTCCTGGAGGAGGTCGGTCCTGTCTGGGACGGGGATGAGGAGCTCCCCAGCATCCGTCGCAGGGAGCTGGGAGTGGGGCCAGCGTAGAGGGCAGGGGTGCTCAGAGGGGATGCTGCAGACGCACGCGATGGCACGGTGACAGTTGTCCTGCTGCGGATAAGCAAGAGAAAGCCACAGCTTCACGAGATGACAACACTCGTGTTTCTTGGATCACAAGCCCAATCTGTCAATTAGCAGGCGGAGCATCGACTCCAAACACCATCCCCAGAATAGCAGCAGTGAAGTGTTGAAGCATCTATTAAATTTATTTTAAACCACGCATAGTGAGACACGTGGCTGTTCATGTTATTGCAGCATTGCAGGATGCTTTGCCTGGCTTTCCCCTGGATTATTTTTGGCCCTGTGTACAGTTTTGAATGGAGTGCCCAGTGGTATGGGTCAGGCCAAAAGTGTGTTTTACCACAGCACTTCCTCTGAGAGCAAGAACGGGTGTAAGATACAGGGTACGGCTCCTGGTACATGTCCCGGCTTCTTGTCTCCAAGCTGTCCTCCACTGGATCGCTGACCCGCGATAGCCTCCGATGGGCACATACCCTGGGAGACAGGATGGAGCTGACGGGGGAGCTTTGTGGGCTTCTCGCATGGTGCAACACCCAGCTTTCCCCTGGACAGGGATTTCATTCACTTTTTCCAGAGGATGTGAAAGCACGGGGTGGGTTTTTTGCTAAAGCACCATTTGCTGGGGAGCATCGCCAGGAGCTTTGCAAGCCAGCAAAGCCAGTTCACCAGGAGCTGAAGCCTCACTCCCTTCCTGGTGTTTCAAAGGCTTAGAAGAAGGTTTGCACAGTTTCTGTGTCGCTGGAAAAGTGGGAGCTTGTGCTGGTGCTGCAGTGGGCGCTCAGGGGGGTGTCCTCAGCTGAAGGAGCTGACATGTGTCTCATCCCGGCCGCTGTCGTGCCGTGTGGGTGGAAGGTCCCTCCGGTACATCCTGGTCACTGTCGCCCCTGTTGCTCGTCAGCAACCCTCCCTGAGCATCTCTACGGGACCAGTTTGTTCTTTACATAATTTCAATTATGTTTGATAATTAATTGCCCAACTGCAGGATCTCAAACAATGGACTGAATTGATTGAAAGCATGGTAATTCGTGGGGGGGAGATGCTTTTAAATGTGATTTTGCAGCAGATAATGCTCCTTGTAAAGGATTACATGTGATACTTGGGATGTAAGACACTGTGGTTATGCAGATAGCTTTCCCAGCCAGGCTCTGGGCTGTGTCTCAGACACCTCCGTGTTTACCTGCTGCATTTGCCTCTTGCTTGGATCCTTTCCTGGGGCGCAGAGCACCGGGAGGAGCGCGGTCGGCGTGGGGACAGAGGCGTGGGGCCGGCCGGGGCTTTGCTCAGGGAAGCAGAGATGAGAAGCCATGCACAAGAGGGGATGGGGCAGTGCCCCAGCCAGGGACTCCGTGCGTTGGTTTGCACTTTTTTCAAGGAAAAATTATTTTTTTGGTTGTTCTTAAGGCAGGTGATTCTCATGGGAGGCTGATGTTCGCAGTATATTTCTCTGTTTTTTCCATTTTTGTGGAAAAGGATGGACACTTGTGCTGGTCTGAGCCATCCCGCGCTCACGATGGAGTATTTTCTTGCGAGAAAATAAAATTTGTTTTTAAAAGGATGTGAATAGTTTCTGGAGATGCACCAACAAAGGCTGATAAAGTTTTCAGTACTATTTCTTGTTTTAAAAAGTGCATTTGGAGGAAAAGCAAAGCAGGCTGCGGGTCCCTGCAGGAGAGGGGTGAGGAGAGCCTGCAGAGCCACCGGCAGCAGGGCCGGGGGGTGCCTGGGACCCCCCAAGCTGCCTGGGCTCCCCCTCTCCGCACAGTATGTTAGAAAGCGCCTTTCCTAATTTATTGGTTTTTATTCCTCGCAGGTGGAGAACTGGAGGGCAGAGCTGTGCAGCCTGCCCGTGAGCCTGGCTTCCCAGGAAAGCGGTGGAAGGACATTGATTTATGATCAAAAGGGAAAAAGCAAAGCAGAATAAAAAGAATACTTAAGACTTAAAAACAGGCAAATCTCGTTTCTTCCTGTGTAGGTGTTACCTGAGAATCTTTCATGTTAAACTTAAATGGAATTAAGAATGAGGGGAAAATCACCCTGGGACTCGCGTGATCCTTGTAGCCCTCTATTAAAATTAATCCAGGCATTGATCTGTACAATTTATTAATAGCCTGGCGCGGGGAGAGGAGCCGCTGTGATAAACAGCCGCAGCCCTTGCTCGAGCATCCCGGCTGCAGCAGGTTCCTCGTGTTGTTGTCACCTCGACGCCCGGTGATTTTATAATTGGTCTGAGTCGTTACCGTCCAAACCCCGCAGAACCAATTAGCCATTGTCCTCCCTGACCTGGGCTTTCTGTGGCGGGAGTGGAACTAAAGACTTAAAACGAAAAACGAAGAGCAAAGACCTAAATCTTTTTGGCTGCCTGATTAATAATCCTGTCAGGCCTATCACAGGCACTAAACAGTAATGCTGGTTGCAGCTGAATTTTTTATACTTTCTATTAATCTTTAATGATAGCTTGGTCACCTAGTCTCTTTTATCTTGTCAGATAAATGTATGGTTAACAGGATAATGAGATTTCTAAGGCTCTGTTCTAGCTTACAGCCATGCAGTGCATGGGGTGACCCCTGCCCCTGCCGGGGAGCGGAGCGGAGGTGATGGTAATTGCTGGATGTGCTGTGAATGTATTGGAAGCTGATGGATGGTTTAAACTTTGATTTGAGGTCAGGAGGTCCCTTGGCTCTGGAAGGCAACTGTGGTTTTATTACTTGCAGGATCTGATGGGGATGTAATTAGATTTAGCTATTGCTTTATTAATAAGTAATTGTTCCTACTATTGCTTTGGGTTAGCAAATATATTCCGCTGATAATTTAGGGCGTTGATACGGCTTTATTTATTAATAAATGGGAATGTATATTTTTGCCTGCAGCAAAGACTAGCGCAGAACTCTGTCTGGCCACTTCTCCCGGAGTGAAGGATTTGTTCTTTATTAATTCAATAATTAACCTAATTCTGGGAACTCGGCTCTGCCACAGAAAGTGCATGTGTGCCGGCTGCGACGCCAGCCATTGTGTGGCCGTGCGTTTCACGCAGCACGTGGGGCGCGGGCAGGATAGCACCCAGGGACGGGGACCTCGAGGGAGGCTGAGATCCCCGTGGGTGCTCGGCGCTGCGCCCGAGCTCTCCCCCGGCTCGAGACCCCCCTCCCCGCCATGTGGCCACCAGCCCCTGTTTCACCCCAGCCCCTCGGGGCACTCGCGGGGCTGCCGGGAGAGACCCCGGGGGCCGAGGGCAGGTGGATTTGCCAGGGAGGGCCGATGCAAGCATCGTTGCGAGCATCTGAGTTTGCTCGTGGAGTCGGCTCTGGGCCATCGGAGCCCTCCGGACCCCTCGCTTCCCCCACCTGTGTGCTGAGGGTGCTCTCCCCCACCACCTAACCCCTCCCCGTCACCCCTGAGGTGCCACCGCAGGAAGGGACCCCCGAGTCCCCTCCACCTCCCCAGGCATCCGCAGTGTCAGCCAGCGGCTGCTCGGCGCCCCTCGGTTTGCAGCCCGTGCCAGGAGATGCATTGGGCTGGTTCTTGCCGGGTGCCTTTTCCTTCCCCTTTTACATATTCTTTTATTTTCCCAAAAGCGCTAGGACAGTGAGGTGTTTGTGGCGGTACCAGCAAGGTGCTGAGCACCTCACGCAGCCCGATTTCCAAAGGCCTGCGGGTATTCAGTGGGAGCATGCTGGAGCTGAGTGCTCCCTGCACGCAACTGGAGCAGGGCACCCATATTTTGGTAGCAGGATGGCTTTTTGTTGCTTTGCCGCTCAAAGGAAGCTCCTTGCATTAATTATGTTACCATGTAGAAAGCTCTGGCCTGTCATATACTTTTTTTTTTTTAAGCTCTGTTTTTCATAAAGTGGTCCTAAAATGACACGGAAAGCAGCTGCTTAAGCAATTGTGCCAATTAATGGGTCTCTGAAATTAAAACGCCTACACAGTCTAGATGAGATTTCTCCAGGAGGGAATTCAGCAATTGTCTTCATGATAATCAGGCTTGACTTGTCTTAGCACACATTAATAAAAAAGCAAATGCATTCAAAGAGATGCCCTTTAGTGGAGAATATCCACAATATAGTAATGAGTCTCCAAAAAAAAAAAAAGCGGGGCGGGGGGGGGGGGGGGGGGGGGATGCTGAGCTGGCTCCAGCCTTTCCTTGGGGGAGGGAGACTTGTAATTCATGTCATGGACTTGCTGGATTCTCTTGCTGCAGCTGGTGAATGTAAATCTCCACTTGCTGCCGAAGCAGAGCAGTGGCATCAGCTAAATGGAAGGGTCAATGCGGTCTTTGAACCGAAGCCGGGCGCACCAGGGGCTGTGGACACTCCCTGGCCCACGAGGGACGGGGATGGGGGCTCAGCTGGGGGCTGCGGGGAGCAGCACAGATGCCAAATTTGTTATTTCCCCCCTCCCCGTAATGAAGTCATCCAGCACTCCATCCTGCCCTCGCCCCACCATAAGTGACAGTGAGGGGTCAGGGCAGGCACATCTCACGGGAGCTGCTGCTTGCGTCCCGCAGCAGATTGCCCTGGGGTTTCTCCACCCCAGCTGGGTGGGACAGAGGGACAGGAGGACAGAGGGACGGGGTCCGGCAGCGGCAGTGCTGCCGGCCATGCAGCGGGGCTGGGTGGGCTCCTCTGCCCTGAGCAGGCTGGGCACCGTGTCCCTTCTGCGGCCACCCCGGGCAGCCGGGGCTGTTTCCAGTGGGATCTGCGGGGCAGGTGGCACCTGACCTTGTTTGCGGCGATGGAAGGAGAGTGCCCGGCATCGGGAGCAAGAGGTGCTGCGCGGTGCTGGCCGCGCTGCCGCAGCGGCTGGCGCACATCTGGCTGGTGGCGGGCTTGCCATGCACCGTGGGCAGCGTTGCAGGCGATGGGGACGGGCAGACTGGACCATGGGATGCGCGGCACGTGCCAGGCAGCAGATCGTGCTGCGGCAAGCTGCCCTGCCGCCGCCTCGTCCTCCCCTCCAGCCCTTTGGCTCCAGCTCTTCATTCCCGGCTTGGCAAGGTCAAGGCTGCTGTCAGCATCCCAGGCACAGCCCGGCAGCCACCGGCTTGAAGTCCAGCCGCCTGCGCTGGCGTCTTCTGCAACAGGGCCCCGTGGCGGGGTTTGTAGTTCAAGTGTAGATTTGCAGCTGACTGACAAGGGGTTTTGCTTCATCTGTAGAAGCTGAACATCACAGCCACCATCTGTGTGCTCCAGGGTTATCTGGCATGTCCCTTGCCAGCTCGCCGCCGAAGGAGCTCACGGCTCAGCCCCAGAAACCTCACAGCAGGGCAGGGCGTGATGGAGAATAGGTGTCTGTGGAGCAAGAGCTCTCCACCCTGTTGGGCTCCTCTTGACTTTGTTTTTGGCTGAAGACAGGAGAAAAAAGAAACACGGATTCAGCCAGGTTTGCTTGTGCTCTGAAGAGAACAGCAGGACAGCCATGAGGAACTCGCAGGACTCCGGAGTTCTTTGGTGTCTGTTCCTGCAGAGCACGTTGGTGATGCTTGCTGTGTTTTAGGAGGAAGTCAGCGATGGTGGTAGGCAGGGGCAGGTGCGTGGTACTGGCTGACGTGGAGCATGGCTTGCACCCACGGGCTCGTTCAGGAGCCGCACGGGCAACCAAAATCCCCTGGGAGCTGTTGGCCTGACAGCACGATTCCTACATGTGGTGGATGGCCGGCTTGCCTGGAGCCTGGAAGAGTCGGGTCCCTCCTTGGCTCTGCTCAGCTGCATCCCTTCAGAGGCTAAAAGCACCCCCAAAAGAGGAAGGATCCCATTGCTGTGCCCTGCGCACTCGTACCGGGGGCTGAATTCATGGCAGGTGGTTTTGCCGTTACCATTAATGTCAGGTGTGAGAAGGGAAACGTTGCGAGTAGCGCGAGATGTTCATTTTCCAATTTAACAGCAATAATAAACTCTGTTATTGCAGCAGCGTTTCCAGCGCTGTCCCAAGAGTGTGTGCGATGGCTGTGATAGTCCCGGGCTTTTTGCAGCAGAAAATGCCTTCCCAGCGAGGTGCTGGTGCTAACAGCACCGAGCCAAGCGCGTTGCATGGGCCGGCCGGGGTGGGAGATGAGGCTGCGTTGCTGCTGCTGCTGCTCCTCCAGTCCCAGCTCCCCAGCTGCCGCCCCCGCGCGTCGGGGTATTTGAGCGGGTCGTGGTGGAGGCACAGGCTCAGCCTGGACCAGAAACGTGGGAAACGGACACCGAAGGAGTTTGTGTTCCCCATTCACAGCTATGCACCAGGTGGCAAAGAACCAGCAGTTTATGCAAAGGAGAGAAGCAGCTCGGAGGCAGCGGATGAGCAGTAGCAGCACTGCAGCCGGGAGGCATGCCCCTAGCAGGGGCTGTGCGCGGCCTCGTCCTCAGGGAACGGCCATCAGTTTGCTCCCCGCCGCACGGAGCAGCCGCGCTGGAGCGAGGGCGGTGGGGGCTGGGCCCGTCACGGGCACCGGAGCCGAGCATCCACGCAGGAGGCCGGGGCGGGCGGGTTTCAGGGGGTTTCTTCCACTTCAGCCCTTTGCCGTTGCGCTTAGGGCAGGGCGGTCAGGAGGGCGGGCTGGCTGGACCCCAGAAGCAGGGACGCGCACCCCCATCTCACGACGTCCAAAGGGGTGTGACGTGAAGCTGCTTCTGCACTTCACCGCAGGTCTGGCCCGGAGGGAAGGATCTGATCTCGCACCAGAACACGATGAATTCCCCATGTCCCTCCCCAGCGCATCGCCATGCTATTTCTGGAAACAGGGAGTTGCATTAGCATTAAGTGGCCGCGCTGTTTTTCTCCAATGTAGACAAGGTTTAGAAGCGGAAGTTAAATCATTCAGCTCTATCCTGTGATGCTGAATCAGGTTGTTCTGCGTAAGAGCATCATCTGAATGAAAAGGCAAACTCTGGGCATCCACGCAGGGATGCCCCGTGCCCACAGCATGGCGTCCTGGCCATGTCCCAGCAGGGACCATCACTGGGGAGAACCTGTGGGTGCTGCAGCCGCGTGTGCACGGTGCATACGTGTGCACGCCTGCAGGTACGTGTGTGCTGCAGCCTGAGGAATGTGCACAATTATCCCTGTGTTAGGCACCTCGTTTCCTTCCCCTCTTAATTAACTGCTCTGGTGGTGGAGCTCTGTTTATGTTTGGTGGCTGCAGCCTTCTGACAGTTTGTCTGGAAAAGTCTCCCCGCCTCGTTATTTTCATTTCAAAAATTTAAAAGGCTTTAAAAACAAAAGTATTTAGAGCAAACACGATCTTTTTGTATGCAAAATTGATGAAAGAAAAAGACTTACAGCTCTACAGTCCGCTGCTGCTGCTTATATATGAAAGCAAAGCCTTGAGTTCCCACAAAACTAATTAGAGGGGGACCGGCACGAGCGGCTGCTGGGCTGGAGCCCGTGCCAGGGTCCCTTTGGCCGTGCTCTGGCTGTCCCATCCCTTGCTGTCCCCCGGGGCCATCCCCAGCCCCTCCTGCTGCACCTGCCCTCAGCCCAGCCCGCAGCCCCTCGGGCACCCACGGGGTGGGCAGGGGCTGCCGGCTCGGCCCAGGAGGGCAGGGGATCCTGCAAAACACTTTTTTTTTTTTTAATCTTCGATAGTGTTTTGGCTTTTCAGATCCATCCTGGTTTGAGCAAATATTTTGATTGCAACTAAGTGAGAACATAACAAATGCTGTTTAGACAAAAGCAACACATTTGCTATTAGTTTTAGACAATTTGTCCTAATATTGTTTTGAATCATGCATTTATTCCCCCATAAAGATTTGATTACTTTGCTTGTTTCATTAATCTTTATTTGTTTAATCATCTGCTAAATCTGTTTAATCATTGGTTTAAGTGGAAAGATTACATGAAGATATTTAATGCTTAGTGCCAGAGCTGCCCTGACATCTAATCCAGCGCTCTCTTGTATCGCTTTTTATTGCCCTAGGTCCTTGTTTTGTGCAGCAAGCACCTGGGCTCCCACCCGCTGGGATTTTCCCGAGTTGTCCGGCATTTCCCAGCCCTCCGCCAGCGGTGGGTGGCAAAATCAAAGAAGAAAACCCTTGCAGCCTGCCTCTCTGCTGTAATGCAAATGTTTACAGGGTACCAGGGATGATGTGCTGGATGAGGCTTGCCTGGGTGGGGCGGGAGCCGGGAAGGAGGGTCCCCATCCTGGAGCATCCGTGTTTCTGCCACAGGATTTTGTGACATAAAGTTAATTGCCCTGGGAGGCAGTGGTGCAGCTGGAGATGGGTGCCAGCATCTTTTTTTACAGACAGTGTCAGGGGACTTTGGAGACCTTAAGCTTTGGGGGCAGAAACGGGTAATTGTGGCTGCAGCAGCACCTGCAGGTTAAAGCTACCTTTAAGCCTGAAAAAAGGAATATGTCTTGAGGCAATTTAGCAAGGACACTCAATGCAGTAGTTTAATAATGATTTTCTTTCTTCCCTGGCTTCTCCCCACTCTCAGACAGCTCGCCAGCCCTGCTCTGCCGACGCCGGCTGTCCGTCCTGCTCCTCTCTGCCCCCGGCCACGGGAAGGGATTAATATTTCATGCGACGGCCGTGTTTTCACTCGCAGAGGCTGGGTAGGAAACATGCAATATTTCACCAGCTCTCGTGTTTGTCTGCTCCTGTAATCAGCGGCCTCAATCACGGGTGCGATATTTTATGAATTAATAAAAAAAAGATCATGGACGGTCCGGCGGGACTCGGGGAGAAACACGCACGGCAGAATTTCAATGAGCACGGTGGGGAATTTCAGCTCCCGCTCCCCCCTGATGGCTTGCTGGGGGGGGGGGGGAATTTTTTACCCTTTTCCCCCTTTTTTTTCTCCAGCATCCCCATGGGGGTGTGCGGTCCAGCCTCCCCCGGGCAGGGAGGTGCCGGCCACCCACCGGCCAGGGCTGCACCCGCGCCGGCACTAATTGCACCGACCATCCGGCAATTTGTGGCATGCACCCGGCGCTGGCGGATCTTTTATGGCAGATCTTGTACTCATTACTGAATAATTCATCGTTGCATTAATGTCTTCAGATCCCATCGCGCTCCCGCTCTCTCCTCCTCTCGCTGCTCCGCTCTGCCCACTTGGGAAAACTTTATTATGCCTTGCTCTGACGACAGAGTATACAGATAAAAGATAATTGCTTGGCTTGACTCCCCCATTGATATGAAAATAAGATTTAAATTATTCACTTCAGTTTAAAGGTTAGTTGAAGGTTATTACAGGGGATAAAAAAATCACTCTTCATAACATTTCTGTTGGAGATGAGACAGGTTTGAAAGGCCTAATTTGCACGGCAGGCCGAGGCGGCTTGTTGTGAATAAACCGAGAGACCCTCAAGAGATTTTAATCGCCAAGAAGTCAATTATTTATAAGCAAATTACGCTTAGCTGCTCGGATATATACAACACAGTTAGTCATGAATAGGGACAAGATGGAACCCATATAACTTAATATACCTCCCATTGTACAATAGTGAAATCTTTACCCGGCGCTTTCCTGCCTCTAATCCCGGCTGGAATTTAATGAGTGGCTGAATTTCAGAGGGGGGGCCTGATCCTGGCTCCCTTGGACTCCTGTTTATTTTATTCTTCCCCTTCGGTCTCTCGGCTTCCAGCCTCCGTCTCCAGCTCCCTTTTGTGTTGCCGCCTTGTAAATGGAATTAAAGGATTGTAAATTTTCCTGCCGAGCAATAGGTCTTGAAAGCGGGACGTCACTTTGCCGAGCGATCGGCTTTATCCAAGCTTTCACTTAATGCTCTTTTATGTAGGAAACTATTTTAGCGTCTGGTGCTGGGAGAGTGGCAAATCTCCTGTACAGAGTTAATAATTAATGCTGTGGCGGCTTCTGGAAGCGGGGCTGTATTTCAGCAGTGGGCTCGCCCTGACCGCAGCGCTCTCTATTAATCATCTGCAGTCGCTGCTATGCAAATAAATAGCTATGGAAAACCGAAATCCTTGCCCACTGTGCAACGGGATCCCAAGCCTCTGCATATATAATAGGGCTGCATAAATCACTATTTCTGTATGACTATATATGTGTAAAGTATACATGTAATAGAGAGATTATGTATTCAGGCTTCAAACGTAGGTGCATTAAAAAGACATCTACATCTTCCAGTTGGATGCCTGCATTAATACAGGGAAATGCAAATGCCTTTCTCCGCCCTGGGGTGAGCATCGCTCTGGAGAAGAGCACAGGGCTGGCAGCTCCTTCCCCCCAGCTCCATCGCACTCGACAACCTGCTTTGCTGGAGCTTGCAATGCAGACGCCAAGCATCGCCGCTCAGTCGCTCGCGTGGCAGCCCCCCCACCCGGGACCTCTTACCCCGAGGACCGGGGCTCCCAAAGGCTCTCGGTCAGCGCGAGCCGCGCTGGGGCTGACGGCACGGTTCACCGCCAGACCCTGCTTTGTGTGTATTATTGCCGTGCCGAAGTCGGACGGTGCAGGCTGAGCATTTGCCTTGGGCTGAAATTATTTGAGTTTTGGGGGAGCTCCAGCTGAAATAATATATCCATTTCCTGGAGTGTGTTTAGAGGAAAAAAAGCCTTCGCTTTGCCTCTGCATGCTGCCGGCAGTGGTTTGTGATTGCTCCAGAGAGCCACTCCAGACCTGAAAGTTGTCAGGACAGGCTCCTCTAAGGAATGTGCCGTGCTGGCTTCGCTGAGAAGCAGCCACGTCTGGCTGAATTAGGAGCCTTTGGGAAATCTCCGTACGGAAAACCCTCCCTATAGGGCAGCAGCTCCCGTCCCAGGGGGTTCCCATCATCCTGGGTCTCTCCCACCTCCACAGCCCCAGGGCATTGACAGTACCTGTGCCCCTTTAGATGGGCAAGACCTCAATGTGCTCTGAGGACTATTGTTAAAAAACTAAAATAAAATAATTCTGGTTAAGAAGAGATCAATTCTAAAAATAATTAAAGCCACCACCACGCAGATGTTGTGTTCTTGCGTCCCTGTTGGAGATCACCACTTCGATGGGGAGGTTACAACAGCTTTTGGAAAAGGATGAAATTATGCCCAAGTACAACTACATTTGAAAAGCAACGTGGCTGCGTTGCTCCACGGCAGCTTTGCGAGCTGCACTTTCTTCACCTGTGCAGTGCAAACTTCATTTTAGGATTTGAGATTTTTTTATCACAGTTTTTTATGTAATTACACTGTAAAATAGTTGCCAGTCCGCTTTAGTTGTGTTAATGCTTGACTAGACTATTCTGCTTGGGTTTTTTTGGTTTTTTTTGAGAATGCCACTGGTTTTCAGTGAAATTGCCAAGTTTTGGCAATGGAGAAGGGTATAGGCAACAAGCCATGCAGTCCTCATTGGACCTAGAAGATATTTTGCTTTTTAAAACTAGATTTCTCACACACATCCTTTGGCGCAGATTCCTATTGGTACAGATTCCTGCATGTTGCATGTTAAAAACACAGGCCCAACATTTTCCAGGGGGACATGAGATGGCAGAAGTGTTGAAACAAAGCAATCCTCCACCCCAAAGCTGGACCGTCCAAACACCAGCACTACTGCTCACCCTCCTTTTGCAAGGGCGGCCGAGGGTGGGCAGGGGGGGTGATGGGGACGGGGACGGGGACGGGGTGATGGCAGCACAGCCCTCGGGTTGGCGGGAGATCCCAGGGAGCACCATCCCCCCGTACGGGCCACCCCCTCGCCCTCACCGCTCCGTGCCCAGCCGGGGGGTGATTGCCCCCCATGCAGCACCGGCGGGGCTGTCGCTGCAGAAGTGCTGCTAATCAGGCGTCTTCCTCTGCAGTGCGATCAGAAAGCCTGCGAGCTGTCAGCCGGCGTTATTTATGCGTGTATATTTTGTTTGAAATGAGATGTAAGCAAAGCCCATGTGTGCCTCCAATCTCCTTTGTAGCAGAAAAAAAGGAAAGAGCGAAGAATATGTTTGCAATCATGTCTGGCCCTTGATTTGTAGCTTTGCTCAGTGTTGATCCAGGGTCTGGAGCGTACCTGCCTCTGTAGGAAAGCGGGAGCTGAGCTATTTCTGTATGCACAGAGGTGTCGTGTTCGAGTTAAACCCTTTTACCTTTTATTTAAAATTCACAGAGGCTTGACAGGTAATCTCAGGAGCTGGATCATTATGGCAGCCAAAGCTAACCTGTAGCAAACGATGCCTTGTAAATCCCCTGGCTAAAGTAACGGGCTTTATTCTGCCTCCCTTTTCTTTTCACAATTAGTGCTCCAGACCCCAGGGTGACAACCCTCGCTCAGCAGTGGGAGGAGGACGGAGCCCTGCAAAAGCACGGGGCGTTGCTTGTGCCTTGGGTGGGGAGCGAGACCGGCATGTCGTCCCCCAGGGCTTTGGGCAAGAGGTGGATGAGGAAACCATCGCCCACCGGTGCCGTGGGGCCATCCCGGGGTGCCGGCAGGGGGGACGTGGGGTCTGGGCTGCGTTTCCCCCAAGCACAGCCCTTGGTGGCAGGAAAGTGCTGGGCGATGCGCTGGCAGCCCCTCTCAGCCGTTGGGCACAGGTATCGGGGGCTCCCCGTTCCCCAGGCTCTGCCCTGCACTTGGGGTTCAGCCCCCGCATCCCATGTGGAGACCATGGAAAGCTGGGAACTGCTTTCCAGGACACCCCAGCTGGGTGCTGCGCCGGTCCAGAGCAGCCGTCGGTGCTCCTGGGTCCAGCCTGTGCCACAACATCTGCAAATCTTACTGATGCATTGGGAGGGAGAGGATGCAAACCCCTGTGTAAGGCCTGAATTAATACAAATATTCCCCAAGTCAGAGTCCCACCGAGCACGCCAGCCTTCAGCGAGTTTCATACAGAATCCTGCCGAGGTGAATAAACAGGCTGCAAATTACCTTTACTAATACCCATAATAATAATAATAATAATAATAATAATAATAATAATAATAATAATAAACAACAATGCCTGGCTTCCCTGCAGCCCCAGCCCTGTCTCTGCGGCAGTGGAAGCCGGGTCCCAGCGCGGGGGCTGCTGCTGGCTCTGCCGGAGCGGTGGAGGCTGCGGTCTGCGTTTTTGCCCAGCCATTGCACAGTGCCTGGGCGGGGAGAGATTAGTGAACTAATTGGGTGGAATTGGTGGAGCTGGAATACATATTGATGGGGTTGTCAGGATGATTATATTGCTGAGGGCATGTACAGCTGGGGAGGGAGCGCTTTGATCTCACAGAAACCATGTTGCCGTCTCCTGTTCTCATTATCGGAGGTGCCTTGGGAGCCTCTTTTAAAGTACCCCGAGACGCCCGCCCCCGGGACCTGGGAGGTGAAGGCGGCTGCTGGGGCAGGAAGGCTGCGGTGTGAACCGGCGCAGGCGGCACAAGCGGCATCGCCGGACCCTGCTCCGGCAGCGGTGCAACCAACGCCGGCCAGGAACGGGTGACACTCGGCATCCCGTGCCTGCGCCTGCCCGCCGCTGCCAGGGACGTCCCGTTATCCACGGGGAATTGCTCTGCCTATTACCTGGGGAAACTCCGATAGTAACTGGCCTCGCTTCAGAGGCAGAGCGTGCTTTCCTTACTGCACCGTAACCTTCGGCACCGGGTATCAGCTTTCCTGGTGTTAAGTGCCCGTGAAATGAAATACTCATCAGGGGAAAAATTGCTTGGGAGAGTTAAATTGGAGTGCTCCACATGAGGCAGCATCTCTGGGCGTTTCTGGGGGAGGAGGAGGTGCCAGCAGCGCTTTTCCCCACCCAAAACCCCGCTGCCTTTGGGGAGCCTGGAGCAGAAAATACTGCCCAGCTTTTTAGCAGCTAGCGATGAGGCTGGGCCCCTCGTGCACTCCCACGTTAGCCTTCCCTCCATGTTCAGAGGTATAAAAATTCCTCTTAAATCATTCAGTGGTTCTCTAATGTATTCACAATGTGGACTATAGAACAAGATCTGAAACACTCTTTTTTCCAGTAAGACTATTAAATGGTGACACTTTGACACCAGCAAGAAGTATATGAGATTAAAAAGTAAAAACTGCATAGAAATCTAAGTGCCTTCACATACTGTTAGAATAAAAATTGCTGTTAGGAGCATTAAAATAGAGTACTTGTCAGGAGCGATGGATTCCAGCGACATGCCTGCTGGTTTCTGTGGCATCAATGCATGTGGTTTCCTCTTAGGTAAATTACAGAGCATTTAGAGGAGGCAGAGGATGCACTCGCAAGGCGTCAAGGTAGAGGACAAAGGTGCAGAGGGAGGGATGGGTGGCACGGTCCCAGGCCAGAGCTGAGGCGCAGCCTCTCCTCCTGGGCGATTTGGCTGGTGAGGGACTCGTGGCGTCCTGGGGAGGCCGTTTCATCTGCCCGTGACATTTGAAATCCCCTGGAGGCAGCTGGTGGATGAAAGCAGGAGATGAAGGAGCCGGCTTTTCTTGGCACGATTAATCATTTATTAGCTAATCAAGAACGCTCACAGGAGATGAGGAGAGCAAGAGAAGCTCGTTTCTAATAGGAATTAGTTAGCTTAGGGTTATTTTTTCCCTTTACTCTGATTTCCCAAGGAAATGATGCTTGTGGAGGTCTGCTTTTCCAGCAGTCATCCCTCCCCACTTCCCAGCACCCCGGGACCCCCTTGCAGGCCGGCCGACTGGGGCAGGTCTCTGACCCAGAAAACCACTCAGTGTCTGAAATAATGCGGCAGAGAGCAGTGAGGAAGCAGAGCAGGGGGTACTGGCCTACTTCAGATGAGATTCTGCTATTGCTAGCATGGGGATCCTGCCCCACTGGGAGGCACGAAGGAGCCGCTGCATCCGCGGCAGGAAGCCCTGGGGACCCCCGGCTCTCCCCACAAATGCAGCGTGGTGCACGGGTGCTGTGATGAGCTGACCCCAAAGGCTGCTGGCTATGGGAAAGTTGTTCTGGCACCGTTGCCGGCAACAGGGCACGTGCCAAACTGGATTGGCTCCTGCTTGGTTATGATACCATTCTGCCCAACAGGAATCTCTTTGAATTGCAGCTGGCGGGGCAGGAGCTTGCAGCACGGGGAAGAGCGATCGCACCGTCAGCCCTGTCAGGGAGAAGCACATTTACAAGCCAAGGCAAATCTGCAGCTGTTGATGCTGCTGAGCGGCATACACGCTAACACGGCTGTACATGGGTTTTGTGCTGGCGCAGGTTAGCAGGGCCATGTCCTGCGGCGCAGCCGGCAGCGCGGAGATGTGCGTGGAGCTGCTCCGAGGGCAGGCGGCATCACTGCGTGTAACGCCTCCATGTCCTCGCAGGCTCCTGCCGGGCACAGCGCTCCCCATCTGATGTACGCAGCAAAAGGAGACCGGGAGTGGATATGGAGATCGTCCTGGTCACCCACCCTTGTCATCTTTGGGAAAGCACAACTCGGAGGGCTGCTGGCACGGGAAGCCATCAGCGCTCCGCACCTTCCTGCCAAGGTCAAGCCTAGGGCTCCGGCAGTCAGATTGGACGGCACGCTCCCATCTGGGATTCTTCGCCACTGTGTCAGCATCATTTCTTCATGCCCTACAGACAAACATGTCATGGCCTGGAAGAGACAGGGAGAAATGGGAGAGGTTTGTCGTCGTCAGGAGCCGAGGAGCCCGAGCGGGCAGGGGCAGGAGGAACTGAGTGTCTGCGAGGAGCTGGAGGACCAGGAGAAGTCTGGCGGGGGGAAGCAGCCGGCCCCAGCCCTGGCTGCAGCCCAGCCCGTGCATGGGAAGGCGGGCAGATCCAGACCCGCTTGCCTTACTGCCATGTGCGTCCCTCCAGCATCTCTGGCCTGGCATGGAGGGAGGGATGGGAGTGAGAGGGGAGCTCAGGGCTGGGCCAAGTCCCGGGGATGAGATGCTGCTAGCAGAAGCTGGGGAAGGCAGGGGCAGGATCCGTGCCTGCTCTGGAGTGGGGGGCTGCCCTGAGGTCTGCACCAGCCCTCGGTGCCCGAGCAGACCTTCCGAGTTGTGGGAAAACACTCTCCTGAGTTGTGGTTCTCCAGAAAGATCCCTGGAAGCATCTGGAAAGGCGTCGTGGTCATCAAACCCGGAGCCGTGCACAAGGCTCTGCAGTGTTGCAGGGCATCAGCCTCTGCCCTGGCGTCCAAGGGCTGCGTCTGGCCACCGCTGCCTCGGTCCCTCTCATGGGAGCAGCAAAATAATTAGTGGCTTTTGTTAAACCTCCAGCTCCTGGAATTCTGTTAGGTGAAAATCTCCGCTTCCTTAGAAGAGAGTCAGATTTCAACCTTCATGGCTTGAAAATATGAATGCTAGTCTCTCAAACTAAATAAAAATAAGACAAAATATATTACATTTAAAAATCTTGTGACATTTTGGGGACTGACTCATGATTTTTGAATGTTTGGAACCAGTAACGCTGCAATCAATTTTGCTGCTTCCTTGGATGATTGCTTTCAGAGAGGTTTTAATTCGACTATAAATACTTCAGCTTTACAACAGCAGTCTCGGTCAGATATGCAATAATACCCAGTTCTGCATTTCAGGTAAGGCTTTAAACTAAATTAAATCTCCTCAGTATAGCTAATCAGAGATTAGCTTTGATCACAGTTTGTTAGCCCAGGCCAATCCTATTCAAATCCTCTGGCAGACCTAATATCAAGAGTGCTTTGTCCTGTGCTTATAACGTGAAGCCCCATCCCCAGGGCAAGGCAGAGGAGCTTTTTTCTCTTCTACTTTTAGATATTTCTCTACATGCAGTGAAACGTCCCTCTGGTGCAGCTGATGTCTCCTGCTGCCCTGGGATGGTTGCTGGTGGATGCCCTGTGCTTGCGGCTGGCCAGGTGGGCGCTGGCTTTAGGTCCGACCTCTGCCAGCTCCCAGCCTTTCCTCTGGGCTTTCCTCCCTTCCGCCTGCATCTGACGGGAGGGTGAAGATCCGTACTGGAAATGGGAAGAGGTAGTAGAAACAGGAGCTGGGGCGTTTTGCTAGACCTTGGCTATAGAGTACGAAGAGTGACAACCACGTCAAGATCCTCAAGTTCAAATTTAGTAATTGCTATGTGCTGCTTTCTACTTTATTAAGTATATTTTAAACCAGTGGAAATGGTGTCTTTCTCTTCCAGCGTGAGGCGTGCAACAGCAGACTGAAATCAGGTAGGCTATTGGTGCAACAGAGGTTACTTTCCAACAGCTCCCCGAGATGACGGGGGTCCACAGAGGTTGCGCTGCCTGCTCCGTGCAGCACATGTCTGCAGTTGCATGCATGGACATGCGTGTGCACGTGTGTCTGCTAACTGTGTGGTGCCCTGTCCTGCACCTCTATGCAGTGTGAGCGTTGCCGTGTCCTCTGCCAGCCGGAGCAGAGCCAAGGACAGCAGCCGGGCTCATTTTGCTGAGACGTGGCTGCAGAGGATGCAGCGTTGCACTGAGCTCTTCTTCTCCTGCACCCGGCGCACGGCACTTGTTGTCCTTCTGTAAAGAGATGAACCAACCCTTCCTCCTGGTTAGAAATGTCCTCCATTGTTGTTGTTCCTCTGTATTATTTATAGCCCAGTAAGTGTCTGAGATCACAAACGCTGATATTGAGCTTAGCTACCCAGCAGTATTCTTGTTTGAAACAATACAGTTTGACTGTTGCTATCGATTTTAGGGGGTTGCGCGATGGGTAAGTGTTCCTTTGAGCCAACTGGTATATTAAGCAATCATTTCTATAGCAGATGACATAACTCCCCCGGCATCAGTTTGCCCTAATGGGCCTGGTATTACTCATGTGCTAATTGATTGGGCATGAAGAGGAGAAAAGCTAAATTCACTTGCGAGGTGATTTTTATGGCCAGGCTCATAACAGCGGTAATTTGCTGAAAACGTTCAGTCCCTCTCCGGTTATGCACCATCATCTGTGTTCCTGCACTCCATCTCCATGCCGTGCTTCGATCAGCAAACCGGGCTCCGTTTGGGGCATCCGAGGTAAAGACCCCAAGGAGTCACCGTGACAGAGTATTTCTTCCTTCTCTGCATTGTGCTAAGGCGAACATGGAGATCAGGGGCAGCATGGAGAGACCTGCTGCTGGCTTTGCCTGGGGAGCCCCGACGATGCAGGACCTTGTACTCCTCTTCCATGCCCCAGGGAAGGCTTTGGAATAGCTCCAGTTGTCCTGTTGAAACACCCTGTTTCGGGGCAAAATGTTTATTTCTGCAGCAGTCAGTGAGAGAGTTTCATCCCTGAAATGTTTGTGCCTGCATCTCCTGCGCACAAATCCACAGGGACCGGGAAATGAAAGCAAACCCTCGTCCTCTGCTGTTAAGAGACCTAGAAATTTAACGGCCCTGGGAAGGTGGTTATAAACCTTGACTTGACCTCTCATCCCAAAGGCAGCCCCTTGAAAACCCCAGATCTGTCCCACGTCTCTGCCTGGGCAATGCTCAGCTGGGACGGGAACAACCTGCGGAGCCCGGGCGGGTGGGCAGCACCTCTGCTCCAGGGCAGATGCTTTCAGGCAGTTGGGGAAATTTTCTAACAGATGAAGACCGGTGCCTTTGAAGTCGTCAGCTGCCTGCCTGAAAAATCAAAACTGGAGCTTAGAGCAGCTTGGAATATCACTAGATCTTGATGTCAGAGACTGGTCCTTGTTATCTCACCAAAGACTGATGGGTTTCTAAAACTGACAAGGTGAGCTCGTGTATGTGTAACGGCACGTAACATCTAGCTAACCTGAAATTGCTAAATTTTCCCAGAGCTGGAAGAAAGCCAGGCAGTCCTGCAGAAAAAAAATACCCAAAGGCTTGTTCTGGACTCTGCTGGATCATGCTGTTGAGCCAGATCAGACGCACTGTAAAATTTTGGGCAGCCCTTTGGCTGGGATTGAGGCTGGGAGAAGAAAGCCGAGGTATCCCCATCCATCCCGGCAGAGAGGGAGCTGGATCAGCCCTTCTCCGGGCGGCGTGAAGGATGCTGCTGTAGAGGGGTGACGCTGGCTCCATCAGCACGAGGCCAGCGCAGAGATAAAAATGCATCTGTCATCACGTGCCCGGGTGGGGAAGCTCAGCAGGGACCGGCCACGGCCACGACCTCCATCGCGCTTATCTTTTGGGAGGGAAGTCTTGAGAGGAGGCTTGGCGAAACGACACGAGCTGGCGGGTGGTTTGGCCCCGTCCCCGGGGCCCGGCGAGGTCAGGGTCTGCAGGAGGCCCGGAGCAGGACTCCCTCCGCTTGGTGCCTCCTGGCTCTGCAGAAGAAGGAAGCCGAGGGAGGTGACAGGGTGCTGGCTGCCACCCCCTCGTCACCAGGAGCGGCGGTGGCCCACGGAGCAGCCGTGTGCCAGCGGAGCAGCGGTTTGTAACGGTTTAGAGAAGGAGCTGCCCGTTCGGGACGCAAGAGCAATCTGCGCTTTATCCCGCGGGAAAACCTCCCACCCACGGCAGGCCCTTCGGCGCCGGGCTGGGGCCTTCCTCCTTGCGGGTGGGATGCGGGTTCGTGCCGGGGAAGCAGTGCCTTTGTCCTCCGTGGGGGGTCGGTCCCGGCCCCCCGGCCCGGGGCAGCGACGCTGGCGGGGCGGGAGCGGGACGCGGCGTCCCCCGTGTCCCCCCGCGGGTCGGTCCCGGGTGGGCGGAGGCGGCGGGTGCACGGCCGGCCACAGCCACACGGTGGTAGGAGAGTCCCTCCGCGGAGGAGGGAGAGCGGCGGGACGGGGCTGGCCGAGCCCCCCCTCCCCTCCCCGGGGCGGGGGTGGCGATGCCCGGTTTGCGGTGCAGCATCCCTCCCTGCACCCAGCCCCCCTCCGCCCTGGTTCATGCCCCCAGCCATCCCTTCCTCCTCCTCCTCCTCCTCCTCCTCCTCCTCCGACCCGCTCCCCGCCCGCCGGAGGGGCCGGAGGGCAGCCGGCTTCTGCAGCCCCGCAGGTTGCCCTGCACCAGCCGCTGGGTCACGGGGCAGTTATTTGTTCGGTCGGGATATTTGCAGGCTGTTCTGGTTGCGCTGTGAGTATCTGCAGTCATTAGGGAGCTGTTTGCTTTGCTATGACCTTTGTATCTGTGGCAGAGACTCCGGGCAAGGTCAGCTGTAATAATAACAAGGCCGTTTTCCTGCGATCGATGCGGGCCCTCTCCCCAGCGCGGCTCTCCCATTTGCACCGTCTGCACATCGCGGTCCCTCCGTCAGACGGTGTCACCGGCAGGAATGACGTTAGCGACACACAGACTCCAAACGCTGAGTGGATGGAAGTTTTATCGCTGCCGGCCAAGGGATTTTCCTCACCTGTTGATTTGGTCCAGAGTAATCCCTTCCTCAAACCGGACAAACAGTTTGGCTTGGCTGCCCTCCCCTGACTAATCAGCAAAATATTTAATGGATCAATACCCCCGTGGCTAAACCCTTCATGCTGTCAATGAGGCTGCGTGCTAACAGGGCCACCGATACACAGCTATTTAATTTGGGGAGAGTTGTGTAATTCTGATACCCTCTTGCACTGGGGCACAGTAGGTTGTTTAGAGACTTCAGAGCGTATAAAATCTACTTTTCTTAAGGAGATTTCCCAGACAAAACTGCCTCCAGAGCTTTGCTCCAGGCTTCATTAGGAACATGATCACACCCAGGCTGTTTGGTGGCTTTGGCCTCCTCTTGGAGTGTGCTACCAAAGGGATTTTATTTCAAAACCTCAAAAAATAATAATAAAAAAAGACATCTTCCTCCTGAAAAACACATTTCTTTCCCGAGCAGCAGGAGACTCAGCTTGCCAGGGGCTGCCTGCAGCACAGCTCTCGCTCTGCCTGGGACCCTCAGAGCTCCCGGGGGAAACCCCAGCACCCGCACCCTGCCCTTCACTCCCACTGGACATCCCCAGGGGCACCGAGCAGGGCACATCACCGCACAGCCGCGACCGACACTTCCATGCTACTCCTGGTGCTGCATAACAACTTTATCACAGTTATTGATGCTCTGGGGTTTCTGGAAATGCTGGCAAACCCATCCGGCAAACCCTTTTCTTCCCTTGGCCTCCAGGCTGCTGCCTTCCCACCGGTGTTTCACCCGCTCCTGGTGTCCTCCAGCCGCAGCGATGGGGGAGTCCCTGGGGAGACGGGGACGTTTCGTTTGCACAGGGGTGCACAGAGCCCTGGGGAGCGGCGGGTCGGCTTGTTGCATCCCTGCCCGGAGAGGATGTACGTACAAAAAGGATGCTGTGCTGAAACAACCCAACCGGCGTGGGCAGGCGAACCTGAGCACCGACCCACGTGCTTCTCCTCCCCACTGCTGTTTCGGTGAAACATCGTGGCAGATGGTTTCCTGCTTTTCCTCCCAAAAGCTGAAGCGGGGGAGCTGGTCAGAGGAGCTGGAGCAGCCGCAGCCTGCCTTCGAGGATGAGCGGGGATAAGTAAACACCCTAAGTCCCTCCTGGTTTGTAGCCTGGTGTTTAGCATTCAACCTGCGGCTCTGGCATCTCCTGGCCAGGACTCCTGCCTCTGCCCCAGAAATACAAGTCTAATAAAAAAAAATGCTGGCTTGCAGCAGCAGCCAGGCAAGGCCAGGAGCTCATGGCCCAGCCGGGGCTGCCCCATCCTCAGCTGGGCTGGCTCGGGCACCCCGGCACCATGCTCAGCTCCGCCGTGCCCTCTGATTTTTCTGCGTGCCTTTGGCCATGGTCTTAAAGGGCATGCATGCAACGAAACCACAATGGAGGGTTTCCTTTGCACGAGAGCTGGTAGGTGTGGGGTCTGCAGTGTCTCAGCTGGAGAGGGAGAGAAGTTTTCCAAAAGGAAAGCTTTTGCTTTTGGAAAAAAAAGGTTTAGAATTTTAATTTAAAAAATATAAAGTAATTAGCATATTTTCAGTGGACAGTTTCAGGTGTTGAGTTTTGCTTTTGATTACTACTGTTAATTGCTTTTGATTACGACTGCTACGGCTCTTCACTGGTGTTGTCCGGAATTAAAATTTCAGTAGCAATGGTTGTAAAAAACAGTGGCAGGTTTATGGGGCCTTTTTAATTTAAATGTGTTATTTCAGTTAAGGTGAATTCAAAGCAAACAGCATTTGCTGCCACACGCTGTATCTCTTTAACGCAGGTGATGTGTGGGGATGCCGGTGGCATCCTGCTCGCCCGTGCTCTGAGCACCCTGTGCCATTATCTGTGTTTGAACAGAGGGAAAAATCAAGCAAAACCAACAGACGGCTGGAGAGGAGCTGTCTGGGATCAAATCAAACCAAGGAAAGCTGGGATTTATGGAGGGAAACGGCAACTTTTTTTGGTTTCCGTCGAGGCTGAAGGCACATCTGTCCCTGGGCCCTTCCACAAACATCTGGTGTATAACGCAGCAGCAGTATCCAGCCAGCTAAATTGCTAGTGGGAGACCAAGACCTTGATGTGATTCAGGCTGAATAACCACAAATGGTTTGCACTTGCAGCGGGCTGGGATCCGTGGCCGAGGCAGCTGCCAGCGGGGTCCGGCGGCCGCTGCGAGTCCCCGTCGGGTGGAGGCGGCCGCTCAGAAACACGGCCCAAGGGGACTCTGGACCGGCTTCTCTCCGTACCTGGGACAGGGAGAAGGGACCCAGGTACGAACCAAACAGCCTCCCAAGGAGCCCTGCACTGCGAGCGCACTGAGCCGCACGCTGCTTTCCTGACCTAGTTTTTTGGTTTTTTTTTTTCCTTTTTCACAGATGAGCACTCCATCTGCAAGAGATTGTTTCTTGACATGAAAAATTTACTTTTTAATGGGCCAAACTGCTGCAGTCTCTAAGCTGGATCCAAAATAACCTCTTAGCACATCGCTCTAAAGGGATCTCCAGCCATCACCCATAAAACTGAAACACAGTTTGTACTAAAAAGCCATTTACAAGCCATTCCCTCCTTGTCTTCTTGGTTTTGTGCAGTTGTTGTAAAGCTCCAGCACTTGCTTCTGGAAATGGAAAATGATATTTTGGAACCACACTGCTTATGGCTTTTGTTTTCAAGTTAAAACAAGCTCAGGAATCAATACATTTGGGTTTTTTTTCCTCCTCCAGGATCCAACAGCGGAAGAAATGCCAGCAAGCTGGCCAAGGAGAGACTCGTGGCCAGTTGTAACAGACAGGGGAAAATGCTCTGGGACATTTGCAGGACCAAACCTGGCAGGGGAAGGTGGGTGCTGCCCCAGGGTGGGGGGCAAGACCCACAGCTAGGAGCAAGGTGGGTGTCTCTGGGTGAGTGAGGGGTGAAGCCCGACAGAGCACCATGGCCCCGCTGTGCCAGCGGGACACGTCTTGCATTGCCCAGGTTTTTGGCAGCAGTGCAGCTCCCACAGCGTGCACCCAGGCACCGCAGCCTCTGCAGTAGGTGAAGTGCTGGTGCGAGGGATGGGGGACCCATGTCCTGTGCAACAGCCCAGCTTTGCAACATAAACCAGCCCCCGGAGACTCGCACAGCGGCTCTCCCCATGTCTTCTTCAGCTCGTAATGTGCGGCTAGACTCAGTTATAGCAGATGCATGACCATGTTTTAAATGCATCAGGTCCCGATGCTCTCGTGGAACAGACCGTCCTGGAGAAGCTCGTTTCTACCAATAAAAGGCAGAAGAGCAAATCCCTATACAAATGCTGCCTGCTTGCTCTGCTACCTGGGTAACCTGCCTTCCTTCAAAACATCCAGAGAAAAAAATAGCCATGGGGAGTAAGAAGTAGTTTTCTTTGCTAAAAAGTAATAGTGGCAGCAGAACCAGAGAAGCTTGGGAGGTTGGGTGGGAGGCTCAGAGACCTGCCTGAGCAGGTGCCTGCCTCTGAGCTCTGACAACAGAGCTGTCTGCATGCTTGGTGCTCTCCATCCCTCCTCCCCAGCAGGTTTGCACCCTTTTCAGCATGCTCTTCGCCGCTGCGCTGGGTCAGAGTGGCCACGTAGCAGCTCAGCATCGCCTCTTTGACAAGTGCTAATTGCAAAAAGCCGATGGCGGGGCAGCGGTGGTGGCTCAGCACGTGCCACCACCCAGGCTCGGTGGCCCTGCCAGGATGCCACTGCCTGGCCCGGGGGTACCCATGTTATCCAGCAAAGCGCAGCAGCCAAGCATGCTCTCTGCAGAGGCAGGAGCATGTTTCGGTGTCGATGCATTGCTCACAGGTAGCTGATGGCACCCGGCGAGCCCAGCAGTGAGTGCCCAGTGAGCAGGCAGGGAGCGGGCAGGAGCGCTTGGGCTGCCCACGGGCCACGGCACTCCTCTTCCCAGAGACGCTGGAGCTGCATGAAAGCACCTCATCTCGCCCTTAATCTTCATCTTTTGTTTCAAGCTTTTAATTGTGAAATATTCTGTGTGCGTTTTGTACTCATAATTATGGGGCAAAAGATGGTGATAAAATAGTTTAAATTAATAAGATTATTAAGTAACCTCTGCTGCTGGTAATTCCTCACTCAAACAGGCGCGCAGTTCACTGTAATTAGTTTTCTGCTTCGCTGGAGCATGCTTAAAGGAGCTGGGAGGTTTTTGGGGGAGAGAAAGCTGTAAAGTCGAGCTCATAACAGAACAGGGTTTTGTCAATGGAAGGTGACAGTTTGGGGGAATGTCCTTCCCGGCCCCCACGGCATGGCATGGTTGTGGGGGTTTGGTCTGTGTGGTGGCACAGAGGGAGGGGATGGCTCTGGGGCATTGGCACGGGGCATTGCTTGCTGCCCGCGTCCCCGTGGGCTCTCTGCCCGGGGCAGGACTCCCTGGCAGATGCAAGCTCACAGCTTGCATGGTCCATCAGCACGTCAGTAATTGCCCCATTTTGCCAGACCCCTGCCACAGGATTATTTTTTTCTGTGGGTGACTGATGGTAGAGCACTCTGTGAAGGGCGGTGCCACATGAAAGGAAAGCCTTACAATTTATTGCCCAAGTAAGTAACGAGTAACAGGTCAATGCCATCAGCCTGGGTTTGCAGAGATAATCAATGGCTTCACAGGCAAATCATCTTAATTGGGTCATAAAGAACATCCTTCTGCAAGGAAAGAGGGTGAATAAGCATCTGTTCTCCTCCCATCCGCAGTGGCGGTCAGTGCTGTGCAGGCAGGGCACTGTTTCAGTCTTCGCATTAATTTTATTAATTTTCATCCGCCTGGAGTGCTGGATGTCCAGCCCCAGGGCAAGCCGTGAGCGGTGCCAACCGTACGGTGCAGCGTGAGCATTCCTGCCCACGCCTCTGCCTGCCCGCACTTCTACTGCGTGGCCGTGCGCCGCACGCAGCCGTCGATTCAGCCCCGGCAGGGAAGGGCTGCTGGGGAAACAAGGCCCACACTGATGAGTTTTGGGGGGGGTCTGTGGACTCGGAGGCGGAGGGCAGAGGGCTCGAGCCCTCCAGCACCGCCGGAGAGCTGCAGCCAGGGCCCTGCGCAAGGCGTCGCAGGGTTGGCGATTGCTGCAAATAAACCCAGTTGCTAATATTGCAGTGTCAGTCGTTCGGCAGTTCGTTTTGGTTAGCTAAAGGCAAACATCTGTGACTCTAATGCAGAAAGCCTCCCTATTACCTATGTCAACAATTTTATTTTTAAAACAGTACGCAAAGTGAGAGGTGCATCCCTTATCTAGTGTACGGCGGCCGCATATGTAACACCATCATATAATTAACAGTCAAGATCATTTACATTGTCGCTTAGCTAATTTTCATAATGTTTTCTTTATTATCAGAGGAAGAAATTAACCCAAGAATTTATTTACATACTAGTCTCAAACAGTAACAGCTTGCTAATTGCCTGTTAGGTGATTAATAAGCTTACAGCAGATGCTAATGAATCGAGAGCTCACTGTTTCAAAGGTGCTCTTGCAGCATGCTTGTGTTTTGGCAGCTTAATTAGTGCAATAATTATGTACTTGTTGCTCCTTCTTTCAAGCAAATACTGTCAAATGCTTAAAAGATTAAAGAGAATTATATCGCTGAGAACTAGCTGTGCTTAAGTATTCTGCTTTTGCTAACTTCCCTGTTGTTTCCAAAATGGGAACGGATAAATGCAATTATGGCGCAGGCGAGAGCGGCACGTTTTTAACCGGTTTGCTGGTGGTGGAAGAAGAAAGCAGAGCCCATCAGCTGCTCCTCACCTCCAGCTCCTGCTCACCCTCGTAGCAGTGGTTTTGCAGAGAGTTTGATCGAGATGGGGACTGAAACACTGTGAAAATCTCCTGAGCCAAGCTTGTGGAGGTTCTGCAAGCCTTTCCCCTCGGCAGCTTTTCAAACCACCTTTTGTAGCGGTGGAACGGGAGTTTCCATGCTACGAGGGTGAATCCTGGGTAAAGGGCTTTGTCCTGTGCAATGCGGGAGCTGGACTAGGTGGTCCTGTTGGTCCTCAGTGATGCTAAAGCCACCGCAGGACCCGTATGAGTCTGTATTTGCAGGTGGGTGGCCTTGCTGATCTTTCTCCAGAAAGAAGAGGTGCAGCACCATGGAGGAGAACCGTGTCCATGCTGCACCAGCCATTAAGAGTTTCCACCTTGAGGGTGAAGAATTAGAGGTAAATCTTGCAGGATGAGGTGGAGAGATGTCCCTGTTTGCCATCATTGCCCACCTCTGCCATCTCCATGCAGCCAGAGCTTGCAGACCTCCCTGATAACCCCCCTCTCATCTCTTTTCGAGGCTGGGAAGTCCTGCCCCATCCCGTTGGCTCTCTCAACCACCCCCATGCATTTTCCATCCCTGCCTGCACCCCGGTGCAAGCCAGGCAGGGCAGCTGCGCACAGTTGTCACCTTTCCCTGCACCATTTCCAGTTCCCTTTGGTGCGGGAGGGACTGGAGCAGATGCAGAGCTCAAGGTGTGAGCAACCTCAGGTCTACACTGTGGCACCGAGATGTTCACCCGTCCCTCTCCAGCACTGCACGTGCATCGCTGGGCAGAAGTCAGCGCAGAAGTCCCCACGATGGCCCCGGGAGCTCCTTCCTGAGCGGTAATAGCTCCTTCAAACCCATTGCTGTGTATGCAGAGTCAGAGGGTGAAGTGTTGGCACTAAGTTGCAGCAGGCTTGTGGTGAGAAGGTGGAAAGCTGCTGCTGCAGAGCCTCTCACAAGTGTCCTACAGCGCGTGCTGGGGATGGAGTGGTGTCCCTGTCTCAAGGAGCAGGCATCGGAGGCGGTGGAGTGCCACTCGACTGCTAAAACACCCGTCCCTGGAGGGAACAGCAGGCAGCCGGGGCTGGAGATCGCTCCAGCAATCTCCGGTTTCCTTGGTGACAGCCGGGATCTCTCCGCTGCACAAGAGCTTGGGCTTGACGGGTGGAGAGGAGCCTTTTTTCTGGATATTATACTGTATTATTTGGTGTAGGGTTTCAAAGGTCCTCATTGTTTTGAGTCTGAGCGGCTGGGTGACGGCAGAGCCCCACCGGCCCATCCACCTTCCCCGGGATGAAAGCATCGCTCGCAGCAGCGGGCTCCTTGCTCCAACTCCTTTCACAGTGGCTGTTGCCATCTTGTTTGATTCCCGCATTATCTGATTGTCACAGCGTGTTTCTCTATATTAGGCAGTAAGCCAATTTGTTACTTAACCTGTAATTGCACTTTAATATAAGCTATCTCAAAAATGTATTTTTGAAGTGAGTCTTATAAACACATGATATGCTCCTAACATCAAACCGCTGTATTCTTTGGGAATAGGCTCTTAGGAGGATTTGGCACCGATTTTGTTAGTTTTAGTTGCTGATGCTTTATCAAGGGCTGACACACTGTATGTCATTAAAGGGCACAGCCTTTAGGAGTTCGCCATATTTAAAAAATGAATTCTTCCCAGGAATTTACTATGAATGTAATTTGTTGCTGATTTGTTGACTTGAACCCTGGGAAACCCAAGAATCTTCTAACTTCAGCTGAAATCACGTTATTGTGGGAAATGTGGTGCTTTTTGGTTCATGAAATGCAATCGAGAAGACCTCATCTAGAATAATAGCAAGAATAACGTTCAGCAGTGTTAATACAGCTGCCAATGGCTGCTGGCAGATTCACTTTTTAATAACTCCAATTTTACAAATTAAATGCTGATAACATGTTTTACTATCATCCTGTGTTAGTTCCCTGCTGCAGTTGTAGGGGAGGGAAGGTATTCAATCTCCATCTCAACTCATTAATTTTAAAAAGTTGGCCAGTATTTGCAAAGTGTTAAGCATATAAAAATTAATGTTGACAAATCTTTGAGGAATAGAATGAAACAAAAGAAATCAATTAAGGAAACAGCCCGCGGTTATATTTTATAATCTAAATTGTGCTCAGTCTTGCAACAGAAGTTACCAGCAAACCCTGGTGCCGGATGGAAATCCTAGGAGGGGAAGTTGGGGCTCAGGATGGAATTCAATATTTGCTGAAACTACCTGAAATTGTGACGAGTGTCGGTGCGCATCTCCTCCAGGTCTGGTCACCAGCTTGAGCATGGCCAATAACCTGAGGGGGAGGGGGGTCCTGGCGAGCAACGGGAAAAGCATTAATGGTGTTAATGGGCTTAGTGGGCTTTTCATGAAGTCTCGTACAAGATGTCTTGATGCAAACCAGGGGCATGTTGTGTGCGAGGCCATTTCTGGATGCTGGCAGCCCCACTGTTTCCGTGGTTTCGCTATTTGCCCTGTGTTCTGATGTCTTTGTGGTTGAAGGGGAGTGTCCAAGAGCCATCTCTATTGAGCTGTTGAGCTCCCATTTGCCAGTCAGGGCAATGTCATGGCTTCAGGTCCCTCTCCAGGTGAAGAAGGAAACCCCAGCGTCCCTTGCCCTGCTCTCCAGACTCCAGGCCATGCTCTGGAGAGGTGCAAGGCCAACCAGGTCACTTCTCACTGCATTTTCAGGGCTGTCCTCACCCTCTTCCCCGAGCTCTGCCTCAGAACATTCCTATTCCCTTGGGTCTGCCTTTGCCAGAAGTAAAGCAGGTTTGCAAGTTTCAGCTGACCACCCTCCCCTTGGACGTCTTTGGGGTTTGAATCAACCCAATTCATGTTCACGCATATTGGCTGGTTTTGACCCAGAAGCAGCAAAGACCACCGAGCTGGCTGAATGTTGCATGTTGCAAAGAGGTGAGCGCGTGGACGGGGTGTTCAGCACCGAGGAACACTATGGCATCTCCATCCTTGATTCATCCGGAGCCCAGCACGGGCAGGGCAGGACCTTCGTTTTCCTTCACCATCCCTGTCCCAAGGCAGTGCCTGGAGCTCCAGGAGCAGGGGACGGAGAGGGGACAGCGAGCACCAGTTCATCCTCCGCCGTGACCTATCGCCACGGCATCCCTGCCGAGGTCCTTGTTTAACCGAGGGACAGTGTTCCTCTGATATCAATGAGTCACTTCTGCTTAGGACAGCAGTATAAATTAATTTGGATGTCTGTGTGATCCTATCAGTGTTATCTTGGAATTCGTATTTTAAGGCTTCTGTGGCCTTCAGAGTAAATAAGTGTTTTCTCTGGATGACATATGAACCTAGAGGAGAAGGGTAAGTTGTCTTGGCTGGCTGTGGCATAGTAGGAGAAACCCCGTAGGGTTTTTCACCACCAGTTGTCTAACTGGACTAGTGTTTTATTACATGCAGGAAGGCGATGAAGGGAGCACCCCAAACCAGCACCTTGGAGGGGAGAAATCCCTCTTTCCCCTTCCCAAACACGTTCCTGCCCCAAGCAGTGTTCCCAGCTGGCCGAGCTGCCCATGACCTCATACAAGTGCACAGCTCCAGCAAGGTGATGTGCTCGGCTCACAGCCACCTCTCCTCCTTGGTGTTTTCTCCTCCTTTTCCAAAGAAAAATGATTATATTGACCATTTCTTTCCCCATGTATTTTGTTTCTATGATTTAGAAAGACCCATAAGAATTTCAGAAGTCTGTATAGAAAATACAGCTGAGGAAGGAAGATCTCCATCGCGAAGAAGGGTAAGGAAAGATCCATCAAAGGATTATCTCTAGCATTCACTTAATTTTATTACTTTAAGTGACTTTATTACCTTCATTTTGCTTTCCGTTGCATTCCAGCACTTATTTAATAAACCCCTCTCCGGTTTTAAATAGCAGTTTAGTTTTTATGGTAATGCTAAACTTAATCAGATGCTCAAATTAGCTTGAAATTAATTATATTGACAGCAATAACCCTTAGTTCCCTCTTCATGTCCTGTGTACAGATCTCCTTCAAGACTGCATTAAATGCCATTTAGACATAGAAATTAGTTGCAGCCCAGTTCCCCGCCGATGAGGGCCCATCCCACAGGCAGTGCTGGTGGTTCTCTGAACAGAGGGGAGACAGACCAGTAATTTGCAACATGAACAACATTGATTTGGGGGTCGGTGCTTCTGTTTTCTTAAATGGACAAAATCTGAGCTTCCCTTAGCATCCCCTCTTGGGGTTTTTGGGCAGCCCGAAGGCTCCACCTTGCTATGGGGGAAAACAAAGCATGGAGGAGCAGCTGGAGGTCCTTGGGCTGCCTTCACATGCGAGGCGAACACCCTGCAGCGCCAGGACCTGCACCTCTTTCTCAGGTAGGACTGACCGGTGAGGTCTGGCAGGGCAGGGAATGGGGGACGAGTGTGCTGTGACCATATAGCATCACCCTGGGTTTCTCCCGGCCAGTCCCACCGAGCCCCTGCCCAGACGTTGGGCACCTGGATTGCTCCAGGCTCAGGGCTCCTGTTGATGCCTCTTGCAGCATCTCTCTGCAGCAGCATCCCCCAGCCTGTCAGAGCCACGTGAATTCAAATCAGGCCCTTCCCGTGTGGAAGGATGCTGGGAGAGACGGCACTTCTCTGCCCAGGAGCACTTTCACCCGGCCAGTGGCTTTCCACCATTCCTGTTTGATTGTCAACAATAGTTTGTAGGCTGAAAAATCCTCTAAGAAAGTTTTTCCTGCTTGTCTGATGGGGCCCGCTCCCAGCCCAGAGCTGGCGTGCTCTAGTTGCACTGTGTTTAAGGCAGCGTTATAAGCAGGGTGAGCTGGAGATCTCCCTGTTGACTTGGCTTGGGGCCTTGGACCTCCCGGCTGGCCCCAGCTCCCCCGAGCGCTCCCCGTCCCCAGGGGAGCTCCATCGTAGAGGAGACCCAAGGAAGCGGAGCCCCCAACTCGCTGTGCCATGGCCGGGCAGGCGGGGGGCTGCACACCATCCCTGGTGGCCATCACTGCTGGGAGGGTTCCAGCGAGGCCGTGGCTGGACCCACCGAGTGTGGGAAGATGCCTCGCCTTCGCTCTCTGGGGTTTCTCTTGGACCTGCCAGTAAATATCGCCGTGCGCTCTCCCATCTGAGCGAGAGCCTGGCCGGATCCAGCCCCTCCAGCGGCGGCTGCTATTGATAATTGCTGTGTGTTGGTGGAAAGCCATTTGTTATTGATGCCAGTTTAGAGGCCTTATTAGCTTAGCATGCCTCATTGCTCTAAAAAAAGAGAACTTCCCTCCTTTAACCCACGCCAGGCTGGCAGCCTGGCATGCCATCCTGGCCCCGGCGGCACGGCGGCTCTCTCCCGTGGGAGCATCGCCCGCTGCTCCGCCGCGGTGTGACCTTTCGCTGAGCCGCCCTGCGTGTCCTGGAGCACACAAGGTGTTAAACTGCATTAATGAGACTGATGTGATAAACCCTGCCAGCGCAGAGCAAGCCTGCTCGACTCCACTTGCTTGCCCTGAAGTCTGATGTGATTTTGCATTTAAATAGCCAGAAGAGTTTGTAATATTAATGCATGGTTCATTGCCAGCAAAATTCGGGCTAGGTATACACTTCACTGGAGAGTGAAGACAGCCTGATTCATAGAGGATTCCTGCTAAATCTGCTGTAGGTTCCCAGGGACCTGGAAAATGCATTATGGTAAAAATCAACATGACCTTCTGAAAGCACCGCGCGGAGCCTGGATCTGTATTGCTAATGCTGGAGCAATACTTGGCGCGGCAGAAGTCTCCCCCATTGTTTGCATTCTGGCTGGATGATAGAAAAGTAATCAAATTAGAATTAAAAAACCCACAAATCGAGCAATATCTGCAGACTATATTTAACTTATGTGATATATGTTATCGTGTGCAGGCATACGCATGCCCCTATGCAATTGTCATGTTAAAGCTTGTTTTGCTTTTGATTGGCTCCGAGGCAGAATAATATGGGGGCTGTAATGTAAGTTGTTTTTCCTTTTGGAATGAATAAGTCTTGCGGTAAAGCTGACACGAAGCATAAATTTGTTAAATTACATAAACATTATTGCGACCCATAAAATTCAATGAATCCTCGTCGCCTGTTTACTCATGGCTGGCTTTACTGTTTGCACAATGTAATTTAACGTGTCAATTTGCTCTCAAATAAAAAACATCTGGCCTTTTGACATGCCAAAAAAACTGCAGAGATGATCTGAGAAAGGAGCTAAAAGCCCAGGCTTTACATAGCAGTTAGCAAGGGGCTCTTAAAAGGAAGCCAATATCATCCAGATCAATTGATGGCCTCTTGGCAAACCTACTTCTGCAAACCCTGTAAGATTAGTAAATTTTATCCTAATTAAAATTAAGAAAAGCCATGGAAGGCTGGCACGCGCTTTGCAATTACATCTCCTGCCAATATTGACATCCATTCTATTGGATTTTTAAACAATCTTATTATTTTGTAATCACAAATAACAAGAAGAAAATTATACTTTTATAAGAGATTTTTATTCTGGATGAGCTATGGAGTCCCAGTAAATTAATTCACCTCCCTAAGCCCCTTAGCTCAAGATTCTCCTTGAAAATCTCAGACTTTGGTAGTCGGGCTTCTACGAACGTCCACGTACACACAGCTACATGCTAAGACAGGCTGGTAAATCTCGGCTTAATCCCTAATAAGCGGTAATACCTATCGCTCCCCCAGACAGCACACAGAAGATGCTGACCTAAATAACAGGAGTTTAGAAGCCACATGTGGCAGAAATCCTCCTGCGAGCTCGCTCTGTGCGCGCAGCCTTGCCATCGACGGCTGCTCCCGCTGATTGATTGAGACATTTATGATTTGCATAGGAGACAGTTCGTGTAATTACGGATTACCGAATAAAGCCAATTGGTTGCAAAGATTAGAGAGGCCACGTCCCATAGGAGCCGTCAGAGAACCGCACGGCATTTCTTAGTCCTGGTTGCGTCTTCAGGGCAGAAAGCCTGGCCTGGGGAGTGGAAAGCACGAGTCCTCCCTGCTCATCGCCTGCCCTGACCGGCGGTTCAAGGCACTGATGGAAAACAAGCAGCCCAGCGCCGGGCCAGACATCAGCTTGTGGGGTAATTATAAACCCTCTGGAAAAACGAGAGCAGATCCCTGCTATGAAATCAGGAGGTTACAGTGAGTTCAGGCATTGTTTTAATTAAGGGAGAGACATCTCTTCCTTGAGGGAACACTGAAATCACGTTACAGCCGATAGGAAAGATTTCCCATATTGTCAGTGAGGGTTAGACACGTTTGTGCGTAAATAAATTCTGATTTCTTTTCACCCGCTAGGATAACACACAATATTTTCTTTTAAAGTATATGGGGCTGGCGGTGGTTTTACTCTAATCAAGTTCTTGGCATTTCGTACAGGCTTATAATGGGACTCAAGTAGTTGCACATTTTCTGTAATTGGACTCGAGTAATTGCACATTTCTCTAAATGATTAATGAATGGAATTAAAAAGTTTGAAAAAAGTCGCCTGCTACACTGGAGAAAATGTAACATCAGCGGGGCTGGGAGGAGAGGCTCTTACACAAATATTTATGAACTGGTGGCTAAAGAGCTACGTGATAGAGGAGAAATCCTATAGCCCATGTACTGCGAGTGGAAATGAAACGGGCTGGCAAAGAGTTATTCTGCAGCTGAGGCCCCGAGTGGTGTAAAGCACAAAGCTTAGGTGGGGATTATCGGATCGAGATATTATAGAGATAACACGTGTCAAAGGTGACTTCTGCCAAGTTCCATTTTATCATTTCTCACAGTAGATAAAAAGAAAGAAAGAAAGAAATTCCAGCAAATGGATTTCTGCGGGGTTTTTACAGAGTAGCTATTGCAAGATGATTTCTGCTTTTTTATTCCCATCCTGCGAGCTAGCGAGCGGATGACTCCTCTCCCTCTGCGCTTACTTTCATTAAAGGACGGTATTCGATAGGAGCGTTAGAAACATATGGTGCAAATCACTTGCTTTGGAGTTGCCTTAGGAGGAAGGAAAAAAAAAAGAGCCATGGATACCCATATGTAAAACCTGACTGCAAACATGACAAGGGGAAGGCTGATTCTGCCTGCTGTAGCTTCCAATCTGGAAATACTTACGCCTCCGATGACATTTGCTGTGCTGCGTGGAAAGATCCACTGCTTCCCGGGGTCTGCAGCCTGTGGCCAGATGTGGATGGAGCGGGGCGGGCTTGGGCACGGGTGAATTTGCAAGGGGACAAGTGCAGCCATCTGCACCCGGCGCTGGGCTCCTGCACCCACCTGCAGCCGCCTTCTGCTCCTGCACCCATCATCTCGGCTCCTGCACCCCCAGCCAGGCTGTCGGCAGCTGCAGAGGTGCCCGCAACAATTTGGCCTTTAATGCAGGGGTTTTGGTGAAAGGGCCAGGGTGATGCTGGTGGGTGGGGGCTCGGGATGGCCCCCTCCGCCCCCCCAAGCCGTGGCAGAGCTGCACTTTGTGGCCAGGGGTTGGGGAATTTTCCCAACCTGGTGCAGATGCCTGTGCAGAGAAGCTGGTTTTGCCCAGGCCCAGGGAGCATCAGCCCTTGCCGGGGGACTTGCAGGGCGCAGTGCAGACCGGCAAGGCTGCGCACTAGCATGTGCTACCAAATGCAACCAAGAAAGCAAAGAATATTTTTTTCCTCCATAATTTCAGCATAATTTCAATTCGAATTAATTTTAATGCTTCAGTTTGCTAACGAGGATGAAAAATCACTTCCCAACAGCAAATCCGTGCTTTTCCCCAGGGTTTAAACCCTGCAGGCATGTGATGCATGCCCTGCGCTGCGCCCGGAGCAGGGACCGGCGTTACCAGCCACCCGCGCAGCCCCAGCCCTCGGCCCTGCAGAGATGGAGCGGCCAAGCATCGCGCTGCCTGGCTTCTGTTGGGGTTTCTGGGCTGATCTTCAGACTCGTGAAATAAATAACAGTTATGCAAGGAGCCCGCTGCCAGGCCGGCACAGCACACGCCGCCTGCTCTGCAGTCGCCCCGTCTCTCACCTCTTCATCGCTTTGTTTTCACACCGCTGCTGCTTTCTCACCACCTCCGGTCACACCGCCCCGAGCAGCCCGGCCGGGTGCAGAGGGGACAGGATCACCCCAACGGCCAGCCCTTCGCAGCTTGAGATGCATTAAAACTCATCCTGTGCTGAGGGCAGGTGTTCAAAGTTAAAGCCTGTTCGGGAGCAGCCACGCCAAGTGATTTGGGAGGGATGTCCACTGCGGGAGCACAGCTGGGAGGGGGGGCTTGGGGCAAGCGCCCGCTCCCCGGGAACTGCAGCGCAGGTTGTGGTCACAACCCTCTAGGGAAGAAAAGGGGCATCCTTGCTGCCACGGAAGAAATCCGTGGCTTTGGCTTGCAAAATGGAAGCGTTTGGCGTAGGAGATGGGCAGCCGGGCAGCACAGTCAGCAAAAGCAGCTCTGTGGGGTGCGTGGTTCCAGCACAGCGTCAGGCTGGGACCGCAGGATGGGATGCTGGGTGCCGGCTCTGACCCTCTCCCTTACGCTGCCAAGTCTGCGGCCTCCCCTGCACTGGCTGGAAATGAGCATTGTTGTCTTGTTTTGCTGTATTTTTTGGCCGCCGTCGGGTCCTGCTGGTTTCTGAGCAGCGCTCAGAGGCGTTGGCGTTTTTTTTCTGTCGGTCAGAGCAGGAGTTGCAGCATGCGAGGGGGGTCCTGCTTTTTTTCCAGATGTGCCAAGAATCACTCTCAATCAAGAGACCTTTCTGCTCCCAGGATTCAGCCATTATTGAAAAAAAAATTCTGAGATGAAAGAGGATGGTTTAAATTAGGGAAGAAGTGTTTTGGAAAAAAGAAAAAAGTGCTAAAGGCTTTGCTTGGCGCCTGCCATGCCCGAGGGGCTCCAGGCCAGGGCTGCTCAGCCGAGCTGGAAACTGTTTTGATGTGCACAGGAGGAAGGCACCAGGCAGGTGTGAGCTTTTGCACCTCAGCCACAGGGACGTGAGTTTGAGGTCTGCAGCCCCATCCTTGGCTCTCCCACCCGGGGCAGCCGGAGCTGGGATGGATCCTGCGGAGAGAGGAGTGGGATCCATGAGAGCTGCAGGGTGGGCTGGGGGAGTGAGGGCTGGGTGTCCTGGTTTAAAATGAAGCTGAGCTGTTTTAGTAGGGGGTTGACTACTTCCCTGCAGCATAACCAGGCAATAAACCTACAGCACAGGGAATTTTTTAAATGCCAATGCATACGAAGCTGATAACGCTGGACTATTGCTCCTCTGTGCGTGTGAAGATTAGGAGCTGCCCATCGCCAGCCCAGGCTTCAGGCTCCTAATTAAACCCGGGGCCCCGCAGATCCCCTCTCACTCTAAACACTGGCACTTGATGGATGGCCTGTTGCTTCACCCCGGGGATGCCAAATAAAAGAAGATTAGAGGAGGTGCGTGGGGAGCGGCGTGCCGAGCCACCAGGGATGGGGCTGAGCTGATAATAAGCCCCGTGCCCAGACTAAACACGGCGGGGGGCTGCGGGCCCCTTCCCCAGCGGATATCACGCAGGGGATCGCTGCCGCACCCTGCTGCCCGCCGCTCCCGCCCTGGGCTGCTGCCTGCTCCGCCTGGCGCTTCGGCACATCGGCACACGCCGGTGCACGGGGATGATGGGCATGGCCGGGCAGCGCTTGGCAGGGGATCTGCTTGGCCAGCGCGGATGGTCCCCAGCAGCATCACGGGGCATCGTGGGCATCCCAGGCTCCTCTTGCCGGGTGACGGTCCCCCCCTCGGCTCTGCCTGGCGCTGCCATCCCATCGGGAATGATGTCATTCCCATGCTGGCTTTGGCACTGCCTGCTTGGCCACGGCTGCTGGCCTGGGGACAGAGAGAGGACAGTCTGGGCACATGGGGATGGCCAGATGGTATCGCAGGGTGGAGGGAAGGTGCAGCTTGCAAGTCTCTTTTATTCCCCTTTCCTGCTACAAATCAGCATCTCGCTAGATCCTCCTGTGCTTGAGCTGCACAGGGACAGCAACGATCACCTGAAGTCTCCACCAAGCTTTGCAGCAAGCCCGAGGAGGTCTCAGTGCGATGCCCAGTCCCTCTTCATCATCCTGTGGGAAGGGTGGGAGAAACCCCCGCCCACGCCTGCCCAGAGCCCACCCCCCGTGCCCAGAGGATGGGTGTTTTCCAGCACTCCAGGCCAGGAGAAGACGTTTAAAGGCCAGGGAGAGCAGTGCCCTCTGCCACCAGCATGTCCCACGGCCGGGGCTGCCGCCCACCCTCAGCAGCGGGAAGTACCGGTGGTGCAAGGAGTGTTGGGAGGGAAAACTGCACTGAAATATCTGTCCTGGTGCGAGCTGGCAAAACCAAATAACAGCGAAGCAACAGCAAAATAGGATTTATAATACCCTCAGCTTTACTCTCCAATTTCAGCTTTGAAGATGAATGTTTGCTGCACTGTTATTCATTTATACATTATTTTTCCTATCTCCTGAGAGACACTGTGCTTCCCAACACACACACACAAAATGCATTTACTTCTATTTCTAAAAATCATATCAGTTCTGCCTTAAAAGTACATGCTCATAAGCATTCCTCTGTATCCTTGTGTAAAGACCCATGTATGAAGATGCAATCCTTGCGGTGCAGGTTCACACCAGGTGAGTAATTGCTCCGGAGTCTACGAAGCCACAGAGTTATTGTGAAGTTTTGTAAGATCTGTGTGCTCAGGTGGATGTGGCTCCCTGGGTAAATGGCTGCCAGTCCCCTGGGCATGGGGACGGGGATGTGTTCAGCCACGGACGCCAACTCCCCTCCGCCCCCGTGGCACGAGGACCGCGGCTGCGTTGACTGCAACACACCGCGTGAGATGGCTGCGTTAGATCCCGGGGTGATAAAACGTGTGTAATGTTGTGTTGCAGAAGGAACAATGAATGGAAATGAGTTGGAGAGGGTTTTATTATTAAAGGGAAGATTGATGGTTCAGCTATCTGGTGTGGGAAAAGCTAGTGTCCTTATTAAATGTAATTATCTGCAGCGCTAATAAAAGCTTGCAGATTTCCCCGGGTCAGGCTGCCCTCTGCTTTAGCTGCACTCACAGACGTTAATAAGCAGCAGCTGGAAGAGCCTGAAGAGGAGTTCAGGGGAGATGCCCATCACACCAAGCACTTGCTAATTGCCGGTCAAGGACGAACATGGAGTCTATCAGGGCGGCTGTTAAACTGGCCGTGTGGGACGAGGTGCTTTGCTGTGCTCTGAGCTGCGGAGAGGAGTTGTAACAGCACGGCTCTGCCTGAGCTCCTCGAGGAAGGGGAGATAGAGCTCGGTCCAGGCAGCCCCTGGGAAAAATTCACCTGCCCGGAGCAAGGAAATGCTTTTCCCAGAGCGTGTACGGGAACAGGTCACCCTCGTGCCCTTGTGTTGGGCTCCTTCGACTGGAGAAAGATGCTCAGACGCTTCTCGTGCCCGTCTTGCCCTGGGATGGTGCTGGTGCAATAACGACGCTGATGACCTCAAAGGGACGAGAACAAAAGCTGGGATGTAGAGGGGAGGAGGCAGCATCCAAAATGAGATGCTTCAGAGCGCTTTGATCTGCTATTGTTTTAATTAATACCTCTAATAAGAATGTAAGATTCTGGATAAAGGATACCTGGATCAACAATTTAATGAGCTTTCCCTTTGGAGGAGGTGTGAGTGAGTCTGCTGGCTGGCTCGGAAACTTCCCGGCAGCGTCATCACGGGCTTGGCTGTCCTGGGAAAGCTCTGGGAGCAGAGAGCAAGCAGAGACAAAGGTTTCTGCTCACTGGTGGGAAAACAAATACCCGTTTCAAGCTTTCTCTAAAGAAGCACAAACCAATGCAGCCTCCATTGCTTTTAAGAGATGCTTCCAACCTGGTGTCTCACAGCTTCCACCAGCTGAAGAAAACCTCTGGGAAAACTGAAACGACCCTTTCTGGAGTGCAGACGGTCCAACACACTGTCACACCATGTGTGTGCAGCAGAGGAGTGATTAAAGGCTTATTCCCCTTTGCTCTCCTTGAAGACTGGATGTTATTTTTTCAAGCAAGGGGAGGTCAGAGGAGAGAGGCTGAGCAGGGTCCCCTGCCCATGGCCAGAGCCTGGGGCTTTGCTGGGAGCTGCTGACATCCAGGCAGTGAGAACAGCAGAGGGGGACCACTGCTTGGGTGCATCTCCAGGGATGCATGAGGCTTTTTGATCAAGAGTTAGCTGGGCTAGGGGATCTCTGCCACACCTCGAAGGGTCTGAGCCAGCGAGACGAGCTGAGCTGAGCTGAGCTGAGCAGCGGATTTGCACAGCCACAGCAGCACACTGAGGATAAATGGCACATCCGTGCCTGCCCGTAATAATCATCCTCGGAAGTAAATCACCAGTGCAGGCAGCAAGCAGTGGGATGAGCAGGGAGGAAACCAGGTGAAGCTCAGCCTCACTGCTGGGGTGGTGAAGCCTTCCCCCCGGGCTGCCAAGGAGTAATTGATGGCTCTGGGTCTCTGCTCTGTTTAAACGGGCAGGCAAAAAGAGAAGCCCAAGCCGTGCATCGTTCTAGAGCACAGTGATCTGGGGAGCAGTTTGTACCCCAAATTGCAGAGCTGCCTCAGACTGAGGGAATTTTCTTGCGTCAGATCCAGAGAAATTGCTCTTTGAAGCCAAACTCTTCATTTTAAAGGATGCAGCGGGGACGAAGCAGCTGGGCCCAAGGAAGGGGCGTGGACCTGCAAATTCAGGCAGAACCTGCAGACCGCATCCCTCACCTTCTCCACCAGCAAAGCAAGGGCTGGAACAGCGACGGTTGCTTGCTGGCCAGAGGTCTGTAGAAACTGAGAAGCCCGCACATGCTCGCCCTCCAGTGCCATGGCCAGTCTGTGATTCCCTGGCACTTATCTCTGCAAAAAAGGGGGATGCCTGGAGGGATGCCTGGGAGCTGGGGAGAGGGGAGCAGGGTGTGCCCAGCTGCTGGAGAGACACCCGGAGTCACGCACCTCTCTCCAGCTGACTCTAATTAATTGCTCTGATGGAAGAATTGCTATTAAAAGTCTTCTCCTGGTTATACAATTGGGCTGGTTGCAGCCCTGGGATGGCCAGACGGACGGCCAGCACCCACGTTGCCACCCCTACCTTGCACTTAGCCCTGATGCTTCAGAGGTTGCCAGGATCAAACCAGGGCTGCCAGCCAGCAAGGCGGCACACGTAGCCAGGTTTCAAGCTGACCTGCAAGACCTCCACATTTGCAGGCAGCATTTTCTGATCTAAGCCCAGCTATTTTCTTTGGTGGTAAATAACAGAGCACGAAAGTGGCTGCCGTGCCGCGGGCTGGGGGCAGTGGGTCCCACGGGTGGGCTGAGGATTTCTGCTGGAGAAGGTTTCTTTTCAGTTTTGCCTGACCGAGAAATAAATAAAGGGAATTTTCCCCCCGATGCGTCTGTAAGTAATTTCAAGTTGGGAAGCTATCATTTTTCTAATGGCAACATTTGCTGTAAATTCACAGGGATGTCATCAGAGCCGTAGGACTCGGTCCAGCTCCCATCAAGGCCAGTGGAAATGGCTTTCTGCTTCCCACAGACCTCACCAGGGGCTGGATTTGGCCATTGTGCTGCTGTTCCAAAACACGGGGTGAATTCAGGGTGCTCCATAAATAATTACCATTAACAGCGAGGACTGGCACATGCTTCCTTAGGTCCTCCCTGTCTGCCAGAGTCATTAACCTGCCTTGTTTTCCAGCATCATTCTGCAGACAGGATGGCACCCGAGGTGACCCGGCGAGTGATCCGAGAGACGATCATCAGTCCCGCGATGCTTCGTGCTGGCAAGGTAGGGACGACCCCGCAGAAGCCTTTCTCCCCCCTGAAATGGAGATTTTTCAAAGGTGACTTTCAGCCCACGGTGCCTGGAACTGCTGTTCCCAGAAGCACCCCAATCCATAACAACCTTGCCTGTCTCACCTGGCATCACTTACACGAGAAACCCCTTTGACCACTGAACCTGGTATCTCGTGGTTGCCTAAATCTTCTTTCTAATGGTGACAAGTGTCTCCATTTTACACCCAGCTGGGTTTTTTGGACTGGTAGGGTCGGCTGGAGCCGTAGTGATGAAACACAGGGGGCTGTGATTTTACTCTGTCCTCTCCTGCGGTGCTTTGGTGCTTGGAAGAGCTGCAGACGTGGGAAGAGAGGATGCTGAGCTGCCTTCATCCTCATGCGGCAGCCACCGGCCCTGTGTCAGCCGTGGCGGCTCACGCCGTTGGCAGGGAGTGCTGAGTTGAGCTAATGGTTATAAAAAAACCCCATTCCTTCTGGCATCTTCACCCCCTGCAGATCAGGAAGGAAAGCTGATTTTTTTGCAATTTCATTTACTACAGGCTGAAAGATTACTGTACAGGGCTGGCTCCCCTGTCCTCCAGCTAGTTAGAGCGCAATCCTGCTTAAATTGTCTTTTTGATAACTGTTCTGGCTGCAAGAACAGAGGTTTCTGTGGGGAATTCACACAGGGCTGCCTTCAACTTCCCCCATCCTTCATATTGCAATATTACTCTTTACCTAGTAGAAGATATTCCTAATCGGCTTCACAAAAAGCAATAAAGCCTTTTCAACACTTCATTGGCTTTGACATTTAAGGCACGCAGCAGGCAGGAGTGCAGGTGGAGGAAGGTGCTCCCCGGCCAGAGCGGGGTGGAGGGAAGCGGGTGCTGCCATGTTATGGGGCATCGCTCCGTCTTATGGGGCATCGCTCAGGGACGGCCGTGGGTCTCTGCAGCATCCTGCAGCACCCTGGGACCCCAGGCAGCCCCAGCCCATGCCGGTCTGGATGCAACCCCAGCCAAGACGGGCAGTGCCCCCGTGTTTCCCACATGGCTGCAGGTCCTTCGGTTCCTCCCTCCTCTCTGTAACCCGTGAACAGCTTTTTCCCACCTCGGGAGCTCTCTGCTTTGTGGGCTGCAGCTCTCCTGCCCCAGCTGTAATGGCTTAGTTTTATTAGCCTGTGACTGCAGACGCTAACCGTTGCCTACAAGCCCTGGGAGGATTTCAGCTGGAGTAGGAGTAGCGTGCTGAGCATCCTGGCACGATGCCTTTTCTCCTATAAAGCGTCATGTTTCCAAATGGGTAATTACTGCACTGGGATTTATGCAGTACTTCCTTTAAGTGGTTGTGTGGGCTGCCATTCCTCGATGAATTAAAAAAGAAAAAAATAGAAAAGAAAAAGAAAAAAAAGGAGCCGAATCCAGTGGTGTTAGCGAGGCAAGGGCAGAAATGAGATCAGCTTGCTCTGCCCTTACCTGGCAATAATGGGAAAGTGCGCTTTCAATTGAGCTGTTCCATTCTTTTGCCCTGAGCTATGAGAAGTAGATTGGATGAAAATTATCAGGCTCCCTGTCTAGAATAAATATTCTTGAAATGGAGCAAGTCATAAATAAGCGAGCAGCAATATCCTGGGTTATGAAGATATAATTTCTATCTTTAATAGCTGAGTAGGCCCCGGGGACTGTCTGGAAGTGGCCTGCCTGGCCCCACTATTGATGAGGGGAAAAATACAAACAAGCAAAAAAAAGCTTTTGTTTCTTTAACCCTGAAATTATTGATACTTTGAGGGAAATAACAACGTGCTGCGGCTGAAACCTACACCTCCCTTCACCGCAGAGAGCGGCCAGCCGCTTCAGTGGGATTAGCCAGGGCTCAGCCCCCGGTTTATCAGCTCGGGAAAGCTGCCCCAGGCTCCCACCAAAGCCCCACGGTTGCCGGCCACACCGCGGCTGTGTCGCCGGCCGGTGGGACGGTGCTGCCGGCAGCAGCCCCACAGCAGGGATGCACGTGCCAGGAGGGGATGGGGACCTCGCACAGAAGCTGGGATGTTCCCCACCTTCAAATGAGGGCGTGGGGGGGGAAGCACGCCCCTACCAGAGAGAATTTCGTACAATATGTGTATTTATTTACAGCGTTGACGACAGCCCAGCCATTGGAAACTGCAAGGTGGGACGATAATTAATAAGAGTTGCCTGGATGAAGCTCCAATTTTGATGGGATTAGTCTTAATGGTTTTATTTTTAAAAGCCATTTAATTACTAATCAGCTCTCCCTTACAAGCTAATACATGCTAGTGCTGTTTAAAGCAGTCTGTTAGGGGGCTTTACCGGCGGGCAGCTGGGATGGCTCTTTAGAGCTTCTTAAAAATGCCCTGCTTTTCCCGATCCCTGGGCTGAGCTGTCTGCGCCGATGAGCATCGCTCCGTCCACAGGGGCTGGGTGGGCAGAGGTGTAGCTGCACCACGTAAAACATCCCACTGTAGGCTGGGGGGGTCAAATGCTGCACAGGCTCGGCGTGGAAAATTTGCACAATCTCATGCTTTTACAATAATAAAAAAAAAAAAGAGTTATGCCTTATTTCTGCATTCCTCGGTGTAACTGCGTGCAATGGTCTTTGGGGAATGCCCTGAGCAGCGTCTGGGGATGCTGATGGGTGTAATTTGGCAGGGAGGGGGGTTGTTGGCCCCTCCGGTAGCTGTGGACACCGGTACTCCCAGCCGCGGTGCTCCCAACCCTGGTGCTCCCCACCCCAGCCAGCCCCATCCCCTTAATTTATAACTCAACAGAAGCCATTCCTTAATCTTTTAATTATATGGAGTGACATGGGTGAAATAACTCCTTTCATTTCTGGGCCACTGACATGATTAAGAACTGAAGTCTACTGTTTTGGAAAGAAAACGGTGTAAATTGCCCATCATGTGAGATCTGTATCACCTTCCACCGAAACCCCGAGTGAGAGACTGCCGCGAATCCATCACCCAAGCCTTGCTAGGGGAAGATTGCACCATTATTAAATTATATGTTTTTTAAAAAACGACGCACTGATCTGTTTCGTACCAGTAAATATGTGATTTACATTTAATTCTGAGTAACCTTTCCGTGATCAGTGAGGTGTGAAGGAATTTAATGACACAAAGCTACATTTATGAAGAGACCATTCATATTCATTAGGCTCACGCATTAACAATCCTGCCAGTGACATCCCTCTAGCACATGCTTTATTGCTACAGTTTACAGGCCCTAAGAGCCGAGTGAGCTGCAGCATCCACACCCCTGCACAGACAGACCCACGGACAATATCATCCAAAAAAAGAAATAAATGAAAACAGGGCTTGAAGTTGGACGTTCCTGGGTTTGGCAGGCAACCATCCTCCTGGTTTAGAGGAGAGATTTGGGATAAGAAAGGGAGGCCTACAGAGGAATATTTTCTTTATCTTCGCAATGTTTAGAAAGAAGGAAATGTTGCAGAGATAAAAATGTTGCTGATCATCTTCTTTAAAGCAGCCAAAAAATGAGGGGCCAGAGGAAAACCCACCCCAGGGTGACACTGCTGCAGTGGAGAGCACAGCTCCAGCTTCTGGCATGGGCAATTATCATGAATCAGACTTGGCATCTCAAATAATGGTGGTTAGAGCTAAAAAAAAACCCCGACAAATCAAGACTCAGGGTTTGCCATTCTGGTTCTCACCCATGTTCTTCATTTTTGGGTTTGCTGCTGGTTTCATGGATGCAGGACAAGGAGGAGGTGGAGAGGTTTGTGAGAGGTCCCCGGGGAGTTCCCCTCGTCAGGCAGGGCTAACACTGCCCAGATCATTACAGCAGGATCCCTGCTCTTAAAAACCAGCAGTGCTGGTGGCTCCACATGTGCCGGGGTTACTCTGCTGAAGGTTTCTCATATCAAACCTGCCCCAGTTCAAGCCCACAGCTCCCTGCCGTGACACTTCTGGGGATGGGAATGCCATGGGTAAGGCATGGAAAACCCAGGGATAATCCTTGAAAAAAAATACCCCACCAACACACATCAACAAGTTGCAGCTCCATCTTCGGAAGCACATTGAACCTGAGGTCCCCTACATGGGGATCTGTAAGGCGTGGGTCACTGCCATGGAAGGTGCAGTTGACCAGACCAACCTTGGGGCACCTTCTCTCACAGGATGATGGGGATCTCCTGGGATCCCATAGCTGGGTCCAAGCTCATCTGTACTTAGCACACGTAAAACATGCTGTTTGAGGAAATTAAAACGTGGCCAGCATTAGAATGTCTCCTACAAGCCCCCGCCTGATGGTGAAGCAAATGAACCGCAACTGTCTGCATTGAAAAATAATTGGGCGTATTAGGATGCCATAAGCAAATAATCAAACCAGAGGCACGCTGCTGTCCGCTGGCAGCCCTGCTTACTCGCCGGCTGCCCGCGGACACGGGGACACGCACATGGCAGCTGGAGGGGACCCAAGCAGAGTGGGACAATGGGGCATCTCCGTGGTGCTTTGGAGTGACCCATGCCAGGGGGGATGCTAGCGCTTGCCCTCTGCCAGCCCTCCCCCAGCAAAAATATTTTGCTTTAATCCATTATAAAGCCACCAGGCGATTGCTCTGAAAGCGGAAAGGGAAGCAGCCCGTGTGCCGGGGAGAGCCCCGAGCGCCTCTGCGACCTTGGGAGCGCAGTTTATTTTTCCAGCTTCTTATCTTTGTCCCAAGGGAGTCATGCGCCATGGCTGGTGTTTCCCGCTGCAGCCGTCGAGAGCAGGCGTGCAAAACCCCGGAGCCAGCGCCGGGATGAGATGCCAAGGGAGCTGCCGGTGCCGCCTGCCCTCGGCCGAGCCCCCTGCCCTGCATCCCCCTTGGCAGGGGCACCGTCAGCCCCTGCGGTGCTGGGAGACGTTTTATCCCCCCCGGCTCCATCAGGGCTGGCTCACACCCACAGCTCAGCCCCAGCTGCTATAACAGGAGTGGGTCTGCGGCTCTGCCCACCCCTCCGAGCAGGTCCCTGGGCTGCCCGGCGCCCTCACCACAGCCGGCAGGGACCTTCACCCAGCCCAGCAGCTCTACCTAGGCTCCTGCTGCCCCTCCGTGCCCCTCCTGCAGAGCCTTGTTGTTTGCCTGCTACCCCCGATAATTCCCCTTCTCTTCCGCCCATTTCCTTGTAGGTGTTTACAGAAGTATTTCTCTTTTAAGCATCTTCTTTTGCACTCTGAGGTCCCCTGGTCCCTGGGCATTCCTGGCCCTGCGGCACTGCCAGCTGCCCCCATGCTCCCCATCCTCTCCCTGGATGGATGGACCAGAAACCTACCCCAGCAACAGGATCGCGATTTTCCACATGAACGTTCCTTAAGATCCAGTAGAAAGAATAAAAATGACCCTTTGCACTGTACAAATACCCCACAGACCCTAGTGGTCTGCGGTCCATATTTACCAACTATCTTCCCAGGAAAAATGCCTTTTAAAGCAGATGACATTGTAGCATGCCCACTTTCAGAGCACAGAGAAAGATTCTTACGGGCTGCCTGTGCTGCAAATGAAACATTAATTAATTTACCAGCAGGAAGGATATAAATAACTAAATCAGATGGTGCGACTTATTCATGAGGTCCTGATGGAAGGCAATTGTTATTCCTGGCTGTGCAGGTTAATGAACATGCTCTCCTTTTCCCAGCATCACACGCTAAAAATACAAGCGGGCCAAGTTGTGCCCAGCGGCTCCCATTCCTCCCCTGAGCCCAGTGGCCCCATGGTGGTCCCAACACGTAGACCCCTTGGAGGGGACACATGCTTGGGGCTGGGGGTGCAGGGCAGGTCATGGGCTTGCGGGCAGGTAGGAGAAGCCAAGTGTGCAGCGATGGAAGGGAAGATGCTGCCCAACAGCCAGAAATTCAACCTGGTTTGAGCACTCCTTCCCTGGATGGAGTACAGGAAAGGCCTCGTACAGGCTGAAATCATTATTCAGAGATTAACAACAGCGTTCCTGAAGTTTTAGCTATATGGTGTCCTTGATTTCTCAGGAAGTTGGGGTTACATTGTTCTCCCAAGACTGATGCAATGTAAATTGGCCCTTTGTGAATATGCATTGATCTCCCTAACGCACACACCTTCTGTGAAGCATGCATTTGGTTATCTGTCAGCAACAACCCAGCACCACAAGGGTTAAATCAAATTATTGCTCTGCCCTAACAAACGTTGCTAAATATTTTGGCCATGGACTGAGGGTGATAAAGCAGCTGGGGAAGTACCTGCAGGTCACTGCATTGCCAAACCGGAATGCCCCAAAATCCCAATGCACCAGCGCAGTCCCTGCCTCCCTCCAGCCGGCATGGCAATGTCCACATCCCCAAATGCTGCTGGATTTGGGCAGCCGGTCCCCACAGAGCCTGAGAGGCACGGCACCGGCAGGGTCAAAGTTGGAATCAGTGCTCTGGTCCTGCACATACCCATAGTGTCAGGGAGAAAGCCAGCTACTCGTGTGGGCAGCTCGGGGGACCATGGGTGCAAGCAGTGTGCGCTGCAGGATGGCAGGAGATCTGCTGTTTTCAGGGAGATCCCTCCTGTTCTGCCATTATTATGGGATGGGGCTAAGTAAAAAGCACGTTGTCCTCATACCCAGGCCTTGCTTTAGCTTGCTGCCGTGACTTAGTAGACGGCAACAGCTCTGAACAGCAGAGCACTAGGCTTTCAGCACATAATTAAGGGTATATGCTAATCATGGAGGAGAGAATGAGCCTGATGAAAAGTGGTGGTCTCTGCTAGCCCGAGTTGAGCCCCGGGCAGCCCCTGTTATGTTCCAGTAAAGATGCCTTGTGCCCCTGAGCCCAGCCGACCTCAGCAGTTCATGGGTTACCCTGCGGTCACCTGACCACACAGTTACCCAGCTTCAAATTTGGCCTCAAACAAGAATCGAGTCCCCTTTCTTGTGTGACAGCCCTGGAGACCACCACCAGCCATGCTGTAGGGCAGGGGGGTCTCCCCCCAGCCCCCTGCCACCAGCCATCCCGAACCAAGGGCAGCCCCTGGCACCAGCAGCACCGCGCGTGCCGGAGCAGCACCGCCAGCCCCTGCCCTCGGCAAGGTCGTGCCAATGAGGGCTCGATGCACCTCGGTTGAATCCTTCAGCTGATGTGCTGGGGATGTCCCCTGTGCCGAGCGAGGGCATCGCAGCAGGAGCAAACACCCCTCCTGCCTCCCTGAGCGGGCAATGGGAGTGAGCGGAGGCAGCGGGTCCCCTCTGACCCATGGTGGCTTGTACTCTCACTCTGGTAGATCTTGCCTTGCTTCCTCTTGAGCAGAGTTTTTCCACAATGTGCCGCCTTTTCATTTGCCAGTGCTTAAAAGGATTGGAAAGATTAGGAGATTTCAATTTAGCAGCAGGCAGGCAGTATGTCAGGCAGCTTCCTGCTCCAGAATAACATGCCCTAATCAATAACACCAGACCACAGCCCACAAAACTGCTCTAAAGTGAAAACAAGATTTATTTTTTTAAAGGGGGAACTAAAAAAAAAAAAAAAGTGACCAAGCCCCAACCATCAACCATCTCTGCTTTCGTTTTCTGTGTGTGTGCACACTCAGTTAGTAAGAGTTTGTAAAGTACAGGCCAATATATAGCTAAAATTGCTAAACTTGAAGCAGATGCTCAGCCTGTCCTCCCTGAGTTTACCAAAGCCCTGGTTTTATTTGCCTAGCTCAAGGTGCTGCTCATGGAGAAAGACGAAAGCTGGAAAATCAAGGTGATGGGTGTCCATCCTGGAGCAGGTGGCAGCTGGAGCCAGTGCAGGGGACAAACTGGGGCTGAGCCATGCTCATCAGCATCCATCCGGCTGGGAGTGGTACCGCAGCATCCCTCAGCCTGGGAGCAGTGCCTCACCATCTGTCAGCCTGGGAGCAGTACCTCAGCATCCCCCAGCCTGGGAGCAGTACCTCAGCATCCCCCAGCCTCGAGAGGTACCTCAGCATCCCTCAACCTCGAGGGGTACCTCAGCATCCCCCAGCCTGGGAGCAGTGCCTCAGCATCCCCCAGCCTGGGAGCAGTGCCTCAGCATCCCCCAGCCTGGGAGCGGTGCCTCAGTCTTGCTGCTGCACATGGGCTGGCTGTTATTAAAACGTGTAGCGCCAGTCAGCACCCAGTGATCGGCACTGAGATATCATTGTCATCTGGTGTAGCGTGACTTTTTTTTTTCTCCTCTCTTTTCACTTTGATTGGAATAGAGCCTCCTGGGAGACGTGAACTCATCGCAAATGGCTTCCCAGGGATGGGAGCAAATGAAATGTAACAAATCTCCATTTGCAATTTTGGGGGCACGTGACTGGAATGGGAAACGGGATGGCGGAGCTGAGCTCTTCCTCGGTGCATTACCGAGCAGTTAGTGGCTGCTGCCTGCTAAAATAAACCCTTTATCACCTTCATCCTTCATTTCCAGTGCAGCTAAATAATACGGCAAAACGGCACAGCCTGTCCCATTTAGCCCAGGACTTCTGCTTCCCCGACACGTGCAAGAGGGAAAATATTTTATTTCAGCTTTCTTCAGCGCTCTATAACCCCCTATTCAAAATGAGGCTTTCAAGAGGTTCTTATGGTGCGTAAAAGCCTTAGCAGTGCTGCAGAGCTCCCATGCCTGGCGAGCCCTGTGCATGCACCGTGCCATGCCGTGCCACGCTGTGCCGCACCATGCCGACCCCTCCCAAAGTCCCTGCGGTTTCAGCTCTGCTCATGCATCTCTGCTCATCACAGCTCCCCGTGGCTTCATCGGGGACTCTGGCGGAGTCTCCCTCTGCCCAGACCCCGGCATTTCGCTCTCAATTAGGCCGAGCCGTTCCACCCCGCGGGCAGAGCCGAAGCCATCCCTAATCACGCCGCCGCTGCGCGGGGCAATCAGCCTTCCCACGGCTCAGCCCCGCGTCGCTCAATTACCGCTAATGGGCACGAGGCTGCTCCAGCTGAAACATGTTGTTCCAGGATGATGATTTTATTTTATTTTTTAACCTCCCAGCAGGATCAATTGCTATTGTCGCTCAACTGGAAGGCTAGACAGCACCGAACTTGCTGGCCTCAGGTCGATTTGTTTAACAGCCTTGTCGTGTTAAACAGTTTCATGTACTTGTAGCAAAACGGCAAAGTTGCCTCCCAGCTGCTGACCAGTGCGCTCCAGTCTCTGCCGCACACAGCCCTGCTGATGCTGGTGTCCAACTCCTGCATCAGGCCTACAGAGGTTTTTTTTTTTATCATTTTAACTTTCTAAATACAACACTGGAGTAACTTAGGGTAGTCTCCAAGGTACAGAGAGCCAGACCAGAGGCTGGGCGGATAAATTGCTCACGGTCAAGCAGCAATCCCCAGGCTGCGAGGAGACCAGAGCCTGGCTCTCAGGAGCACTAACCTGTCCTGTGACATTAATCTAGCTAAGAAAAAGGCCACTTAGTAATTTTATAAACAAATTTTAAAACAAAACAAAAATAAAATCCTTGCTGGCCTATAACCTTCAGAAGAACATTGCTGGGCATCCGCTGAATCTGGCTCTCCATCCCACCGAAGCAGGGATCTGGCCCGCAGGGTGGGCACATGCTGGGCACGGGAGCTCTGGGCTCGTCCTTCACCTGCTGCTTTGGGGTTTATTTGTTCTGGATTTTACTGTGAGTGCTGATGACGGGCTCAAAGAGAAAATGTATTTCCAGGGGAGATTGCCCAGCATTGGAGCATTTGTGCCAAGACCATGGTCCTCGCACAGCACCTGTGGAGATTTCCTTCTCCAGTGGCTTTTGAAACACATCAGTGCATTTCTGCCCCTGCCTTTGGGTTCTGCCTCACCGGCTGTCCCGTGCTGCTGCCCTGCCCCTCGGCTCCCACAAGTCACTCAGCACCCACGAAGTCCCTGTGCCCGTCGGTAATGTTACCTGCTGGGCTGGGGGACGAGGGAGGGAGGATGGCATGGGGATGCACGCCCAGGCCCTGGTGCTTGGCATGTGCTTGGGCAGTGGGAGATGCTCGGTGCTGCAGAGGGAAGAGCTGCAAGAATCCGCAAAACCCAAACCACGGGTGCTCACAGCACCACTGCCCGGCTTCTCCCAAGCCCCCGCAGCTCGGCGAGGGATGCTGCCCTGCTCTGACACATCCACCCGCACGCCTTGCTCGTTACTGCCTTGTTCATTATTACCGTGCTGGGATGTGGGGCAAGCACAGTGCCTGGAGGAGAGCTGAGTGCTGCTGCTGACCCTGGTGCAGGGAGCCCGGATCAGGAGCCTCGTCCCCAGGTGCCATTTGTGTCTTTCCCACCCTGTCACCCTGGCACCCCATGCAGCTCAGCTGGGGGTGGAGGACCTGGCTCACCCCTCGAATCAAACCGCCATGTTTCCAGCCCTTAGGGACACCTCACCTCGCATCGGCCGGGCTCCGGTTTGGGTCAAGGCTTGAGTTTTCCGGTCTGTCAGAGCCCCTGCACCCACGGATACAGCTCGGTCTGGGTGGTGCAGGGTGCTGTGCAGGTCTGTGACTGCAGATTTGATTTATTTTTGATTCTTTGTGACTGACAAACCTGAAACGTTTGGGGCCTGGGGTTTTGGGTTCTTTTTGGCTTGTTTTATAAATATCCAAGCGGCTTTGGCAACCGATTGAAAATGCTGAGCCTGACGAGTAACAGATGTAATTTTACAAAAGCATTAACCGATCTGCGGGGTTAAGTAGATGTGAATGCAAACACAAAAATCCCTGGTTTTGCGCGCTCTGCCCGGGAAAGCCCCGTCCTACCCCAATTACTCATGTCCTGCCCCCCTCTCGGTACCTCTCCGGGCCAGCCCCGCTTTCGCACGCCTGCGGCCATGCCGCCTCTGCAGGGCTGGGCTCTGGGGGCACATGCCCAGAGGGACAGCGGGGTCACCCATGGCAGGGCTGGGACCCAGCTGGGTAACCACCCCAGTACCCAGCCCAGCCGTGCATCGCCCTCGCCGTGACCACCGCTATGCAGGGCTCTGCTCGCTGCTGGAGGCAGGCTGCAGGCAGCGGGTGCGGGCAGAGGGTGCAGGCAGGGTGCTGCAGGTCCTGGTGCCACTTGGGGCTGCTCTCGGGCATCTTGCCCAGGGCATGGGGTGCTGTGGGTTGCAAGGGGCAGAGCACAGAAATGCCCTGAGAGGAAATGTCCATGTCAGGAGGGCGACTAGGACAGGGAGGTGAGGAGGGTGAGGTGACTCGGTGACATTTGGGGGAGCTTGCTGAGGGAGGCGATGGAAGTGAAGAGCTGCAGAGAGGGGCTGCAACCCTCTGGCCCCCCACTCTGGGGCATTTCTGCCTCTCCGGCTGCAGGTCTTCTCGCAGAGCTCCTTACAGAGCAGTGACGGGACGTGCGTTTTGCTGGAGAAAGGAGCAACTCGTGGGAGCAGGGGCCGTATCCAGCGGCGAGCACATGGAGTTGCTGCAGGTTTGGGGTCGGTCCCTTGCAACCACCGGGAGCCCTCAGGGCCAGGGCGAGCAGCTGGGCGGGCCGTGCCAGGCCAGGAGGGTGGTTCTTTGCTCCTTTTTTTCCAGAAGGAGAGTTAATTTTAACTGAACAAACAAAGAAGGAAGGCTCTGCTAATGAGACACAGATGAATCTCGGCTGGCTCCGAGGGTGTTAGGGGAGCTGTTTTTCCAGCACTAATAACCCAGCCTATGACAATGAATGAAGCTGATATTGTTTGTTATTGCTAATAGATTCTAATGATAACTTTATCTGCAGCTCTGAGAGGCTCCTGGCTGTCAGCGCTGGGAAGGTGCTGGTCACATGCACTCGCAGAGCCAGCAGAGGCATCCAAAATGTGGTGCCAAGAGGTTGGTGCTGTTCAGGGCTGTGGGACTGTGTCCCCCCTGAGCTCTCCCACCAAAGGACGGGCTCTGTGGCTGTCTCTCAGGTGGGAAGGGAACCTGCAGAAGACCCAGGGCTCTCTCTGAGGGATTAGCTCTGCTCCCGCCCACTGGGCAGGCAGGAAGGTGCCATGGAGGACAGGGATGGAGAAACACTTTCTGATGGTAAGGGTGGCCGAGCACTGGGAGGCTGCCTAGGGACACTGTGGAGCTCCATCCATCCTTGGAGGCACTTGAAGCCCAGCAGCACACGGCCCTGGGCAACCTGCTCCCATTGGGATGCTGGGTTAACAGCTGATCTAAGGGAGAAATTGCCATCAGATGCAGGATGGGTGGCCCCACCGATATAGTCTGTGGCCAGCGAGAGGGTGGGAAGAGCCGGAACTGAGGTTATGGGATGGCTGATGCATGGAGCTGCACAGGGAGGGACCTGGCATCCAGCATCCTTCTGCCAGGCAGGGCCACATCTGGGGCTGCATGGGAGCCTCTAATGGAGAGCCTGCCCCTCTGGCAAGATGCATCCCATTTCGAAGCCATGTTTTAGAGCCACACACACCACAGTGTGTAATTTGTACCAGTAACTTGACTGAAAAAAACCTCAAAGACTTTCAAATGCTGAATAAAATGACAAGATTATAGGCAGGTCTCTGGGCTCTCTTTGGTGAGGGCCCTGCCTGCCCAAATTATCAAGGGGCCGGGTGTCTCCACTGGGCTTTCTGGGTCCAGGAATGTTTCCCTGGGGAATTTCAGCAGCAAAAACCCCAAAGTGCTTGCTTTGAAATCCTTTTCTCTTGAAAACACTTGCTCTGATTTGTTAAAGAAATGATGCTAAAAGCGGAAGCCACCCTGGAGGCAGCTTGCTCCAACCAGCCCCTCTTATCATTTACCAGCTGCACCCGCAGTTATTTTTGCTGCTGGCTGGGTTCGACCTCCCCCCGGTTGCCGATGCAGGGTCCTGCTGGTGGGTCTGGCCCTGGCATGGCCGGGGTGGCAGGAGGAGTTCCTGCAGCCGCCGGCTCCCAGCCACCGCGGTGCACCTCCGGCGGGGAGAAAACCGCAGGCAGCCGCGGCTCTGGTTCACACGCGACTGTTGAGCAGAAACTGCGTGGAGGAAAAGGCAGCCGGGCGCGGGCTGCGAGAAAACAGCAGAGATATGCAAATGCAGTGGAAAAACTGACTGCGTGCAAAGGGGCCAGTTCAGCTTCGCCGTCTTGCAGCGGGGCAGTTTCGACCGAGGCGTTTTCTGTCTCTCTCTTCCCCCCCGCCAAGTATCTGATTCTGTCAGAGAAGCCATTTCAGGAGGTCTCTGTAGAGTTCCTAATCAGCCTGGAAGTTGCTGGCTTGCAGGGAGGGAAGTGCTATCAGGAAAACAAAGCCATAAGAGTCAAAAGGATATTTATTTTCATATCTACAAAGCAAGCCTGCAGAGAGAAGTGCATAGATGTTTGGTTTCTAGTGCTGGAGCTGAGCTCTGAAATCACTTCATGATGGTTTTGGGTTGTTGGAAACAAAGAGGTAGGGTAGGTGGTTAGCTGAATCACAGTTAAGTACGGGAGATACCAAACACAGCCTTAAATCCGTGCTTATTCAGGAAAGATCTTTAAGCGTGTAATTAACTTTAAGCACATGCTTAGGTGCCTTGTAAGTGGTGATGCTTTGCTGAATTAGGGCCGTAATTATTGGGCTGCTACCGAACACATGTTTACCTTTTGCAAGGCTTGCTTGCCCCAGCGTGGGCGCTCCGTGGCATGCTGCCCGGGCCGGCATGGAAGCATCGGCGGGGCAAGCTGGGCACACCGGCCCCAGGGAGGACCTTGGCTGCGTGTCTGCAGCTGGCAGGTCCTGGCGGCATTTGTGACCTCCAGGAATCAGCAATGCCAAAGCCCTTTGGGATACAGTACCGCTGCAGGCTAACCCAGGGATCCAGCACAACCACGACCCCGAGCTCCGCTCCTCAGGCTCGTGACCAGCTCACCGCTGCACAAACCTCCCCTTCCTCTTGTGTAAAGAGCCAACACAGCCTTATCGGCTGTGATAAACATCTGTAAGTCGAGCACGGCTCCAGAAGGGCCGGCGGCCTCGTGCTGTGAGCCATGTGCCGAGGGCTGTCCCGGGCAGGGAGCTGCTCCGCCGGCATCACCGGAGCCTCCTCCGCACACTCCTCCCAGCTCCTGACCTTCCCAAAGGGATGAAGAGCACAGGCAGGAAAACGCCACAAAACCTTTGGAGACACAGGACGATGTATTTATAGCCAAGGCTTTCATGTCGCAAAACACAGGAGGCCAAACTAAACATGCCAAGACTGCAAGAAAGCAGGAAACGAAACTGAATCGTCGCTTGCCAAAGCCCTCGAACGAGCCTGAAAGACAAATGTGAGCAGAGCAGCCGCTGCCGGCTGCCTCTCAGTGTGGGCGGCCGAGTCGGGCTCTGCTGGCCCCGTCCTCAGCGCGGGCAGCCTGTTCCCGCTCTGGCCCCTGGCACGAAGGGGTTAACGGGTGAAGGTTTTCACGTTTTCACTTGTCTCTGTCATACACTCTTGGGAGGGGTGGTTTGAGGTTTTGCAAAACAAATATAGACTTCATTTGAAAACCACACAGGCTTTCGAGGGGCTCTGCGCAGAGCACAGCCCGCTGCTTGCCAGGCTCCCTCCTGCCAACTGCTGGGTTTCTTCTTTTTGGGGAGTCTCTCCCATGCTCTGCTTCGCCTCCTTGCTTGTGTAAGACTCCTTTGCCATGCTCCTGTGCCCAGGAGCTCTGTCCTTGCCCCACGTGGCGCCGGGTGGCATACCACAGAACGCTCCTCCTTCTCTTGGTACATCCTGAACCTTTACCAGCCGCAAGCGCGTGACCCAGATGGCCCCGTTTGGGGACAGCACATCACATCGCAGACGGTCTTTGTGCTCGTGCTGCGGCACACAGAGCCGGCTCGAGGCCAGCTCTGGCACTGCCGGCTCTGCAGACGGCAGCTCCTCTGCAGACGGGTGCTCGGGGCTCTGCCCTCCTCTCCAGGGCTCCCGGGGAGTGAACCTGTCCCTGGGCTGTCCCCAGGACCTCACCTGGGGGGACTCACTGGCCATTTCACACCCGGCACGTGGGCTGCCGCCCTGCTGCTTTGCTCTGCCTCCCAACAGCATGGTGCTCCCTGCCTCAAAGCACTCTCTCGCCGTGGCCCTTCCTTGCTCCCAAGGTTTCCTCTTGCAGCGGCCAGGACCCTTCCACCCTTTGCAGCCTCATTTTGCTGCAAGACAATGAAGAGAAAGTCCAAAAAGCCCAGAAGCCACATACCAATAAGGTCTGGGTGGACCCTGAGGACACCAGCAGCTCTCCCACAGCCACCCGAGCACCGGCGCATCCCTCCAGCCGGTGGGTGGATGTGCCCAGCTCCCGTGGCTGCAAAGGGAACATGCTGCAGGATTGGGACCGAAGCGGCTGCTTCACCTCACTGGCAGGAGCTGCTTCCTAACGAGCTGGTAATGCTCGCGGCAGCGTGTAGCTAGTCCAACACACTGTCAGTCGTCGCATCCCCAGCCTGTGTTGTCCAGGTTTAACCCAGCCGTCGTGTGCTGATGGTTTGATGGGCGTGTGGCTGGCTGAGCTCCCCGGCATCCGCAGGGCAGAGCAGACCTGAGACACATCCCTTCATCACCAGGGTCAGCCTCCCTCTGATCAGTCTTCCCTGACAAAATCATTATCGGAAGCTATATGTGGTTATTCCTGTCAAAAAGAATGCTCTGTGAGCAGCGTGCGATGCTCTCATCGGGGCCGGGTGCGGAGATGCAAATGTTCACCTTCCAGCTCTGCAGTGTTGGGCTGACCCGTCGGGTGCCGAGTCCAGAGGGGTGCTTGGAAAAGCACAGGGCAGGGAATGGCCTCCCTCTCCCCTCCTGCCTTCAGATGATTTTCCAGTGCTGGTGCCATGGCAGTACGGGTGGTTAATGCAGAGGGGTGGTGAGACACCGTAACCTGCGTGAGAGGTGCTGGAGGAGAAGGGCTGCCAGGGTGGAGCATCCCCTTCTTGGACAGCAAAAGGCTTTTACAGGGCAGGAACAGCCTGGCTGTGGCCAGGGGCTGCAGAGCTGCAATCCAAAATATGCACCCTACAAGTCCAAGCCTGACCCAAGAAGTGGCCTGTTTAGTCTAGTTTCACAAATATGACATTAAAACTTCAAGTGAATGTTGCCAGGTGGATAAGTAGGGTCTGTTCTGGGTGGCTTTAGCGTATACCGGTGTGTCTGCCATGCAGGGAGGTTGGTTCGTGCAGTGGGTACTTCTGCAACGCATGCAACCGGCAGCGCAGGTGCAAGTGGCCGGGGAGCTGCTGCAACCCGCCTGGGATGCTGGAGTCTCCTGGGAGGATTTGGTCCTTGATCTCTGACCTTGAAGAGACTCTGTTAAGCTGTGCTCACTTCCTCCAGGATTGTTAACCTGGGCTAAGAGGATATTTTCCACGTATGACAGATTGCAACACCAAGCCTGGAACCAGAACAACACTGATTAAAGAACAAACCCCACATTTAACGTAGTGTAATGATTTCCACCTAGCTTAATGGCTGCAAAACAGAAACAAGTTATCGCTAGCACATCAAAGAGCTGGAAAAATGTAGTCAACGGTACCTTTGAGCTATTATGCATATCAAGTGGCAAGATACCATCGTGAATAATAAGGGATCTGCAGCGAGGTTGCACAAACAGCAGTGAAGCAATGCTTACCATGCACCCTCCTTCTGGGGTACATCAAAAGCCCAAAGAGAAGGGCCACTAATTTCCAAAGAGCTGCACATCTAGAGGCAGTCAGAGGAAGAGACGTGCGGTATCGTGAAGAGGAGGCTGGGATGCAATACAGTCGGGCAGCCAAAGCGATAGGCTGGCACACAAGCTCGAGTGCTTGAAGGGAAAAGCTTTGTGTGTCACCAGGTCTGACATAACCTGAGATGAACTCCTCATGCTCCTGGCCTTGGAGGCCAAAGTTTCCCTCACCTGGGAGTTGCTACATCTTCTTTCTAAGCTTCCTTCTTCACCAGCTGGGTTTTTTTTCCCAATAAATAACAGAGAGCTCACCAAGGGCAGTTGCAGCACATTTTTTCATTTACCCCTTTCCTTTTGGGGCAGCTTTCCTGCTACCTTGGCAGTGCATTGGAAAGGCCATTTCTCTCTCTGCTTTCTGAGTCACGAGGTGCTTTCTATAAGGATTGCCTGTGTTAATGTCCCTCAGATAAATATTAGGGGTATTAAATGTCACTGTGCCAGCTCTCCTTGGCCAGGCTGTTCCCGTTGGTTGGTCCTTTTGGAGCAGGGGCAAGTAGCAGACTTGCTTGAGCTTTCTGTCCTGTTAGCCCTAATGATACTAAAATGACGTCAGGTTACATGAAATTTTTGGTGTGCCCCTCCCTCCTTGGCAGAGGTGCTCCCTGGGCCACCGTGATGGAGGGGATGGAGCAGGTCCACACAGCTGCCACTGTCACCACGACAGGGAGAAAGGTGCATCCCCCAAAGTTTGCTCAAGCCCTGTCACAGCCCTGGCACATCTCACTTAATCTCCCTTGATCAGGTGTCCGGCAGGAGGAGATAAGCCAGCGGGCTGGGATTGATGTGAGCTCAGCACACCTCAGCACCAGGCGGCCTTGCTGCTGCTCGCTGCTTAGTAAGGCATTCCCAGTCCTCAGCAATTACAACACGAAGAAAGAAATACACTTGACTTGCAAATAGCGTTGGGCAACGAATGAGTCTTTCTACCCACAGAACTAGCCCTGGGGCTTACCACGCCGTCTTAGTCTGACACAGTTAAATTTTTGCAGTGAGTGCTGATGACAGAGGATTACAAGAAGGAACAGTCCATCCTCAATAAATGGTTTCACTTGAGAGCTGCAACCCAATTTGTTAATTCCTCTGGTATTTCTGGCAGCAGCGCTGCTTGCTGCACACCTTCCACGCTAACATCTTCCTCAACTGGTACATCCTTCGGGGTTATCGTGATTTTGGAAGGGATTAAACTGGCCCATTACTCACACATTACCAAACGTCCTTCAGTGGCTGTGGAGCTGCGTGTGTTCCTGGAGAAGCTGGGTAGGACGGCATGGGCTGAGGAGCCAGGGATGGGGCTGGGAGGATCATGCTGCGTGGGACGTGGTGGGTGGCTGATCCCTGCTCTGCAGGGGAGGGCAGAGGCACGCAGTGCCATCCATTTGCATCACAGGTATTTTTTTAAAGTTTTTTTTCACCCTTTTATTTCCAACCAGTGCCTGTTTGGCCCATGCCCCAAGCGTGTTGTGAATTCTGAACAACGAGGGTTCGAGCAGGAAAATGAAGTCACGCATGGACAGGAGCATCGGTTGCGGCCAGCCCTTGGATGCTGGGTTTGATCTGGCTTTGCCATGGCCGAGGGGGTCTTCCTCACCGTGAACCACCACACAGCACTGGGAGGCTGGGGCCAGGTGGAGATGGGGATGGAGATTTGTGGCATCTCTTAACCATTGCCCACTTTGCCTCTCAGAGGCAAATCCACCCCGCTTACCTCCCCAGTCTGCTCCTTTCCTGCTGCCCCACTGCCCTCGCACTGGGTTTGCACATAGGATGTGACATCCCCAGCTTTGACAGCCCACCAGGCCCACCCAGAACAGCTGGCAAGGCCTGAGCTCCCAGGGTGATGACGTCTGGTACGACCTCCATGTACGCTCCTCAGAATGACAGAAAAGGCTGTTTTACCTATGGGAGACGTGCAATCTCTGCCCCAAATCCACATGGCTACCTCCCTCAAGCGGGCGCTTTAGCACAGTTATTCCACGAGCCCCAAGATGCCGGTGTCCCCCTCCCCAAGACACCCATGTCCCCTGCCTTGAGACGCCCGTGTCTCCCACCCTGAGACGCCCTTGTCCCCCACTGTGGGGCAGCTCTGCTCCATCCTGCTGAGCAGGGCTGGGGTGATGCCCCCCAGTGCGGGGTGGACAGACACTGAGCCCACCTGCCCCCAGCACGCTGAATCACTGGTGCCTGGGTATTAACTTCATTTCTAACAATTCCAGTAGTTGAATTTGCAGTTATTTCCATGTGGAAGTAGCTTTCCAACTCTGCTTGCAGTAGCCATGGCCCGACACCACGTGTGCCCAGGATGGCTAATCCTCTGCCCGGAACAAAAATAAGACAAACATTCAGATTAAATGGAGCATTAAAGGAAGATCAAGATGGTATTAATATTCAATTAGAAATGATCAGGGTGAGACTAAGGCTGACTCTTCTATTATTGCTTTGTTTGCAGGTGGCCTTTTCTTGCCACTGGAAGCCGGGTTGGGAGCAGGGGACCGTCCCCACGTCCTCACCGGGGACAGCTGCTCCAGGCTCAGCTCAGCAGCAATGATGGAGGGCCCAAGCGCTGGTCGTGAGCTGACCCTGTGACTCTGGCGAAGCAGCCAGGTGAATAAGTGCAATAAACTAGAGAAATTGGAAAAGCAATTGCAATTTCTGGTGCTGAACCAGCCTGCTCTGAGTAAGCCTGGGGAGGGGGAGCAGTCGCTCCAGTGGCGGAGCAACAAGTCCCACATGGCGGGGAGGACTCCAGCCCCTCTTTGCAATTCCCACTCCAGCCCCTCTTTGCAATTCCCGCCTCTACAGGCATGGAGCACAAAGGCAGGGCTGCGTCGAGTCCAGGGCGGCAGAATAGCTGGGCTTGTTTGCTCTTCAAGGCTGCGCATGAATAAAACATCTCGGGAGCACAGGCTCCCTTTGTCTGGCTGGTAGCCGGGCGCTCTGTTTTTTGCCATGTGCGCACAACTTGGAGGGCAATATTTTAATGGGACGGTGCCTCTGACCAAAATAAACGACCGATTGTTCTGTCTGTCCTTCCCCAGCTGAGAGGGGCTTCCTCTGGGCACCGGTCCCTTAAGTCCTCGTGCCACTGGCGTCGGCAGGGTCGAAACATCCTTCCTCACAAACAAGACCAAAGCCGGGAGACGGCTCTGATGGCTCTGCTGATGCTGCACAGCTTCGTCTCCAGAGGTAGAAAATGCAGCTCTGAGTGCCTGCCTGTCCCACCCACTGAGTTTCTTCTGAGAAAAGTCTTCATCAGAAATGAGTCACAGGCAGAATAATTGAAACTTTTGATGTTTCGGGGGATAAAGGGGTCAGAGCAGCTCACCCAGAGCTCTGCCTGCATCCCGGAGAGGCCTCCTGCCCGCTCTGATCTGGGGGCTGACGGCGTCAGACCTCTGCCTGCTGCAGGGCTGGGGAAAGGGGGTTAAAGAGGATTAATGTGGGATCCAGCCCAGAGGCACGGGGCTATTGCTGGCCCTAAAGCTGAGCTCGGGTCTCTTCATCTCGGTGGCTTGGACTGCATCTGCCACTGCCTGTGACAGCAAGACCAGCCTCAGGGGTAGTGAGACCACTGCACATGAAGGGAGTCCTGGCAGCTGTATTGGCTTGGTGTGGCAAGGTTTTGGTAGCGGGGGGGTTACAGGGGTGGCTTCTGTGAGAAGCTGTTGGAAGCTTCCCCTGTGTCCGACAGAGCTGGTACCAGCCGGCTCCAAGACGGACCTGCCACCGGCCGAGGCCAAGCCCATCAGTGATAGTGGTAGTGCCTCAGTGATAACATATTTAAGAAGGAAAAAAAAAGTTGCTGGGACAGACAGAAACGGCAGCCGGAGAGAGGAGTGAGAACATGGAAGAGAAACAACCCTGCAGACCCCAAGGGCAGTGCAGAAGGAGGGGGAGGAGATGCTCCAGGTGCTGGAGCAGAGATTCCCCTGCAGCTCGTGGGGAAGACCATGGTGAGGCAGGCTGTCCCCCTGCAGTCCAGGGAGGTCCACGGTGGAGCAGATATCCACCTGCAGCCCGGGGAGGACCCCACGCTGGAGCAGGCTCCTGGCAGGACCTGCGGATCTGTGGAGAGAGGGGCCCACGGAGCAGGTTTTCTGGCAGGACTTGTGACCCCGTGGGGGACCCACGCTGGAGCAGTGTGCTCCTGAAGGACTGCACACCGTGGAAGGGACCTATGCTGGAGCAGTTCGTGAAGAACTGCAGCCCGTGGGAAGGACCCACGTTGGAGAAGTTCGTGGAGGACTGTCTCCCGTGGGTGGGACCCCACGCTGGAGCAGGGGAAGAGTGTGAGGAGTCCTCCCCCTGAGGAGGATGAAGCGGCAGAAAATAACGTGTGATGAACTGACCGTAAACCCCATTCCCTGTCCCCCTGCAGTGCTGGGGGGTAGGTAGAGGATCCAGGAGTGAAGTAGTGCCTGGGAAGAAGGGAGGGGTGGAAGGAAGGTGTTCTGAGATTTGGGTTTATTTCTCATTACCCTACTCTGGTTGCTTGGCAATAACTTGAGTTAATTTTCCCCAAGCCGAGTCTGTTTTGCCTGTGATGGTAATTGATCTCTCTTGTCCTTATCTTGACCCATGAGCCCTTTGTTATATTTTCTCTCCCCTGTCCAGCTGAGGAGGGGGGAGTAATAGAACGGCTTTGGTGGGCACCTGGTGTCCAGCCAGGGTCAACCTACCACAGCAGCGCAGGGGACAGGGAGAGGGACACGATGCTGTGGTGTTGGCAAGTGCCCTGGTGTTGCACGGTGCTGTGGCAATGTTGCTGCCGCCATAGGTACTGCCGTCTGGGATGAACCCAAACTCCAGCGCTGTCCCGCAGAGTCACAGCAGCTCAGGAGCGGATGGTGGAGAGCGAGCCCATGTCCCACCGGCACTGTGGTCGTCAAGCCGGCTGCAGTGGCCACGGGGCTGGTGGGTTTGTCCCCATGTCTGCAGTGGCCAGGGACCAGGCTCCCTTCCTGGGTCTGAACTCAGACACCAGTTTTCCTTTACATTTTTCATTTAATCCACCCCATGGCAAGCTGCGGGTGTTTAGGAATGTGGTTAACGGTTCATCTACTTCCCGCTGCCCTCGGCCGTCACGCAGATATGAACAGCCCTGCCTCGCGTGCTGCCTCGGCCGGCGCTTGCTGTGTTCAACGCCTCCAGTGCTGCCCCGTGCTCCTGTCGCAGCAGAGGAACGAGCACTTGGGCAGCTCCGGCAGCGCCTTGCCCCGTCCCTGCGTGGTGTGTTGGATCATGCACGAGCTGATCCGTGGCTGGGAACAACGAAGCTGATCCCTGGCTGGGAACAACGTGGGTTCGGAGGTAATTGCAATGCCTGTCCAAGCTCTGCTTGCAGATGCTTTTGGGTATCGACTCCTGAGCATCCCCCTGGCCCTGGGAGGGGACCAGGGGAGCCCGCACTGGGGCCATCCCAGCTCACCACTGGGCCAGGGTTAAGATGGGGAAAATTCCTAAAGAAACAGGGCTTTGCTGGAAAGCCCTGACTTGTCCCAGTGGAGCAGCAGTAGGCAAGGGAGTAGAAGAGCTGCTCTGGCCTTGGCTGGTTCCCCCAACCCAGAAAAAACTGGGCAAAAATCATTCCCCCACTGAGCTGCACTGCAGGTGATCGGGGCAAGCATCGCTTACGATAACAATAATAATAACAATAATAATAAACAACCAGTACACTGGGAGCCTAATGGAGCAGAATCTGCAGCTATGGAGTTATTTACCCACATCTGATGCCTCAGTCCCTGTGTCCAGTCCCCTGTGCTGTGCCGGGCACACGCCATTACGGTGTCCTCGTGGCTCAAGCACTGGCACCGTCCCCGCAGCCGCTCCTGGGGGTGCAAAGCTGAGCTGCCCACTCTCAGCAGGGTGGCAGGTGCTCCAGGGGTGCTTTTAAGTAGTTTATTATGAATAACAGAGCCTCTAAAGTCCTACCAAAAAGTGACTGGGGCGCAGTTTACTCTTAACCTTTTCTTACAGATGAAACCTTTCCACAGCTGGTTGGTTTAAAGAAAAGCTGTTGAGGTGAAAAAACTGATTAAAGGGTCCGATTCTTTTTTCCCCAAAGAAACAGCAACTATTTTGATGGCACCAAATTAGCGACAAAATGTTCCTTCCAAACAGGCGGTTTATAATTGGAGACGAGGATTTTTTTCTAAATTCCCAGCCAAGTATGATTTCCGCGGCTCTGGTGAGGATGCTGAGCGCGTCCCCCCCCACTACCCGGTGCTGGAGCCTGCTGCGGGCCAGGGAACCATCTGGCACCGGTCCCAGCTCCCACCGGGAGCAAGGGCTGCACAGTGGTGGCATCCGTGTCCCCTCCCGCGCCGGCTGCCTCGCCCTGGGTGGCACACTCACCCCGACTGCAGCCGGGATGTGCTTATATAGGGCTGTATTTTGGGGGAGGAGTGGGTTGGGGAAGGAGGAGAGCTCCCAGTCATCGCTGGGATGAGCCATGGAAAACCGGGTGCTGGCTTAATACTGCCGGAGACACACGGGAGAGAAGAAATGCAGGAGGAGTGGCATGTGATACTTGATTGCTCGCTACAGGCATGTTGGCTCTGCATGTGTAAAAACAATAATTAAACGTAAGATGTGGGAGGATTATTAAAGGTTTTATGGCATCTAATCCTTTTTGAAACCTTTCTGTAGGCTGGAATCTGAGGCTAGAGCAATAAAAATGCAAACTACACCCAGATTAATTCCATGCACCATTCTTTTTCCTCCCCGGCCCATGCCCTCGGTGTTTACGGGGCTGTGGGAGCCAGACGGCAGGCAGGAGCCCAGATGGGCATTGCCTTGTGCTGGTGAGGAGGGGATGGGTGGGAGCCAGTGGGATGCTGCGGCCGCGGCCCCTTCGCCGGCCCCAGGGCTCGCGGGGCTGGGGAGCGCATCCAGCTCCATGCAAGACAGGCGTCGGCGCAGGGTCACGTGTGCGTGTGAACATACAGACGTATACATCTTAACTCCACCTTCCGGCGATGCCCCTTGGGTGCTGCTCCCGTCCCTCTGTCTGGGGACTGAACTGAGCAATCCCTGCGCCCCCACGAGCTGTCGCGGAAATAAATAAATAAATAAATGAAGGCGCCTTTCGCATTTCAAAGCTGGGAAATTTTTTATATTTTTGTTTTCTCCCCTCCTTCAGAATGGCTTATCTCCATGAAATTAGTAATTGGCGTTTCTTTCTGAAGCCGGGTAAGCGCCAGCAGCCGGTAACACCCACGTGACACTCCATTCTCTCCGAGAGGCCCTGCAGCCAAAGCAGAGAGGCTAATAAAAATAATAACAAGGAAAAAAAAAAGCAGAAAGTGCTGAAATCATATTTTACTTTCCATTTTGCTCCCCCGATGTTTTTCAGGCATGCAAAGCAGCATCAGGCTGGGCAGAAAAGCGTGGCGGGCAGTTTTCGGGCACCCTTCGGCGGGTGCACGCTGGGCGAGAGGAGCGGCGTGAGTCAGGGTGAGCTGGGCTGGAGCTGGGTGCTCCCTCCCGAGGGAGCAGCGGCTGCACTGTCCTGGCCCCAACCAGCCCTTCTCCAGGCCTGGGTAAAGACTAGTATTTACAAAACCCCGTTTCATCTCCAAAGAACCCTCGGGGCAGCAGCATCCTCCCCCGGAGCTCCCGGCTTCGCAGCTTGTCTGGCACGTCGGGGCGGCAACCCTCAGCCAAAACAGGTTTTGGCTTATGATTTCCAGCCTGCTCATTAACTTTGGGTTCTTCTGGTTGGCTTCGTTAGGGTTTTTTTCCATGCATGCCACGCTCATCCTATCCTTGTGCCAGCGCTTGGAGACCCCTCGGCTCCGGGTGGACCCGAGACTCAAACCAGCCTCCTTTGGGGTTCCTCTGGCAGCGTTACCCCGCGCGGGTCTGGGGGCACGGGCAGCTGGAACGACCCCCGGGCTGCTCTAGCGGCCGGCAGTGCCTTGGCTGGGGGAGCTGAGAATGGAGGTGTGGGGCCGTTCCCGGGGAGGGTGTGCCGGCTGCCTCACCGAGGGCTGCGGCAGATCCTTATCGCCAGGAGTACATCCAAACCTACCGAAAACAAAACCGGCCTGCCAGCGACGGGGCGAGTGGCGGGTGAGCTCTGCGCACATCCAGCCGCGCATCCCTCCTAATCCCCTTTGAGTTGCTAATGTTGTACACGCCCTGACAGCCGATGGTTATCAGTGTGGGAGATCCTGGGTGCAGCTCGACGCCCCGGCCGTGTCGGAGCTTCCCAATCTGTCCTGCATCTCTATTGCTCTGGCTAAGGCTGCTGCAATCGCCGAAGGAGAGGCGGCGGATGCCAGCCCTCTCCCGCTCGGCTGTTGCTCCAGTTGGATGCCCCGGTCTGGCAGCGGAGATGCTGGGGCGGGCTGGGAGGTTATAAAAGGGGGCTGGAGGCAGGAGCCTCGGGGGGTTCCTCGGCTGCACCCCTCCTGGCCCCAGTCCACTGCAGACACCTGGCCCTGGTTTTGCTCCCCGGTCCAGTGATTCACGCTGCTCAGCAGCACAGCTACCTGAGCGGGTTAATTACCTTAATAAATATAAATTACAGTGTGAATTAGAGCACGCTGTGGTTTCTAGCCTGGGCTTTAACGAGTGCCCCATTTACTCTGAGTAACCCGCTGCAGACACTTTGGGGGATGGCTGAGGTTGCCACAGCTTGACCCTGAGCACAGGGGGGACATCCTCGGGAAGGAGCCACAGACCCCCCACGCCCTCTCCGCACGCTGCGCATCCCTCCCCATCCCTCTCCCCTCTTCCCCGGCCGCGGCTGGGAGATGCAGGCACCAAGCTCCCACTGCAAAGCGAGGAGCATCGACAGAGAAGCCATTAGGCATTTTGGTTTAATTAAGATGAGTCTTGGGCCATGTGCACACACAGTTCCCGGGGTCGTGGAAACCGGGGAGTGGCTGAATAGGTCGGGGCAGAAACCAGGCTGAGCTCCCTCTGCGTTAGGGCTCTTTGCTGGCTGGCAGAGGACAGACCCCGCTGCCAGGCTCGGCAGCATCCTGGCACCCTCCGCCATCCCGACTTCATACAGGAGTCAGGCCCCAGTGAATCCCTCTAATTTTTGTATTTTTTTATGTTTCTTTTTTTCAGGCAAGCCAAAAGCACAAAAATTGCTACGAATCGATTTTTGTACATCAAGTTTAGATGGGTCATATTTGCCTAGCTTTTAATGCCTGGTGTCTATAGCTTGCACTTCCATCATCCCATTACACAGATGACAAGCAGGCCAGCACCACAGAGAAGAAACAAATTACCTAATAAATCAAGCACCTAGGATATAAAGCGGACAGTGTTATTAGGCTCCTACAGAGAGGGATAGTAACAGATAGGGATGGATCCAGGCTGAAATGGTGGGGAGAGGGGGCCGTGTGTCTGCTTCACCACGAACAGTTGCAGAGCGCTGATCTGCAGCTGGAGCCGCACACGCCATGCTGGGCTTGGCTATGCCAGGATGTTCGATGGGCTGTACGTTGGCTCTATAACATTTATTTCATAAAAGGTTCTGTGAAGCGAGTTCCTGGGCACGCTGACTGGGAGGAGGTTAATGGGGTTGGAGGGGTGTTTTTATTAGCATCTCCCTCTCTCTGAATCCTCCTTGCAAGTTCTCATGGCTTTAACGAGGAATTCTGAGGGCTTAGAAATGAGCCTGCTCCAAACCATCAGGTCTTTGCGGCCTTCATTGCAAAGCACTGATTTCATTGTGGGATTATAATTAGCAACTACAATGCCATAATTATGCACCACTTAACTTCTTGGCTTTAATATCTGCGTAAGCCAGCATTAAAGCAAGCGAGCAGGATCCCGGTGCTTGATCGTGGGGGAAATATACAGGGAAGAAAGCATTTCCAAGGGGGGTGTCATTCCTGGCGTGCAGCTAAACCTGCCCTCTCCCAGAGAAATTGCTATTGTTTTCTGTGAGAACCGAGCGCGGCTCTGGGACGGAGCGAGCCCTCGGCCCCCGGCCCAGCCGGGGCAATAGGCAGAGGAACAAAAGAGGGCTGCAGGAAGGAAATGCTTCATAACCTTCTAAAGGCTCCCTCTCAGCAGATGAAATGCTTTTGATTTTTATCACTTTTGTTCTTTCAAATAACCTACCCTTAACCTTTTTGTGTTTCCCTTTCTGGGACAGCAAGATAGTGCTGGGAGTGCTTGTAACTCTTGGCTCCAGGGTGCCGATGGGGAAGCTTTGGATTTCTTCTTTGGCATTGCCTACCTCACGTCCCATTTGTCTCTTCACCTACAGCAGAGTCATCTCCACTTTAGCATCCACAGCTTTTGAGGCCCTGCTTGGGACCCCGCTTTGCGGGGCTGGGTCGCCATGGCACACCGGCACCCCGAGGGGATGCCGTGCCCCGGGGAACGGAGCGGCTGCACCCGATGGCCCCTGGCCCTCCCCTGCCCCTGGGATAACTTGAGTTTCTCACCTTGCACAAGTCAGTGGGTGTTCCTTGAAGTCCACTGCGGCCATCAGCCTCTGCGTCATTTAACTCGTCAAAAGCTGCCCTGCAACTCATTATTCTGCATGAATTAAATTGTTTGTAATTGATAAATTATGCAAAAGTGCCTGCCAATTCTGAAATGTAGAGCTGATATCAACCCACCCAGGGGGACTCATTCTAATTTTATCTCAGGCTTGCATTGTGCCTTGCCTGCTTGATGTATGTTGTATTGATTTAACAAGGCTCCTGGGAATTAGGTTGATTTTCTAATTTTATCCTCTAGATGAAATGAATCAGATTTAAATACAATGAGGGCATTGTCTGCCTTGGGTAGCGCAGCGGCACGAGCAAATTGTCCTCTGGCCCGATGGTCAGCTGTGCTTGCGAAGGGGATCGGTGGGGCCAGCTCTCAACCCAGTGTCATCCCAATGCATCTCCCGAGGACCAGACCCACCCTGGCCTCCCTCGAGGCAGTCCCCCAGACCCTCCTGGATGCGTGGCACCCGACGGTGGATGCTCCGCATGCTTTTCCTGTCCGTGATCCCCCCGGACCACAGCAGAGCAGGAAATGTGAGGTCGCTCTTCAAAATAGTCCTGTTTTTTCTAGCGGGGAGGGTTGCTGGAGCTCCTGTGATGATCCGAGGATGACATTGGCACGAGAAGTAACGTTAGTACTAAAAAGAAGCCTAGGAAAAGATTAAGGCTGTATTTTTTCCATGCTTGTTCAATTCTACATGGTAATAGTCTATAGAGGGGATAATGGAAGAACTTGAGTCACGTATTGGGTCTGTCTTCACAGTCTCTGAGAAATTACCATTACAGTGAATTCAGGCATGTTCCCAATCCCCTCGAGCCTCCCCACCAGCTGAGGGCAGGAGGCTCAGACCCTTATGATCTCCAGCTGGGAGGACTTTCAAAAAGCAGCATCTGATGCCCAACACAGCTGCACTCTGCCAAGAATTACTTTGACCCACCCTTTCCCCCCTTCATCCACTTATCAGATAACTAGGACAATTAGGAGATCATGACCATAAATAATCTAGATTATGCAGGAAAAAATTATGGTCAGGGTAATATGTCCTAATGTGTTGGATTCAAAAGGCTGGGAGAGACCTTTGGCTTCTGGATGTGGCTCAAAATGGTGGGTTTGGAAGAGGTGGGGGGTTCAGGGGATAAAGCACCAGCTAAGGGCACGTGCACTGTGGGCTTTGCTTTGCCCCTGATATCCTGGCACGATTGTGGTTTAATCTCTTCAGGGCTTGATTTTTGTAGATATTCACCAGAACTGGTGAAAAAAAACAGGATATCTGCTTGTGGGATCCTCATCTGTGTTCAGGATCCTGCTGCAGCCCAGACTGCGTGACTGTTCCCACACCTTTGTGGCCCATGTGGTAGTTTGGGTTGGAGGTGCCAGAAGGCAATTCCCAGCAAGCTGGACGTGGATGTGTCTCCCAGGTGGTGCTGGGGGAGAGCTGGGGAGCCTCATCCCTTCTAGGGAGAGGGGAGACAGGGCTCCTGGCACTGGGCAAGGTCCTGACTTCTGCTCTTATTGCTGTGCTTCACTGCAAAGGCTTTATCCCTGGGATATAGGATGCAGGCTGGAAACCTCCCTGGGATTCCTGGGTGGAATCCACCATCCAAGAAGAACATGGCTAATCTGGTGGAGGAGGGCTTGGCCCAAGTGTTTCGTTGTGTTACGAGTCGGGACAGCATCCCCACGCCAGAGAGGCTGTTGGGGAGCGCTGGCGGGGAACCAGACTGGCAGCGGGCGAGGGAGGATGCTCTGTGGTTCAGCTAAACCCTTCCCTGCCTGCTGAACCCGAGCTGCAAGGCTCGGTTCAACCCGGGGGGTAAACAAGGCTCCGAACCCCGGTCAATCCCCCGCAGTCCTGCTGGTGGGGAAGCGCAGAAGTCAGGGCTGTCCTGCTGAGCCATTCCTCCCCGAGTGGGCTGGGTCGAGCCACCGCTCCCGGACAGCCCGGGAGGAAGGGAAGAGCTTGACAGATTTTTCTGGTTGCGATGATAAACACGGAGGAGCCAGCGAGCACATTTCCATGCAGGAATTCTGCATAACTTGTCTGTGCATATGGTACAGAGGCCCTGAGGCAGCCAAAATAAAATTAAAATTAATTTTTTTTGTTACGCCTGTTTTAAATTAATATGCATGTTTTCCTTACAACTAGGACTAGCTATTCGCTTCCATCCCTCCTGCCCTCGAGACCTTTAGGGCTTGTAACTGGCCTGTTGTCCATTATGTAATTCCAGTATATGGGAATATGCTAAATCTAAAATACATATTTGGGTACTTATTTGGCTGTTGAGAAAGGGATTGTTAGCAGGAGGAAGATGGATTTGATGCCTGGGTGGGGAAGTCCCCAAGAAGCTCCTGTTAGAGCTTCAGGAGGATCTGAGTGTGGGAGGGGGGATGCTGTTTCCCCCCTTCGTGGGGGCTCCTTTGCTGAGCTGGGGTCTGGTCCGAGGCATGTGTTGGGCTGGAGGGCACAGGAGCTCTGTGCCCTGTGGTTTCTGCCACAGCTCTCGTGCTGGAAGCCCCTCTCCCCCCAGGGCAAGAGCTCAGCTGAAGACCGTATTGATCCCTCCTTCCAGCACAGACCCTGTTAGGTCTTGAAAATTGCTGTGCTCCAAGAGCAGCTTCACTGAGAATGAGAATTTGTAGTGTTCAATAAATATTATTAGAAAACTGAAAGATAATAATTATGTCAATTACAGGATGGGTAATTGGGCCTGGAGAAGAAAAGTACTTTTCTTCCTAATTGCTGGGGCCATGCTACTGTGATTGCATGTATCAGTTCCAAAAATAAAAGGCCAGCTATCAAGTGGAGAAAGCACTTTGTTTTTGTAATGGCATGTTATAGCACTGTGCCTGGAAGAGTGCACTGGGCCAGCCTGCAGGAATTTAAGAGCATCAGTTCAAAAAAAAAAAAAAAAAAAGGTGAAAAAAAAAAGGTAGCATTTTCAGGTGTGATAAGAGCCTCTGTGTTGACCCTTTCATTCCCACACCCATCACCACCCTGGTCTCACCTCCATCCCCCCCTCCCTTGGTGTCCTGGATGGTTGCGCTGGAGTGGAGTGGCTGGCAGTCTCGGGGTGCTGCCCCTGTTTATTCATGAGGTGGATTTGGAGGTTCCTGGGGACGGTCCTGCGGGGCTGGGCAGGGTGTGCGTGGCCATGCCAGGCAAGGGATGCTCGCGGCAGGCTCGTTCCTCCTTACAGAGCCTGCCGGGGCTGGGTGGCCCGTCAGTCAAGGGCAGGCACAATCCCCTGGTGCTCTGGGGCTTTTGTTTTTTTCCACGGTAAATAAAAATTTCTGTGATCCTGCTTGAAAGATATCTGGGAGAAATTTCAGCGTGGTGGAAGAGGGGGAAGGGGAGCGGTGATTTATTTCCTTCTTGCCTGGTATAAAAGATACTGCGCTGGGTCTACTGAGCTTTGAGTGTTTGTATAAATCTGTCTGCTCAAAACATCTCAAAGAGTTGACTGACGGCCCATGTAATTTAGCACACAGCTAAAAATTTAAATCTTGCATCCTGCCGAGAGCTGGAGAATACAGTATCGTCTGTGCCGCGCTCAGCATCATGCTGCGGGAAGCGGGTGCCAGGATTATATTTTGGGAGCTGCCCGCGATAGAGCAGGGGCACTGCTAAGCCCCCCCGGATGGCGCTCTCTGGTTTTCCCCGTGGGATGGAGGCATTGCCCAGCGTGAGGGGTGGCATGACGGAGCTCAGCAATGCTCAGCGTGGGGCTCGCGGCCACGGGGCAGCCCGAGGGTTCGTGACCCTCCCCGCAGCGCTGCCGTGGCTGTGCTGCCATCTCCCCTTACACAAGGGGGGATTAAGGCACGATGTGCAGGCGCGCGGGGTCAGGGTGCTCCGGAGCTCCAGGATGGCCCTGCGAGCTCCCAGCGAGCTCCCTGCGCTCGACTGCCCCAGCCCCAGCCCGGGTGCCTCCCTGCAGCCCGGGAGCCGGTTTTGGGGCAGAACAAGGCTGCTTGGCAGCATGAGCTCGGGTCAAGGCGCCCAGCCTGGCCTCCCTCAGGGCACGGGCAGCCCCGGGAGGGAGTGGCACCAGGGGCACGGGGTGCCACCGAGGTGCCAACCCCCAAAACCATCCTCCCTGCAAGCGTCGGGCCACAGGAACCAGGTGAGTGGGCACTGGCTCCCAGGGCTTGCCTGACTCCGATTTCTTTTTCTTCTATCCCTTTTATCTCCCACTTAATTTGTCTGCCTCAGTAGCCCATATGTTTGCCTGGAGATGGCAAGGTTTATTTTTTTTTTCCCCTGAACTATAAATAGACATTTCAGAACAACTTCTTGCTGCCAGTTATCCGTCTACACATCAACATTAACATAATTACCACAGTGAATCTCTAATCTCGGCAGTAACGCGTTCAGGTTTTAACAGTGGATCGGGCTTCGTAAATGTGTGTAATTTGGGTCTTTAGTGAACTGACAAATCTGCAGGCGAGTCGCAGCGGAGAGTTGTGAACTTCCACTAGTTCTCAGCTCTGATTGCTCGAGAGCTGAATGGTGACAAGTGAGATGGGAACAATGAATAATATCTGCCACGTATCCCAGAGGTGGGGATGTATCACAGCCTAACTCGTGGCTGTCAGGAGAGCGGTGCATTAATTTTTCATCATCTTTGTTTTGTTTGCAAATGTCCCCGAAGGACGGGGCTGTAATTAGGCCAGTGGCAGAACTGGCAGCGGGATTTCTCTGGCGTGTTTTCCAGCTGCCATCTCTGACAACTTTCTGAGGAGCTCATTTTGAGCATGGCACAAGCCGGAGGTGATGCCTGTGCTGCTCGCCCGTGCCCAGATCCCCAGGACACGCTGCCCGGAGCTGTGCCACACTGGGGCTGGCAGCGCAGGAGCCCACCGGCAAAGCATCGCTGCAAACCCACGCTAAGTCCACCCTTCTCCCCTGCCGAATGTGATGCTTCCCAGAGATGCATCTCCCCTTTTGCCCCGGAGTGGGAGATGCATTTGCTGCTTGCACGGGCTGGCAAGGGAAAGGTGCCCCACTGCAGCCCCTCTGCTGTCTCCGGGGCAGAAGGTTTTGTGCTGGCAGCCAGCTTTGCTGAGGCTGGGCTCCCGTGAGCTGCCTGCTCTCCGGGCAGCACGGGGAAAAGAGTTACCCCAAACCGTAAGTGCATGTGTGTTCCCTTCCCAGCCTCTGAGTTATACAGGGACTGGTTAGATGGTTTCAGTGGTTAGATGACTCATGACCTCATCATATTGTGGCAATGCTGCTATAGCACTCACACTACAAATTATGGGCTGGATCCCGCCGCCCCAACGGTGGCTGGGTGCCCGGTGACTTCAGATATAGCAGTGCGTGTGTTTGTTTTCTGAAAAGCTTTGACTTCAGTAGGAGGGTTTTGTTTTTGGGTTTTGTTTTTTGTTTGGGTTTTGTTTTTTTTTTTTTTGCCTGAGGAACAAAGAAAGGATGGGGCCTTAAAAATGGAAGGAGCTGTGCTGCTGGAGATGCTCTACTCTCGCGCTGGGCTGGGCTGTCCTCAGGCTGCGCCGGGCTCACGATCCTTCCCAAAGGGATCCTTTGCAGAGGACGTGCATCTCCATTTCATTAAGACAGCTGTGTGCTGCCTGCAATGCCTCCGTACAGCTCTCCTTAGCGGGTTGTGGGTATGGCAATGAGGGCAGGAGCCTTATCCCCGCTTGCCTGCATGTCCCAAGTACCACTGCCCAAAATCTTGGCTCTCTGCGAGCTGACGTAACTTGAGCAATGTTTGCAGCACATTTTCCACTGCTGTGGTGGGTTGCCTGGAAGAAACCTGCTCAAATAATCATCACTTTGATTCCCAACAAAAGAAAGGAGCCGACTGCATTAAATGCCTCTCTTCTGATGTGCTGTTTTGTTATTTTGCTTTCAAGAAAAATAAATACCCCCTCGGCGTGTTTACAGTGCTGATTTGGTATGGCAAACACAAGCCTAAATTGGAGGGCAAGGCATTTCAAGAAGAGTGAAGACAATCTCGGGAGCTGGCTCTCCGTGCCGGAATGCCCCTGCGGTGGGGCAGGAGCCGGTCCCCTGCTCTGTGGGAAGGAAACCTCCGGCTGAGTTTGGAGATCTGCTCCCCCAGCCCCTCTCCTCCTTCCGCAGGGCCCGCACCCCTTCTCGTCTCCCTTCCCGGGGCTTCCCCTTGCTCATGGGCTTTCAGTTGCCACCTCGGCATCGAGACTCCTGAAGCAGCTCTGCCCTGGGTGATTTCCCCCATTTGCATGCTGCAGCCGGCTCCTCTCAAGCTGAAACGCCGCTCGCTCTTTCCTCAGGCCCCAGCACTGCTGCTCTGGGTGCAGAGCTGGGCTGGGGGGACCCCACTCCTCCCTCTGTCCCATGTTTCCTCTCCCCAGGCTGCCCCCAGCCCCGTCTGCCTACAGCAAAGTTTGAGATTTGCATTTTGTTTGCATCTGATTTTCATTTGCATCTGCTGCTGCCACATCCCTGGGCTGCAGCCGTGGGTGCAAGGAGCAGTGAGCCAACCCTGTGTTGCCATCCGTCGCTGCAATGCATGCAGATGTGCCAGATGTTCCTCCCCTGCGTTGGATGTGGGCCTTGCAAAAGCAACAGTGAAGGCAGAGCCCAGGACCCGGGTTAGGAAAGGGCCAGGGCTGGCGTGGAAGGACGTACCGCTGCTGCTCACTCTTCATTGCCCTCCCCAGCCCGGGGGAGGTCCGGCCCACAGATGCCCTTGGCCCAGACCAGGGAACACTGGGAGCAGCACCTGCCCCTCTTTCCACCAAATCCCCCAAATTCGAGAGAACTGGGGTTGTTCAGCCTGGAGAAGAGAAGGCTCTGGGGAGACCTTATTGCAGCCTTTCAATACTTAAAGGGGGCTTATAAGAAAGATGGGAACAGACTATTTAACAGAGACTGTTGCAATAGGACAAGAGGTAATGGCTTTAAACTTCAGTTTAAAGAAGGCAGATTCAGACTAGATATAAGGAAGACATTTGTTACGATGAGGGTGGTGAGGCACTGGCTCAGGCTTCCCAGGGAGGTGGGAGATGCCCCATCCTTGGAAACATTCAAGGTCGGGTTGGACAAGGCTCTGAGCAACCTGGTCTAGCTGAAGATATCCCTGCTCGTTGCAGGGGAGCTGGACCTTTGAAGGTCCCTTCCAAACCAAACCATTCTGTGATTCCATGAAAACCCAAAGGCACTTCATATGTGAAGGCTCAGCAGACCCTTGTCTCCAAACCCTCATCCTCTTCACTAGGGAGGCAACTGCCTGCAGCCTGGGTTGGTGCCCTTTGAATTCAGCTGGCCAAATTTCCCCATCCCACGCCTCCCCTTCCCTCACACCCACTCCCACGAGGGAGCAGAGCCACGGGGTGGGCAGGCAGGCAGGGGTACAGGCAGGGGTACAGGCAGGGGCGTGGGGCTGGCCTGGCAGCTGTTGATAGGCAAGGATGATAATCACAAAGCACTATGGGGGGTGACGGTTGTTTTTCTTCCCTAGGGCTTGTGTGGATGCGCTGGCATCTCTGACAGCATAATCTTCTGCCTGGTGTCATCATTATGGAAACAAGCTGTAAATCTTCCCTTGATGTTATGTAGATCCGGGATGGCTTGCCTCACGGGAACAGCCAGCGTTAAGAAATAGGGTGTTGAACATAAAGATTAACATATTGCAAGCACTAATTTTGGGAAGGAACTGCCTTTGCGAGGAGAGCTGTGGTCGGTAACGCTGTTAGCGGCTCTGCCGAGCTCTGCGCCGTGTCTGCCGCCGCCTTCCCAGCAGCTCTGAGAGCTGGATGCTCTTACCACACCATCGCCTTTTTTTTCCCACCCCCCCCTTCATTTCCTCTGGCAGAGCCGCCGAGCAGCAGGGGGAAGAATACTGCAAAGTAAGGGATGCTGTTCAACAGAAAAAGTTGCTGTTTGGATATTTTCAGTGTAATTTTGCTGACCCGCAGACACCTTTGTTGGCCGCTGCTCCCAGACCTGTCATCTTCCCACCTGCTACCATTTAATCCTGCCCATCCCGACCGGCTCTGCGGGCTGCTGCGTGTCGATCCCGGCTGCGCCGAGTGTTTCCACTCACCCCCTTGCTCTTCTCCGCCAGCCCTTTAATCTTGGGGAATTTTTTTTTTTTCCCTCTGACATCTCTGACTCTCTTGTGAAATGCAAATTAATTAGATTCTAATTACTCACTGTGTGCTGTTTCTGTTTCACTCTCTTGTTAGGTTAGTCTAACATCTTTGTTGTCAGCTGTATGTTGTATGTATTCAGCCCATTAAAAGTGATCCTTGTTCAGCAGGAGACAGGCAGAGCAAAGAGACAGTTCCCCCCCTCCTGCTGGGGCTTTGTCAGGAGCAGCTTTGTCAGCAGTTCCCAGCAGCATCGCTAAGGCAAACCTCTGCTTTTTTTATTGTTCAGTTTTTCTCCTGTTTTTTTTATAACCCGTCGAGTTAACGAAACATTTAGTGAGCATCAGCCAACCCCGCTGGCTCACCCGCACAGCTCAGGGCCACGCTGGTCTTTTCTCCACGCTGGCTTTTTGCTGTCCGTGGTCTCCTGTGTACTGGAAAAGCCACGCTGGGACCCCTGCCCGGGACCTGGGACCCCTCCATGTCCCTCCATCCTGCACCCAGCCCCAGCCCCATCCCGGGTCCCACATCCCTCTGTCCTGCTGGGAGGACCCCGCTGCCCAGTGGGGGCTCGGGGGCAGAAGTGGGACCCTCAGTCCGGGCGTGCTCATCCCCAGGGACCCCATGGCCTGTAAAAGGTGCAGTCACTGCCCTGATCCTTCTCTGCCCTCTCTGTGTCCTGAAACAGACACCAGCCTGCCTCCTCTTGCCTTGCCGATGCCTGGCTTTGTCCCCTCTCCTGTCCCCTTCCCCTTGCTCCTTGGCACCATCCTCCTCTCTCCTGCCAGACCTGTGGGACTGGCTGTCTCTTGCCTTTCCTCTGCTCTCATTAAACCACCTTTGCACCACGGAAAGGGGCACCTATGGACACTTTTGAGGCTGCAGACGTGGCAGCCCCCATGGCAAGTGTCCTCTTGCTGCACAGGTGGCTCCTAGACAAAATCCTGCAACCTCGATGGAAAGCACATGGTAGGAAAGTTCATGCAGGCGTGGAAGGGAGGGCAGCATCGCACGCTACTCTGCAAAAGCTGGCTGAGAAATGTGGGTATTGGTCTTCATCCTGTGCTCAGGAGTTTCAGGCAGATTCATGCCTGGTTAGTCCAGTAATGGAGATCTTAATAATAACAGGAACTTCATGGAGAATGTGTGTCACTCAGCAATGAATCAGGTAGGAATGTTGACACATAAATGATCCTCATTAGTCCCGGGAGCTCACACCCATGGCACGGAGCACTGTGGAAGTCTGCGGGCTCACTGCTGGCATGGCCAGGTGGTGGGAAGGGGGGGTTCCCCCGGATTCAGCCCTCCCTCGGCTCCTGGCTCCCCCTGTGCCTCCCCCCAGCCCTCAGCACCCCGTGCCAGGGAGGCGGCTGCCGAACTGCAGCTCCTTTAGGTGCCTGTTTGATGTCTTAACGATCTAACAAAACATGTGGCAAACAGGAGTGTTCATCCCGCGCCTGACGTTGGGAAGAAGACACTCCTCATACGTTCTATAAATTGAGCATGTAAGGGGGGGAAGCTGTGAGGGAATTGCACAAGGAATCGGGAGCATCGGCAGCGCTTCTCTGGCAGCGGAGACCGGAGTGGCCTCCGCCGTCACCTCCACCCCGGCCTTGCTCTGCCCCCCCCAGCACCCTGGGGGAGCCCTGCAGAGCCCCAGGCCAGGAGAGGGGGGTCCTGTGTTGGTGGGACCAGAGCACACCCATGAACTGGGGACGGAGACACCGCTTTAGGCACAGCCCAACTTGAACGGGCAGGTTTCGGCTGCAGGAATAAATGCACAAAGGCAGCCCCGTATTGCAGCCCCCCCTTGTCTTTTGCTCTTCAAATAAGTAACTTGGGGCGAGACTTTCAAGGGGTTTGGCCCCTGGCTTCACTGCTACACACAGGGCAGATGTCTGAGTGCTGCCTCGCTCCCGCAGCAGCAGCAATCCTGCATCGCTGCCCTGGAGGCACGGGCTGCCTGCGGCTGCCCCCCGTGATGCCGGCCCTTTACCTGGCCCTTTGCATGAGCACGTCCCGCTGCCTGCGCCCTGCATCCGCGGGGAGCCTCGCCCCTGCACTCACAGAGCCGTGCAAAGCTGAAGAAGAGAGGCCCAAAAGCATCCCTAGTCGGTCATCGTCCCTCTGGCTCAGGTCAGCTTTCCTCCCAGCTGTTGAACTTCCAGATGTGTGTTCTGTGTGGGCTGCAGTGCCAGGACTGATCCCACACAGCCCCTGCTGCTGCCCAGGTGTGGGGACCAGCATCTCCCTGGTACCCACAGGCACAGAGCCAGGAAGATGCTCCTATGACAAGGCACCACCAAGCAAACCAGACCAAAGTTTCTGCAGGCTTTTTTTCTCCTCCGAGTACTGCACAGTCCCTAAATAGTGTTAAAATACAAGCAGAATCTTCTTCTACCTTCGTGCTCTTCTTCTTCGGTGGGAAGCCCAGCTCGCTGCTCTCCGGAGTTTGTTTGTTGCCCTAGGAGACACGCTGACAAGCATCACAAGCTTTGAAAGTCAATTGCTCACTGGAGTTGAAAATGTGTTTTCAGGTATCTGGCTGATAGGTCCTCCATGAGGAGGATGTGGCTTGAATGCTAAGTGACGCAGTGCTGAATCCGGCCCCTCAGGCAGCGAGAAGGGGAGATTGCTCTGCTCCCATGTGCGGCGATAAAATGCTGCAGCTCAGAATGACCACAAGATCTGAGTGCGAAGTCCTTGTTCACCAAGTTGATAAAGAAGGCACTATTTATATTTAAAAGCACTATAAAAGTTTTGCTCCTAGAGGAATGGTTTCGGCCAAAAATGAATGAGGATTAAAAGTTTCCGTTGCTCTGGGGAAATGGTTGTGGCTCTGGGTTTTCCGTGGTCCTGGTTCCCCTGGAAACAACGGCCGTGCCCAAGTCCTGCCCTGCTGGGCTGCGACACATGGGGCCAGGATCTGGCCACTGGTAGATGAACACCAGCGAGGTCCGAGCATCTCCCGTGGTGGGACACAGGCCTGGGCTGCAGAAGCAGCAGTAGTGATGGAAGTCATGCCAGCAAAATGATTTGTCTCTCCTGGGGATGGGTGACGGACCTCCTCACCCTGCCCCGATGCTACCCTCAGCTCTGCCTTAGTGTCGTCCAGAGGTGTTTCATTGCTTGGAGGAGATGCCCAGCTGAGGACCATTACGTCTCTAGGGCATGCAACCTGGGCCCCAAGACTTGCTCCGATGGTCAAAATTTTGCTGCGCTTCTCTGGCTGGAGTTTGCAGAACAGAGCCCAGACGGTCAGCATCTCCTTGCAGCTCCATCATTGCTGGGGAGAAGAGCCCAGAGGTTGGGCTGCTTACCGTGCTGGAAAGCAAAGTTTAGCTCTGCCTGTGGCCGGTGCATTGAGGAGCATGTGTCGGTGGGGGGGAATATTCCAGCAAACCAGCCGTGCATGTTTGATGTGGTTTAAATTAATCTCGATTGCTGTCTAATATTTTAAAAAGACACTTTTTATAACATGCGAGAATAATGTAGGAGAACTAATGTTCCCTTATGAAATGCCTTTCAGAATAATGATAAAAGTGCACTTTAATCTGCTGTGAGAAGTCTCCGTGAGGGAGAGACGTCATAAGAACAGGTGGAATCGTGGAATAAATACAATAATTAATGAGAAGGAAGAATTTGCATCTTCTGACTTTTCCACAACACCTGCTCTTTTTTTTCCAAATGGCTTTATTTTGTTTCCTGAGGGGGTCAGGAGAACCTGGGGATTCAGGCTTCTGGCCGTTATTAAGTTATACTTTCAAAGACTATAAAATGTCAGGGAAGCAGTGCATGGGAACTAAGTGCTCCATTAAGTTTTCCCTATGAAATTATGCACCTTTATTGCCTTAAATGGGAGCTACCGCCTAATGATGGACCGATGCAAATTTCCATCTGCATACCTGAGCCAAAGGGCTAGTTCCCACAGCAGAGGGCAGGGAGGTGCTGCTGGCGAACGCCAGGCACAGGGGATGGACTCCCAGCCTGGTCCTTCCCTGCCCAGCACCGCGTCCCAGCAGGAGGGAACCCGCTCCTGCGGGAACAGAGAAATAAGGGGCCTTGTCTGAGCCCCTGGAGATGGCTCCCCGGTGCTGTGCATGGGGCAAGAGGAGGTTCTGGTGCTGGCTGCCCCTGGTCCCACACATCAGGCAGCTCTGTGGGGCAGCAGCATGACCCTGGGTTTGGCTCGTTCTTCCCAAAAGCCAGACTCTCATGGTGGGATCGGGGCTGCGCCTTGCCCGGCATGCAAGGCTTCTGGGCCGCCTGCAAGCAGGCTGCTCCCAGCCAGCGGGGCCAAATCCTGGTCCAATGCCCCCATTCCAACCGCTCACAGAGCCTTTACCAACCGGGATGGCTCACACCTCACCCCGTGTCTCTGCTGTCTCTGCTACTGTCTCTGCTGGAGACTGGACCGTCTCTGCTACCGACACTACCAGCACACTATGCCCACACCTGTGCCACCCCCAAACTCTGGCATCACCTCCAAATACCAGCATCACCCTCAAACACTGGCATCACTCCCAAATATCACCATCAGCCCCAAATACCAGCATCACCCTCAAACACCGGCATCACCCCCAAATACCTGCCTCACTCAAACAGCGGCAGCATCCCAGAGGCCCCATACAAGTTGCAGATGCACTCGAGGTGCTGTTTAATGGCTCCGCACAGGCGGGGGCTGCCCAGGTCAATTTTTTAAGCCCTATTTCTGCTTGTCCTCTGAGAATGTCCCTGTCGGGCATGAGCCTTTCTGATGGCCCGTAATGCCACTGGCAGCTACAGAGAAGCAGCACCTGGGAAGAGGTATGCAGCCTCTTACAGCTCAAGACATTGAATTAGTAACAGGTACGTATACAGCAAATAACCCATTCACGTTGGGAGCATCTCCCTTTTAGAGGTCTTACTTTTTATACAGTTTCTGGAGAAATCTGACGGTTTCCTTCATTTTCTGAAATCGCGGTGTTACAGCAGATAAACATTTTGCAACTGCAATCCAGGAGAAGCCGTTGCAAAATGGAAAACGTTTAGCAACTGGTTAATGCTGGTTGGGAAGAATTTCAAATATGAAGTTTGTACACTGCATGTTATTTCTTGCTAATTGCAGCATCTCAGGGTGACTCAAAGATCCCCATCAAAGAACAGAAAGTTTAATATGGGCTGCAACAGCGGGTCAGGCTGTTTGCACTTGCAGAGCACCCACTAACCTCCCCGCTGAGCAGGGCTGAGCGCTGGCCAGGCTGCAAACAGCATACCAGAGCGATAATTTCTCTCCCTATATTTCTGTAATATCACTTTGAAAACGAGGAAGATGAAAAAGAACAAGCATACCAGACAAATTACTGCAATTGTCAAAAAATAATGTGTCAACAGTCATTTGAAGAATAGGCTTCTGGTTCATTTTGGGGTTTTGATCGTGAAAATCTGCTCGCTGCTGAATTTGGGTGCTCTGTGTCCTGCTGCAGACCTACTCAGCCCCTCTGGTAAGGCGGGACCTCTCCAAGTGTATAGGGAAGGATCACCCAAGTGCCCTGATCCCACCTGGAAGCGACTGGCCTCCTTACGACCTTGTAAATTATTAACTATTACATTATTTTTACCTTTTTAGACTAAAGGATGCAAAAAAACCCCAAACCCAAACAACCCAGTGGTGTGAGGCAAAATTCACCCTGACACAGTCCAAGCCCATACGCTTTCTCCTTGACCTTCACCGCCCACCGAGCTGCTCCCCCTCTTCCCTGCATATGGAACTTATTGCTCCAAACCTGCTTCCTCCCACTGCTGCTCGCACGGCTGCCCGCAGCGCTGCCTGCCCAGCCACGGCACGGCACGCAGGCATCGGCACCGAGCATTCAGCCTCTGCCCAGCTTGATATCAAACGCCATTGCCATCAGGAGTTGCATCCTAAACAGTGAAATCCAAACTAAATCATAGGAAGGGTGTGTGGTTTTGAGGGGTTTTTTATTAAAAAAAAAAAAGGAAATTTGAATGGCAGCATAATTATTCGCTTGTTTAAACATCGATAGAAACTTGTGCTAATAAGGTCTGAAGCCCTGTATGTATAATGTACCCAGCCACGAGCCTTGAAATGAGCCAGTCGCACCCCCTTTGTCCGAGCACAGAGGGGGGAATGAGGGCGCTTTAAGTCATATGTATAATGTCACTTATCCACCAATCACCATACATATAGGTACTTTCCTAAATATGTTAAGTACATCCTTTAATGTTTAGTTAGTTTCACCGGGGTTAAATTTTAATCATATCTGTAAGTGTTTAATTAGAGTCATTGCCCTCAGGACAGAAGCAATTACAATACATACCTTGTTGTAAAGTATTTATTGTATATATGTATATTGTATATATGTAAAGTATTTATTAAGATCAATAGTTGGGTTTTAAGTCGTTATCAGGATAATCTTCTGCAGTCATCTTAATGATTCCAGCAATTTGGCCGGGAAAATCTTTGTGAAGGATTTCAGTGAGATGCCCATGCGTGCGAGTGGTGGCCAGGGAAAAGCAGAAGCAGTGAGCCTGTCCCGTGGCAGGGAGTTGGGGGAGGCTGCGAGCTGGGGCTTTGTCCTGATTGCCTGCACTAGGCATGAAACCGGGAATACATGAAAACTGGGGGAAATGCTCACCAGCATCGTCTGAGCCAGTCAAAGGACAAGTTGAGTCATTTTGTGGAGTGCAAGGACAAGGGTTCATTGATCTGCTGCTGGAAAATATGTCCCCAGTGCAGATGATGCTCTGCCAGTACTGTAATGCCGCCGTGGCAGCTGTCCTTAGGGCAGAAAAACGTGCCAGACCATAGAAAGTACCAAAAATGAGTGTAGTGGTGAGGGTGCCTTTCCTGAGCCATCAGCGATGTGCCTGGTGCTGCTCCATCCCTCCGTTCGTAGCATCCAGGCTGTTACCCCACGCAGGGACTGGACCCCCAGCATCTCCGATGTTAACCATCCCAGCTCTGCAAAATGTATTTTAGCCTGATTTGATTCCGCAGTGGAGGAGCAGACACATCCAGGGCATCTGTAGGTCATCAGCCCGTGGATGCACTAAGAGGAACCTCCCAGGACCCACCAGCTCCCCAGGAGCTGTAAATGGTGCCTGTTGGGGGAATGGTTGGGGACAGGAGCAGAATGTCCCTGGGGCTTGTGCCACCTGGCCTGGGCGCAGAGGTTACCACCATGCCATGGCCGTGCTCTCCGCTCTGCCGTCACGTCTGCAAGGGCAGGGATGTGGGCACGGAAAGCTGCCGGCCGTGCCAGAGACCTGCCTGCAGGGACCTGCTCCATTAGCAGGCAGCAGAACCTCAACGAGCAGCCACAGCAGCTTCATACGCAGTTGGAGAGGCAGCAAATTCCTCCGCTGGCAACTGCTGCATCGGGGCTGAGGTTTGGATCTCCTCTGCAACGGGAGGTGAACACCGCAGGAGCACGCAGAGGCTAAAGCTGATACTCCTCCGTACGTAGCATTTTCTCTGCGTGAATATATAACGTGGCCACCGGCCGGCCACGAACCACAGCTGGGCCCTGGGCTGCCCTTCCCTCCTCCTGCCCTCTGCAATCAGGCAGCGGAATTTGCAGCTAATCGCTCCCATCCTTCAGAGAGCTGGGGAGCGCAGACGTGGAAGCAAAGCTCTGCCACCAAAGTTTTCAGAGAAACACTTTCATCTAGTAAATAACATATTATTAATTTGCATGAGGGTTAAACTACTGTGCTGAGATGTATCTGCTTCAAAGCGATTTAAAGAGCAGACATTGAAGTGGTAACTCCTGCATCCTCTGAACAGCTCTTAACCAGTCTTCCCTGTTTTGTAAATGGCATTAGTATCTTAGCTGCTTATTTAAAGCTTTAAAAAGTAACCGACTTCCTTGAAGTCATTAAAGTCTAACCTTTAAACTCCAGGAGTCTAATGGTTCAAGCCAAGCATAATGTTGAGGCACATCTGTGATAAATCTGCTTTTAATCTTCACAAAGTGCTTTTCATAGATTCCAACTTTAACGTATTAGGTGTTAGATGAACACACTGAGTGCTAGTAAAATACACTAGATTGTAATCTATTACCTTTTACACAAAGCAGCATTTAGTTTTATTAACTATTGAAATATACTGAAAACTGTTAAAAAAGCACTGTGTAAATCTTTAAGATTCATGCTGTTTGATTTTATAGAGGCCTAATTCCTTGCAAAAGTAGCAGGAGAGTAGTTTGGCCAATGACTTAATAGTTTGTAGCTGATTAACAGAAACCTCCCATCTAATTTCAGGGAAGTGCTGGTTAATGAGGGGCCAGACGCAGTGCAGGGATGGAGGGGGCTCTGCAGGAGCTGGTACCTGGCCCCGACGCCCCACTGCACCCCGAAGCCGCTCTTTGCATGGGTGCAGAGGCTCGGGTGCAGCTTTACAAGTGGGCTGTTTAAAACTGGGATGTCTCTGGCCCCGAGTGTTTTCGGGCGTGCTGGGGAAGGAGACCAGCCTGAAGCTGGAGGATGAGCAGCAGCGGTGACAGGCAAGCCCGTCTTGTTTCCAGGGGGGTCCCTCTTCGGATGCGGGTTCTCCCAGAGAGACGAGGACCTCTGGCCGGTGGGTGATGGTCAGAGACCGTGTCATAATGTCCCTGCCGCCCAGGAGGTCGTTCTTGGTGTGTTTTAGCCTGGGGCGAAATTTGGCAGAGAGGTTATTGCAAACCCCTGGGAATCCCCTGGCTGTGGCAGGAAGGCAGATGGGCTCTGCCTCAGAGCGGGGCCGGTGGGCTGAGCACTGGGCAGGGTTACCGGAGCGTGGTTGCATGTTCTGTATCCTGGTAATCATGAGATTACACCTCCCTGTTGCCTTCAGTGGTTATGGGGCTTGCGGTGCACAGGGGCTGGTGCAGAGCCAAAGGCTCCCCGGGAGCCCGGGGCACCGGAGGAGGCGATGAGCATCCCAGGCAATGCTCCCAGCCCTGTCCCATGGCATAGGGCAGGGGATGGATGCTTGCGGGGTCTGCAACCTGCCATGTGTTCCTGCTCCCCGGTGCCCTGCGTATGTCTGTTACCCTCCGGGACACCTTCCGTGTGTCCTCACCCCAGCCGGCAGCCAGGTCCGGGGTTGTTTGCACGTGTGTAAACCCCCACTGATTCAGCCGAGCTCAGGATTATTTTGGGGGTTTCCTCAGGTGCAAAAGCGCAGAGGATAACCGCTCGATGGGCCTGGGACCCATGGCTGGGGGTGCAGCGGGGCCGGGACTGGCAGTCTGCCCACACCTCTGCCTCCGGCGCAGGACCTTTCCACCCCGTGCCCGCACACGTGTGACACGGGAGTTTCCAGCCACACAGCCGGGCACCATGCAGGATGCGGGATGAGTCAGAGCGAGAAACAGTGGGGTTGGCTAGGAGGGAGGCCTGGGGTTCCCCTCCCTCTGCTGCCGTGTGGGGCTCCAAGGAAAATAAAACCCACGGGTGAGCCGTGGGATGTGCCGGGGCTGGCTTGCTGCTGGCTGGTGCGTTGGGTGCGTGCTCCCGGCCGAGCTGTGCTTCGGCAAACTCCCCAAGGTTTCCAGCCAAGCTTGGGATGCTTTGAGGCCTCAGTTACAGGGGCACTGGGGACGTATCCTGCTCCAAACCGGGGCTGGGCAAGCAGGACCTGAGGATGTTAAGCGTTGCTTCTGCGCATGAACCTCGCCAGACCCCTCCTGCACGCCCAGGGAAAACCGGGTTGGGCTCAGGGGTCCCCTCGGGCACCGGCACCCTCCTTCTCGAGCCATCGCATGCCAGAAAGGCTGGGCGAGGGGCGGCGGTGGTGGTGCTGCGGTTTGCTTCTCTGTTATAGGCAACAATGCAGCCAAGCGAAGTGGACCCCCTGCCTGGCTGCTGCGGCGGGAGAGCACGGCGAGCACGCACGGCCCCCCCGGGTGCCCCCAGAGAGCAGCGCCCGGCTGCTGTGCGGGCCCTGGGACCGGCGGGGAGAACAGGCTGGGCCCCCGGGGAGGGCGAGGACCCGGCCACCGCCGAGCAGGTCCGTGTGAGCCTCGGCGGGCGGCACGGAGAGCCGGCGGCGGGGGGAGCGCGCCCAGCCGTGGTTTTAATTTGCTCGCTTGCGTGCAAGCGTTGGAGCTGAGCTTGCACGGGAGGCTGTGGGCTTGCGTGAGCCCGCGGGACCCGTGCCCCACAGCTGGCCAGCAGCCCATCCTTTGCTCCGCGGCAAACCCTGGCATCTCCCAACCTCTGGCTGCACCATGCTGCTGCACCACCGGCTGGGCTGGCCGCATCCTGGCTCGCTTGGCGGAGGGCTCCCGCTCCAGGGCATGCACTGGGCGGGGGGTTGATGCCGAGCCAGCGCTGGTCCCGGTGCCGAGCCAGGATGGGGCTGAGCCGGGACGGTGCTGAGCCGGGGCTGGCCGCCGGCACTGCAGCGAGGAGGGAGGTTTGGATTTCGGGGCTGGGCTCGTCTCCGTCTCCAGCTCTTCATCTGCACTTTTACAGCCAGCAGGGCTAATTGTCAGGAAAACATGCATTTAAGGGGAAAAAATCCTTTAAGCCGCAGAAAACTATAAACATGGGAATAATTAAAAGATATACAAGGCCAGAAAGTTAGCACAACAGTAGGTGATTTAAATATGTGCACAGGGATCTCTCTCCGTACTTCCTAGCCAGCCACTCCCAGAGGCCTCTGAAACGGTGAAGGAAATGTTTGTTTGGATGCCAGCAGCACAAGTAGGAGCTATAAAGCCGGGTACGGTCGTGGCGGCACGCGGGGAACCTCGACGGTCGCAGGCGGCAGCTCTGCGCAGATTTGCCGGGGCACGGCTTTATTTTAATAAAAAGCTAAATTGAAAAACGTTGTTTGAAAGGCTGTTCCAGATCTAGAGGGAAATAACTCTGTTTCAGAGCTGATGAAGCCAAAATGTGTTTTGGTTCTTTCCACTTTTGGAAGATCTGTCGATAGTTTTGTTTTTTTTTTCCTCTTGCTCTTTCTCCTTTCCTCTCCCTCATACGATTATTCAATTTGCCATGAAAGCTGGGACCAAACCAAAACCTCAGTGCCAAAACCTCCGCACTTGGAGAACATTTGGACCCTGAGTTGGAGCTTAAATTACATCTTGCACATGGCCCCAGCCGCATTGCATTAAAATCCAAAATATACATGAGTTCCTGGTTGTCGAAACCCAGCTCTGAAGCAAGCCGCTTTCCGCCCGGGGGTTTCTCTGTCTTCCCCAAACCCAGGGGAAAAAAATCCCGGCACGCTGGAACGGGTTCCCCACGCAGGGACCTCCGGGTGCCGACGGGTGCTGTGGTGCTGGGGCACGGGGCTGCCCCACGCTGCGGGGTGCGAGGGTCGCGGCTGCCCTTTGGGGTGTTTTGCACTGTTTCTGCCCTGGTGCAAAGGAGCTGGGGGTCTCTTTCTGGCTGGGTCTGGCAACCGCTCCCCCGCCCTCCTTCCTGCTGCAGCCAGGTAGGAAACATCTTCCACAGCTCAGGCCCCAGCCGGGTGGAATGAGGAGAGGGCAGCTCCTACCAAAACTTCCTCCCTGCAGGGAGATGGGGAGATACGGGCCTGGCATGGCTTGGCTCTGCCGTGGTGGATCTTGAAGCCCAGTGCACGTGTCCCGGTGCACCGACAGCCAAAGGGCTGGATGCATCCCACTCTCCCATCTGCAGTGAAGACAGTGGGTGCTGGTCCTTGGGGACCGTGCCCTGCAGCATTGCTCCATTTCCCAGCTCAGGTGGGGTCTGTGCTTGGCCGGACCCCCCTCAGTGATGTCCTGGCAGGGTGAGGTGGGACCGGCAGCATCTGCATGGGGATGCCTGAAGCCTCCACTTGCAGCTGAACCCATGGACCCACTGGGAGGAGTTGCAAGCCGCTCTGCCGGGAGTCTCCGAACATCTCCCATCCTTGTGCTGGCGAGAGCCAGCTTTGCTCCTCAGCCTTCGCACTGGGATTTCCTGGGGCTTCCAGCTGCCGAGGATCATGCCAGCCTTGATGCCATCACCAGGGCTCTGAAGGAGACCAGCTCACCCAGGATCCCAACAGCACCCATCCCACAAGCAAACCCTCCTTCCAACAAATGCCTCCAGGCCTGGGAACATGGCAAACAAATGCAAAACGCAGCAGGACCAGAGGGGTCTTGGTGCAAAGCAAGGGCAGGGCGCTTGCTCCCACGGTGGCAACCAGCTGAGAACACCTCTGGCCTCACAAAGAGGTGCTGGCGCCTGCCACAGCCTCGATGCCGTCAGCCAGGGCAACTCCCAGCGTGTGGCCGAGCCAGCGGGATCTCCCTCTCCATCCCCACCATCTCCCTCTCCATCCGTCGGTCTCCTTTCCCATGGGATCCCCACGGGACCCGAGCCACGGCCACCAGAGCTGTTTCCCTGGACCCTCTCCTTTCACAGTGTCCTTTCCCAATTTCCTTCCTTCCCCCAATTCCCACTTCTCTGCCTGCTCATTTTCATCAGGCACAGCCCATAAACAAGACACATCCTCCTCTGGTGGAGCCCATGACCAGAGAGCTCTTGGCCTCATTTTAGCAGTACAAAGTGTTCCAGTGATTATTACCCCTAAATAATGTGGTTTAACAATTAACAGCTTGTTTAAACAGTATTTGCATTTTCCTGCTACTGAACAGGAGACTTTAATCTCCGCACACAAACAGCGTCTTGTCGGGACAAGCTGCGGTATCTCCGGGCTGCGGTGCAGCCGTCCTCGCCCCAGCCTGCTGTCCCTCTGTGAGGTTTTGCCATAAATTACAGCGGCATCTCCAAGACCTGCAGCATCAGCCCTGCACGCCTGGGTTCAGCCAGTGCCGGTGTCGAGGGGCCGACGGGGCTCGGCACGGCCCCGGCGTGGCGGGTCGGACCGCGCGGTGCAGACAGTGCTGCGCAATAGCGCACCCAGCTCCTGCGCCCCGCCGGTCCTTGGGCTCCTTTGAACGTGCTCGCTTCAATTATCTCTAATTACACGTGGTGTATCAGAAGCCAGACTGCTTTGAACCTGAAAGAGAATTTGTGCCGTTTCCAGGTGCAGAGCAGCAAGCCGCCCCAGCCACATGAAAAGTTGATATTTCTGGAACTATTAAAGAAGTGTCTTTTAATGATTTAATAAAACAGCCAGCGTAGCAACGAGTCCTCTCAGATGTCAAAACCCCAATGCAATAAACCATTCCTCTGACGACCGGCTTCCTCAGATGCATCATCAGGGAATGATTTTCCGAGGCAGCCTGGGATGTCCATAACAATGGAGCCGAAAGGGACCCAAGAAGGATCATCGCTGCTCTCTGGCTCCGGCTGGGGCGGCCGCCCGTCCTCGCTCACTCAGCATGGCAGTGGTCGAAGCTCACCCTGCTCCATCCCCGAGCATGCAGGCTGCAGCGTGTGTAGAGACAGGAGAGCCGCGGTGCATCTGAAGGCATAACAGCGGGGCGATAGTCCTATTTATTTTGAGGATGCCTGGTGACCTTTTGCAGGCAACGCAGATAAATGCTAGGCCAGGCGGCATTGTTCTCTCTTAAACCAAGAAATAGAAACATTAATCATCTAACCAGTCATTTATCATGGTTTGGGGGCATTAATTTGATGGTATGTCATTTCCCATTTGGTTTGTGCGTTGTGGAGGTTGCATTCAAAACACCTTCAATTAGATGTAGCTAATGATATAGAGCTATTTTAAGGACCGATGATCTCTTATAGCAGGAGGTTGCGGCGACCGGCACAGCCCTTGGAGCGGCCACCTCTGACACCGGTTAGGAGCAGGGGGATGATCAGGCCTCCCTTACCTGACAAGCCACCGCCAGCCTCCCGGGGCTGCTGGGCTGCCCCTTCCCCAGCGAGGGCTGCTGGGACACGGGGCTGCAACCTTGCATGGCACAGGGGGCTCACCCCGCGCTTGGGAAATCATGAAACCCCCCAGAACCTGTGAGCTCCCCCTTCTTCCTTCCTCCCAGGCGGTCGGTGGGCTCATGCAGGCAAACCCAGGAGAAGGTTGCTCAGTACCCGAGAACCACGTTTCTCTCCTATTCGAGAACCAGCTCGTAGGTGCCAGGCCAATGTTGCTCATCACAGCAATCCCTTCACCTCAGAGGCTTATTTGTAATGCAGACATCATGGGAATGTCATGGCCCACGTCTGCCCTGCAGCTACCTGGGCAAGGGAGGGCTGAGGCGTGCAGGTGAGAGTGGGACAGAGGAGGGCAACGGCTCATGGGCTTTGTCCTGGGGGTCCACGACAACATGATGGGGGCTGCAGGTGAACTACGTTGTGATGGGGAAGGGGACAGGGAGGTATGTATGAGGAACCGGGGACTTCTAGCGGAGCCTGAGCAGATGCGTGGGGATGCTGCAGTACCGAGTGCCAAACAAGTCTTTGGAGCCAGGAGTTTCGGTCAGGACCAGGCAGCAGAGCTTGATCCTCCTCCCGCTCCGTGCATCCACTGCATGAAGCCAGGCAGACCACGACGCCCAGATCAAAGCTGTCCAAAGCGGACCGAGACCTCTGAGGACGCAGTCCCTGTGCCGGGAAACACCCCACCAGCTCGGAGATGAGCGTGCCCCAGCCTGCGAGCACCACACTGCTGTGGTCTCGCAGAGGAGTCCCAGCCGGGCCCTGGGCCAGGGTCTGAGCACGGGCACCAGGCGAGCTGTGGCCCGGTGATTAGGTGTGGGTTTGGTTCCTGGCTCAGCTGCGGACTCGTTGCGCAACTGGGGTGAAGCACGTAACCTCCTGCCTCGCTCGTTTGACTTTAGAGAGCTGTTAAGTCTCTGAATGGAAAAGCACCCTGTACTGGCTCCGGTTATTAATGGTTGCTCGGGGAGTAATAGCAGAGCTGGGCAGATCAGAGGAGCTGCCTGCAAACAGCTCTGTCATCCTGCCTCGGAGCTGGCCTGCAACACCCTTATCTTTCCCAGACTGGGGCAGCTCCTGAGCAAAGGCTGCCCATCGTGCCAAATTGCACAGTGAAGCAGGCAAACACTCATTAGGTGCTAGGTGGAGCCTACCAAACCCATACTCAATGGCCACCTAGACCACAGCAAAGCCGGGCTGCAGCATCAGTCTGAGCTGTCAGCACGAAGCAGAAGGAGCTGCATTACCACAGGTCGAAGTCAGAGCTTTGCCATGCCTTGGAGAAAATCTCTTGCCAGGAGAAAAGCAAGCACCTGCCCTACAGCCATGCATGCAATGCACCCTTCCCACCACGGCAAGTCATAATGCTCTCTAATGCTCACTAGAAAGTCCTGTCTCCTAAAGACCTGCTCCAAAGCAACCCAGGGAAAGGCAGCTGCTGCCCTTTTAGAGATGTGGATGATTTACTCCATTGCCTGTAATGATTCATTCGGAGTTGGTCTGGTCTGTTTGGTCAGGGCCGTTTTACAGGCTGGGCTGTCAGTTCCTGGTGCAGCATCACTGGACACGGCAGCACCGGGTTTCCGATATGGGTGTGCAGTGGGTGCCGGAGGGACTGCCCAACTCCCATGCTGGAGACCCTCCAGCGTCCCTGCATCCCTGGGCAAGCGAGAGAGACAAGGAAGAGGCAATGATCCCAACAGACATTTGACCTTCCCTGACCAAAGGCTTTGTCAACATGGAGAGACTGCCTGGAATAGATGTTGCAGAATAAGCTGTTCTGGTGAGCTGACTGAGGCAGAGAAACCCTCATTCCCTTTTGCAGGCTGGAGAGCCTTTAAAAAACAAAACAAAGTAAATTGCATATGTGTCTCTTGCACCAGCTTCTGGCTTTTGCACGAGAAATGTGGCTGAGACGATGGCTTTAAATAAAAAGAGATGCTGTTCCTGGCTGCGGGAGGGCATTCTGTCCTGGCTGCTGGCCGGCCTGCCGGCTCGAAACACCACACTGACACTAGCCAGGCTGGAAATCCCATCTGACCTCAGCCCAGAGCCGGGCTGGCAGAACACCAGCTTCCCCCTACCGCCCCCCAGGTCTCGGCCGAGCTGCCCCGCTTTGGCGAGGGAAGGGGGAAATGGGCTCCTGCCCACCTTGACTTACGCACCGAGGCCAAGGTCCTTTTGGGGTGCAGGCGCAAGCTGGTGTTGGCGCAGGGCTGCAGTCATTCCCGTGGCTTTTCCCTCGGGAATCGAAGCACCCCCCAGACCGCCTCCGCAGTGGGGTGAGCTGCCTGCGCCCGGCACCTGCCCCCTCCCCTGGGTCCGGCAGCAGGCCGGCAGGCAGGTGCCTGTAGCAAAACCCCCCCAAGGAAAACGCTGCCAGCTCCCACTTCTCCTCCACGGACGGGCAGCTTGCCCGCGTGGGGCCGACATGGCTGCTTACTGACAGAGCTCCCCAAGCGCCATTCCGAGGGCGTGCTGGCGAGGCCGCGCTCGTTAGGGATGCCACAGTAATGCTTCTGTTATTCACAAACCCCACGCTGTTGTATTTTCGCCTCGGCTCCAAGCAGTGGCCTGGCTGTCTCTAAAGAGTGTGAAGCCCTTCTAAAACTTTCCGGCTAGCTGACAAAGTCCTCCGTGATGTAGCAGTCCCAAGTATTTGCTTGATCTTCTGTTGCCACACATTCTTCCGAGAACAAACCCGCACAGCAACGCGCGCACGTCATTCTCCTCCGGAGAGCTGGCTGCTTTTCTCCTGTTATAAACCAAAGCTGACAAGTGTCAGACCTCCTGCCAAATTCGCACTGACTGGCATTCTCATGAGTGTTGGTCAAACAGTAAAATCCATTCATTTGTCTAAAAACAAACCCACAGCATTCTCCTTGTCTCGGGCTGGGACAAAGTCTGTGCCTGTCTGCTCCCAACACCCTTCCTCTGATGGCAGCGGGCATTGCCCCCTCCTAACCCCGCAGCGGGCGTGAGGACGGGCTCTGCGGGGTGGCACAGACGCAACCCTGGCCCCCCCAGCCGGTGCTTGGTGCGGGAGGCTTAAGCAAGATCCCTAGTAAAGCAGGAAACCTAAAGCTTGGGAGTTATTTGAAGTGGGAGGCGGCGAGAGTGATGCTCTAGCTGGGCTCGGCTGCGGGCACGAGGCTTGGTCCCCTCCATCCTCCAGCATTGCAGCCCCAGTGCGATGTCTCCGTCCCCAGGACTCCCCTCTGCCCCCACGGACCCCGGGAGGCTTCGTTCTCCCCAGCCACAGCGCGTGGCAGCGAGCGGCTTGGCCGACTCTGCGTGGACCGCTGTGTTTCTGGCTGACGGCAGCATCAGGGCTCACCGCTCGGATTGACGTGCGTGCGTGCACTCTTCGTGTTTGATTAAATGCTTCTGAGGAGGGAGATGCTTCATTTCCAGATCAGCAACAGCTTGAGCAACAGAAGCATCTCTCTCTGTTGTAGAGCCTTCAGGAAGCTGTGGGTATTTTTTTTTTTTAAAGACATTGGAGATGTGCTGGGAGGAAAGTGGAAAACACAGGGCGAGCGTTGTGCAAACCTGGCAGCTCCTGTGAGCAGCTTGTGCTCAGCGTTCAACTGGGATAAGTGACGGCTTTGAAAGCTGGGTGCGAGCGCTGCTGTTCCTGGAGCCGCTTGGATCCGGGTGCCCTCGGCCGGAGCTGGGCACAGCCCTGGGGTAGGTGCTGCTGCCTTGTCACCTAAGGCAGCCTCTATGGAAGGGCTAATGCTGCAAGAGGGAAATTGCCAGCTGCCTGCAGCAGAGCCGATGTGCTCCCGGGGAAGGGAGCATCCCTCAGCCCTGCAGCACCTGGGCAGCTTTTGGAACAAACCCTCTGCAGACAAATGTCGTGTTTTATTGGGGATGATGGGTGGGCCTCTTCTTCTTCCCCCTCTTCCATTTTCTTCTTGCTTCGATGGCACTTCTCACATGTCCTCGCAGGCAGCACGTAATTGTTGGCCCCTTTGCTGAGAGCCCAACGCTGTGCCTTGCCAGGGCAAAACAAGCCCTTTGTCAAACCTCCGGCTCCCAGCCGGCTCCTTCCCGGGGCTGGAGAGCACAAGGCAGCCCGGCTGCACAATGCTGGAGCCCCGCCAGCGCGTCGGGGCATCCCAAACCCCACGCTGCGCCTTTCATCCCACGTGGGTGGTATGGGGAGACGAGATCCCCCTGCTGAGCAGGGGCGTGCCGGGGATGGGGGGGGCCCTGCTGACAGCCCCCTGCCCCAGGGCCGGGGGCTTTGACCCCTTCTCTTGGGCAGGGGATGCTCCAGGGAGGGAGGCGGGGGGTACCCAGGCTGTGCGGGGCCCTTTGCAGAGTCACACGCCGGGTCTCGGCCAGCGTTGGCTGCGGAAGAGCGGGTACCTGCCTAAAGGACAGTTTTGATGTCAGAGCTGCGCAGAGGCAGGTCAAGCGGCTCTGAAATCAAAATTGTCCCTTACACTGGGTCTTGCTCTTCTGCAGCCCTTGGCTCAGCCCGGTCTGTGGTGGGTCGGAGGGCGCTGCGGATGCTGCACCTCGCTGCGGGCTGCATAGGAACCGAAAGGTCCCCGATGCCTTTCCTGGGGACTCCTGGGCTTCTGGACGGCTTGGAAGTTATCGCTTCTCAATGCTGAAAGCTCACTGCTTTAGTCCTGAAGCACATGATTTAGAGTCGGGCTATAAACCATGGTTTAATTAACCAAGGAGCTGGGCGCACTGGGACGGAGGGGTGCTGCCCGCCCGCGCTGGCAGCCATCTCCTGCCCATCAGCGGGAGGGAAAGAGCCCGGTCCCTGTGGGAGACAGCAGTGCTGGCTTTGGGCAAGCGGTGGGACCGCTGCCACGGGCTCGTACAGTCATTATTCCTCCAGAGAGACCACAAAATAGCTCCTGCCCAGCAGATACTTGCTGCAACTGAAACCAGTCCTGAGCTATTGCTGAAACCCGTCCTAGGCTGAGCCCCAGACAAATGTGCGCGGCTCTCATGTATCAGTGGTAAATGTCTTCCTGTTTAAAAGCTCTCAAAATCACAGGGGTAGCTTGTTTTGACATTTGATTAGCCACAGAGAACAACTTGAGAGTGCTTGAGTGAGTGAGTGAGCAAACTCAGAAGCAATCCTGGTGCTGAACTCTCCGGCCTGTTAGCGATAGAGGCGTATCGGGCAGGGGAGGGTGGGCACGGCTCCAGGGGGAAGATAAGTGGGCTGCTGGGAGAGACGAACGCGAGGAGAGGAAGTGGTGAGTGAAGTCAGCTGAAAACAGTTTCTTTTGCTCGCTCTGACTCATAAATTTCATTAATACCCGGGTTTGCTGGGGAGCGAGCGGAGCTCTGCAGACCTCTGTCTCGCGGGCGCCGTGCAGAGCCATGCTCTGCTGGAGGGGGACTCTGGCTGCGCAGGACCCAGGCGATTGGAGATCCGCCATCGGCGAGCATTTTGGCTGCAAATAACCCCCCTGTCCCTGGCTGCCAGTGGCCCGAGCAGGTCCGTGAACAGGCAACGGTGCCACGCTGCTTGTCTTGTTGATGCTGGTGCGATGCTGTTGCTGGAGCCCCGGGGTGCCGGAGCTGCTCCAGGGCCCAGGGCATGCGGGGAAGGTGCGGGCAGAGCAGCGGGACAGGGTTCGGGGAGTGCTGGGCGGGCAGGAGGAGCATCCCTGCCTGCAGAGCCAGGCCAGGCCTGGCGCTGGCAGCCACTCTCCCGCAGCCCAGGCAGTCATGAACTCACAGGGGTTTGGGGTTTTTTTGGTTTGGGTTTTTTTTTTTCCCCAGACCTAAAACATGTTGTGTCAGGTTGGTCATGACACTGCAGGGCTGTTTTCCTTTCCCTTGCTATCACTGCTATCAAGTAGGAGTTAACAGCTCTTGTTTATACAATGACTATCTGGCCAGAGGCTGATTTAATACCTCCCACTTCTTTTAAGTGCAAATAGACTCTAATGTGTGTATTAGGCTACTTGAATGGCTGTTCTGGTGAAATACTCGCTTTCCAAATAACTTATCTGCAGTTAATGCTGGGGAGAGGAGAAGAGCAAACTTCTTTAGAATTTAGCAATAATAAAAAGAAAACAATCAGTTTAATATTTTCCTCTTTCCTTGGCTAAGCCTTTAGTCATACCGAGCCTTGCTGGGTTTTCACAGGCAGAATCCTATAATGGTTTATGGGCCGCAGCCCTGATTCAGCAAGTCGCTTATGAGCATCCCCAGGCCTGAGCCCAACACCTCTCGCAGGCGATGCCGCATCGGCATCTGGGGCCACGGAGCCTTGTAGCAAGGCTGCCATCGCCCTGCTTCCAACCCGGCGCGGATGCCAGCCCCGCACCGCCACCGTCCCGCATCCCTCCCGGTCCCCGAGCCGCTCGCTCCGGGCTGGAGTGTGGCCACTGGCAGGGGGGGAGCGGTAGCCGTGCTGCGCAGGCAGCCGTCTGCAGCCACGCTTGGCAGGAGAGACAAAGAGTAATATCATCCCTGAGCGAAACTGCAGAGTTTCTGCTGAGTCACAGTCATCAGGGAATGGGGAGAGCAATTACAGACGAAAACTGGGAAGGCATCCCAAACAAATTGGTTATAATTAACAAGTAGAAGAATAACACCAGTAATACCATTAGCAGGCCCAAAAGCCATTTGCAATATAATATCTATAATTAGACAGTATACAGCAAAAGCCTGGGCTGAGCTGCTCGCCCCGGGAAGGGAGGGCAGGTGAGCATGGGGAGCAGACTGCCCGCGGCCCAGGCTCCGGAGGCGGCGAGCACCCGCCGGCACTCGCCGGCACCCACGAGCGACCTGGCTCCAGCTGCGGGGACCGGGGAGGCTGGCGAGGGGCTGGCCCCGGCTCCGGTGCCCGGGAGGCTCCGCGGGCACAGCCGAACCTGCTCTCCCTGCCGAGAGCAGCCAGGCTCTCCGCTCCCTCCTCCATCTGGGGTGCAGCCTGGCATTAAACATATATAAGCCCATGGTGTTGCTACCCCAGGAGCTGCTGCAGTGTCACAGCCCCAGTGCAACCAGTGCTGGTTGAGCGTGCAAGGCCAGCGCTGCTCCGGCGCGGGGGCTCTGCACCCATCCTCTGCCGAAGCACAGCGCCAGCTCCCGGCTGCTCTCACCCGTGGGGTCCCTGCGTACCGGGGAACTGGGGCAGTGCTGGGGCTGGGTGCGGGCAGGGGTCAGGGAGGCAGCAGGGGTCAGGGAGGCAGCAGGGGTCAGGGAACCCCGCTTCCCTGCCTGCAAAAGCTCTCCGATGCCCCGTTTTCCCCATCTGGGTTTGGACACCGGCGCGTTGTTTGATGGAGCCGGCAGTGCTGGAGCTGCTGGGTTCGGACCTGAGCTGCAGCCGAGTCCTGTTAGGGAGTCCTGGGCCCGATCCATCCACCAGCTCCTCCTGTTCGTCCCAACTTCTTGGCCAAAATTTTGCAAAGGAGCGGATGGGCCGGGGCTTTCCTAGCAGGCTCTTCTGAGTTGCCTCTGCTGCTGGGAGGGTCCTGGGGCTCTCTCCTTCCCTCCCTCCCTCTGGCCCCATTTGCACCCATCTGTATCCCTTACCCACCTCCTCACACCTCCCATCCTGACCGCAGGGGCACAGGGGAGAAAATTTTTGCTTTTGAGGCTCGGGCCCTTGTTCGGTGCCAGGAGGAGCTTGCGGCAGGTCCCGAGCAGGTTTGCTGCCTCCTGGGCCCCCCTGCCTGGGCAGCCCCCGGCTCGGCGGCTGCAGCCCGCAGGCGCTGGGCTGGGCGGACGCAGGGATTGCTCAAGCAAATCCCGCGGATGAGGGTGAGGTCAATGGGAGTTTTGCTTGTGAAAGGACGGGGTAATCGGGGCCTGTTGTGGCAACACCAGCAACCGACGCTCTTCCCCGTCCGCTTGCGCGCCGGGCTGCCGGAAACCTCCCGGCGGCTTCTCGGTGGTGCTGGCTGCCGATGTGCAGAGCAGATGCTCGTGGCCGTGGAGGGCAACAGCCATCCCCACCGCTGCCTGCTCCTGCCACTGGCCCAAAGGGACCCCAGCACGGTGCTTTCAGTTTTCTTTAATTGCTGTGGAGCAGAGAGAAAAGTCATAGCTCAAGAGTTCTGCTGAGGTGTTTGAGGAGGAGTGCTGCGTTTGCAGGCTCGGGTCAAGGGTCTGACCCGTATCAGGAATTCACACAGTCCTCTGCCGTTTTGCAGGTTTGTGCGGGTGCATTTTTCCACCTGGAGTCCCAAGATTTGCTCTGAAAAGGAAAAAGGGGGAAACTGGAAAAGCTCGAAGCCAGAGCATGGTCTGTTGTGCAGGTATTTGCTGGGGCTGGCTTTGGGTGCTTGGAGCATCACTAGTGGGAACACCCAAAACTAAAAGAGGCTTTTGGTGTCCCCAGCCCTGCGGGGGATGCTGGTGGGAGAAGCGGTTGCAGGATTGAGCCCCCTCTTGCCAGGGGGGCTGTAAAACCTTACTGCCAAGAGCAGATAAAACCGAGCTTCCCCACAAAGCAAAATAAACTTGCTGATAGCTCTCCTGGCTCTCCATGGTCAGTCATTAGTATGCGTTTCACTGCCTTCCCAGCTCTGAAATCCTTGTTTAGATAAACTTGAAAGCTAAAGGAAATTTGGCAGGCAGGGTCCTGCCCTGCGCGGAGGGCAGATAGTGTCACCTGAAATGTAAACACACACTATTGACTGGGGCTGGGACCGGCTTGTCAGCGATAAAGCCACCTCTCGGGGCGGCTGCCGTCACACGGCCACGCACAGGGAGCACCGCTTGCACGTTGGGCAAGTTCGGCTGGTCACGGCGGCCGGGGACAGAGGCGACTCGGTGAGCAGCGGGTGTGCATGTGTGTGCACGAGTGGGTGCATGTGTGCACGTGCACGTGCGCACGCAGGCTTCTCCTCTTTCCCCTACCGCCTCCTCTGTACCCTAACAGCAAGTCCACATGGCCTGACGAAGCTGTGCTAAAGCCATAGCCAGCCTCTTCCAGGATTCACGGGACACACAACATATGAAGGGGAGACAAAAAGTATGGGGAAAAAACCCACATTTTGTCTCCTCACCGGCATTTTGCAGGGAGGGAAGCAGAGTGGCTGTGGCTGTGCAGGCGTTTGGACCCGGCCAGCTGCAACTAACCTTATCCTGTGGGTTTCTTTCTCCCCTATTTCCTACAGCCATCTGTACCATGACCCTCAGGACAGCCCGGCCCCCGGGAGCGGGGCTGCGGGGGGGCTGTGTACACCTGCCAAGAGGCCAGGACCCGGCACCCAGGACCCGGGAGCGCTGAGGCCGTTTGGGGCCAGCCAGGGGTGGCCGATGCGGGAGCATCGATGGTGGGAGGATGGGGTGCGGCAGCTCTTCCCCCATGGAGGCCACTTGGGAAGAGGAAGGGCAGCTCAGACGGTTGGTTTCCCCAAAAGGCGGCATCGCGGTGGGGAAGGGACGGTGTCACAACACCCCGTGCCCAGAAGCTGAGCTCGAGGTTTCTCCCCAGATAGGGTGGATGAGGACATCTCCTGTTTCCTTTCCCCGGCTGTGAGACCTCGCAGGGTGCCAGGGCAGCACGCCCGGGCACCCCGGCACGGCAGCATGAGGCACATCTCGGCCAAAAACCGCTCTTGGGACCAGTGACCACCGAAGGCAAGGATCACCGCATCGCCCCGAGGGACCCCAACCTCTCCAGCGCTCTGCTCAGCCCGGGGTGCTCCACTGCCGCTTCCCCGTGGGGAGCTGCCCTTTGCAAGGCACCCAAATGGGTCCATGGGGCCACTGGCGTTCGCTGAGCATCCCCAGAGCCCTCATCCTCATCTTCATCCTCACTTGGTGGTGTTGGCTGCCTCAGCTCAAGCAGCAACACACTGGGGAGAAGATAAGGTGGCCACCTCCTGCCCTGCATCACCCACCGAGCAGGGATGCAACGTCCCCGGCCTGCGGTGACAAAGGCATCTCGTGGCAACACGGGCTGGCTGGGAGAAGAGATGGTGGCTTCTCCCACTGAGGCTTTTTCTAAGATCGTTAAGAAAAAAAAACTCAGAAAAAGAAAAATAACTTATGGGAAAAGATCACGGTTTATAATTGGGATGTGCAAATATCAATTTAAGTAGATTTTAAATCAATATGAAGCAGAATGTTTCCTTTCACCCCTAATAGTTCTTTTTTTTTTTTTTTTCAACCAGGTGAGTTTTAATAAGCTAAAATAAAACATCTGCTATTTCAGTACAGTCCTAGCGTGAGGAATATCAATTAACGAGAGGCATTCTCGGTCGTTTGAGTTCACCACAACAGTGCTGGAGCTATAGCTAGATGGGACTGTGAAGAAAATTACAACCTTTTCGGGGAAACCATTAAATAAAAATCAGAATTTGTCCATAAGTACCACTGGGGGAGGGAAGCAGCTCATCTAATGTGTTCTATTTTGAGCAATGAAATGAATTTTCAGTGTAAAACCACTGCTTTCCTCTCCCCATGTCCCCATGTCCACTGAATTAGGCCCCAGAAAGCCCCTCAGGCAGAAGGTCTGGCTCAGCCCCACCGCTGGAATCGCTTCTTTTTTTGCACTTTTCCAGCTCAGTTAGGCACAGAGCGAGGCTCAACGGGGAATGCGAGTGCTCAGCAGCCGGCGCGGGCTTACAGAGGCTCAGCACCCAGCAGCACCAAACCCGGACCCGCACCGCTGCAGCTACAGGGTTAGCGTGAACCTGCCGGGGGGGGGAAGATCAATTAACCTTCCCCAGCCATGAAAAATTAACAAATATCTGCAAACCCAAGAGCAAGCGCTGAGGCCGAAGTGCAGCAATTTGGAGAATTATCAGAGATCACTCCATCCTCCCCGAGCCCGCGGGAAGCCTCGGCAGCTTCGGCAGCCTGCCGCCGTGCTGGGCGGCGAGGAGGGGCAGCACGGCGAGGAAGGGCAACGCGTGTCCTGTCCCCGAGGGCCTCGCGGAGGGCAGGATTTTTCAGCTACTGCTGCCTTTGCTTTGCGATCCTCCTGGGACCGACGTGAGTGTGTGACGCTGGGAGCACCGGTCACGTTTCTCCACTAAATGGATGTCGCCTTGGATGTACTTGGCAGAAGGAACTGTCAGAGAGAGCACTTTACAGGAAAAATAAGTCCCGATTTCGCCACTAATATTTCCAGGGTTACTAGTTGCCATTAATTTTTGCTGTTTCTCCCGGCACAGGCGGTCTCAGGCGCTCCCCTCCCCATGTGGCTCGAAGCACCGTGGGCCCACGTTTTCCCACGCTGACTTGCGCCGGTGCTCTCCCAGTGTCTGCTGGCCTGACTGGGGCTGCAGTCCCTGGGGGGTTCTGCACCCCGATGTGCACCCCGATGTGGGCCCCTTGCAGTGCGGGGGCTTGGCAGGGAGCTGCTGCCTCCACGGAGGAAAAGCACAGAAAAGCAAAAGGGAGGCAAATTAAACAAACGAGCGGGAGAGGGGGGAGATGATGATAGGAGGCCGAAAGGACGAGGAGGTGGGAGGGGGGAGCGCGGTGGCTCCGGCTCCGCGTGTTTAATGCCGCGCCGGGTTTCGCGTCGCTCCCGCCGCGTCGGCCCGGGCCCCACGTGGGGGCAGGGCGGGGCCGGCCGCGACGACCAATGGGCATCGCCCGGCCCTGACACTTCTTCTCACGTCAACAGCCGGAACGCACCCAATTAGCGGTGGGGCCGCGGAGGGGGGCGGGGGGGGGCTTCGGGCTGGGCCACCCCGCCCCCCCCCCGGCACCCCGCTCCCCGGGGGTTCAGCGGGGAGGCTCCGCCCCGCCCCCAACCCCCACCCGTGGGGGGGGACCCCGGCCCCCACTCCAGGAGCGGGGGAGGGGAGCACGACACACACATTACCTGCCCCCGGCGTGCCAGAGGGGGCGGCTTCGGGGGGGGGGTGTTGGGGTTTGGGGTTTGTGTTTTGTGTTCCTCCCCCCCCCTTTTATTATTTAAATGGATACGTTTCATTACTGGGGAGAAAACCTAAAATATTCCTTTGATACACAAAATCAAATTGATATTTAGCCTCTGCTTACTTTTTTATGCATGGCTGCCTCCGCCGCGCGGCAGTGACAGATTGTTTGAGCTGGGAGGAAAAGCCATTCCGAGCTAATTAAGCCGCCATGCCGGGCGGTATTTGCAAGCGGGGGGCTGAACAGCAGCGGCATTTGTCAGCGCTCACGGCCCCGCGTGGTTTTGATTGACAGCTCCCTTCCCAGAGCGGCAGCCCGGCGCGGCTCAACCAGTGGTGTTCGAGAAAAAGGCCGCTCGGCTTTTTTTTTATTGGTCAAGGGGTGGGGCTTGCTGGAGGGCTCCCACGTGGGGCGGGGAGGCTCCGTGTGACGTGAGGGGAGAGGAGCCATTTTGTGCCGCGGAGCCGCGTTCGGTCGGGCCCACCCGTGGGGTCGCGGCT